>NC_042302.1:8731066-9031066 GCF_901000725.2 Takifugu rubripes | reverse complement strand
GGGGGGGGCAAAGCACTGGTTAGCCGCTGCAGTATAAACACCGTCGCTCTGCATGCAGTTACTGCTTTTGGACAGAGCAAAAATCCACCAGTGCTTCAGACTCTCCTCCCTGCACACTTACAGCATCACAAAGAGCTCCTCCTCACTCCTGGGGGAGGTGGAGGGAGAGAGGAAGAGAGGAAAGTTCAGAACAGCGGCTCCAACAAATCATCCCAAATAATCCAGTGTAGCAGCATGAAATGACTGAACAGGTTAGTAGATGCGAGAGAGCGCCAGCACGGTTAAGGTGCACCGAGCACACACACACACACGCACGCACACACGCATGAAACAAACCATTTCTGTTAACAGCTGGAGGAAATTATGGATTTTAATCAATGACCTGTTCCCGTAATAACAAAGCTGCGCCCCCGGATCAGGAAAAGAAGCTAGTCCAGCACAGACGAAAGAGTTTCATCACTCATGAGGTTCCAAAGCTAACTGGTTGTTTCTCTTTTTAAAATAACACCTCCTCAGAGGTCAGAATTCTCCTGCTGGTGGAACCCTCAGAGCACCAACCGAGGAACTCGTCCCCTGTGCTGCTGCTGGACTCTCAGCTTTGCTGGCAGAAAGTGGTGCTGCAGTAGGCCGGGGAGGGGGGGGGGTTCAGGTTTGGGACTAACATCTTGAGGGGCAGAATGAGGGAGGTGAGTTTGCTGCCCAGCTCGCTCAGACTGGACCTCCTCGTCTCTGCCACCGGATTTTCCTTCGGCTCTTCCTCCGACTGGCCGTCGGTGCTGTCGCAGGCTGTCCTGTTGGCATGCGCGGGTCAGACGTTCACTGTTCAGGTCAGGTACAAGAACGGCTGCACGGCAGCAGTCGGTGCACATGCACAGACACATTTCATGCATATGCAGCAAACATCTGCCGTACATACAGATGTTTTAGAGATCAGTGATAAGAGCGTCCGTGCACTGTAAGAACGCATGCAGAACAATTAGGGGTGTAAAATGGCAGATTGATCAGGTCCAACTGCAAATGCTATTACATTTTTCTCATTAAATAAAAAAATAAATAAATCTGGAGACTAGAGTTAATTTTGATCTGATGATTCTAGGAGCTGCTATAGAGCAAGCTTCATTAATTACACCCCTATTAGTAATATTTTCTAAATAATGAATTCAACCTGTCATACGTTGTGGCTTAAACTACCCAGCTAACACTTCGTTTTCAGGTATGTGATGCCGACACTTTTCTACTGATACTGCTGCTAATGTCACCAAAAGCTGCTGGACCATTAGCATGAAAGATGGCTGCTTCCTGGCGTTTGTGAACATCAAAAAGCTGAGACCTCTGCAAGCTGCACCCGCCTCACCGCGAGTGTTGATATTACCCTCACAAACACAATCGGATCATCTCCAAGGTGATGTTTGGACTAAATGAAGAGGAGATGCAACATTTAGAGTAATTTAGAAAGTAAAAATCAGATTGGAGAGCAGCCATCTTCATGTTTGGGTCGGGTGTGAGAGTGGATCAGCGGCCGTCCTGGTTCCTCCTGGGCGTGTCTTACCCCTTCATCACGACCGAGGGCTCTTCCGTGTCAACCCAGGCTGCAGAGCTAACAAATCGTTTGAGCGGGGGGCGCGCCGAGTTCTTCCCCGCCGCGTTCCTGAAAACCACCGTTATCACAGAGGGGCACAACAGCAGCAACAATAACCCTCACGGCGTGGTGCAGCGACCACCAGCTTCCCACACACACACACACACACACACACACACACTCACAATACCGAGGTAAACATGTTCACACTCGTCCCTTCAGAATAAATCTGCTTCGACTCGTCCAGGTGACAAATACGTACCACGGAGAACGCCGGGTCAGCCGCTCCATCTCACCGTCGGGGCACTCTTGTGCTTTGGACTGGGAGTTTAAAAAAAAAATAAATACAAAAAAAACATGTGAACATCAGAAGGACTCAAAGCCAGTTGTTGCAGATGTGGAGCAACTTACCATGTCAAAGTGCATGTTCCCCCCAGAGCGAGGAATGGCCGCTATACTGACCCGGCGGGAAGACGACTGCCAGGGAAGAGACACGGTTAGAGGAGGTGGATGAAGATCCGGAGGATAAACGGACCACTTATCCTTCAGCCCAGGCTCACTTTGTAGTACTGCGACGCCGGCTGCTTCTTGTTGCGGAAATCATCTGCAGAGAACAAAAGTGTTCGGCAGCTCTCGAGGTTGAACCTATGCTGGTCCGCGTTTAGGCCTTTACCTCTTTCTGTGTGCGACCCGAACGACCTCTCGTTCTGCATGAGCGTCTCCCTCAGCTCCAGCAGCTCGGCGTGCTCCTTGGTGTAGACCCGCCTCAGGTTCTCCACATGCTGGATCATCACCTCCACTGCTTTACCGATGCGGCTCTCCTGAAGGTCAGACGTGTAAATGTAAAGGTCACGCAACAGCCCAGGTGGTGGCGCAAGCGTGGAGGAGGAAAGGGTGCATGTGAACCTTCTGACCTGGTGAATGGCTCCTAACATCTCAGAGCGACTGGACACTCTGGTCATGGCCTGGATGAGGATGTCCAAGTTCTTCTGGAGCCTCTGGATGATTTCCATGGACTGGTTGTCATCCTCACACAGAGGAATCAGGGCCTGAAGAGCGAAAGACACTCAAAGAACCCAGACTGAGGACAGCAGAGTGTCAATTCGGTCGCGAGTGGACCTCAAGCCGACGTGCCTGCAGTAAGCCCTGGCAGCTGAAGACCTCCCTGCGGACGTTCTCCTCAGCCAGGTCGCGTGATCTTTCCTCCAGTCTCAGTCTCTTCTCCAGTGTGAACATATCACACTTGAAACCTAAAGCCAAACGCTGGAACTCCGCCTGCAAACAGCAGCCACAATCTTCTTTGAGAGGTGACGCCACATCAAAAACAGGTTGTTCAGTATCGTGAGATCAAGCTCATGAGATAAGTTTTTAATTTTTCCCAATCAAACAAGAGAAACTGCACAGATCAGTAAAATACAGCAGGTCAATGAGTGTCTATACTCACGAGGACCATAAAGCTTAAACTAAAGTACATACTGGCGGTCAGGAATGTAAGGAATGTATTCCCATTAGGAAAGTTCATGTTTCCGTACCTCAATCTCTTTGTCATTAGCCGACAGGCTGCAGATAAAGAAATGCATCAGGAAGTGTCAGAAAATATACGCACGTATATTTATTTAGGTTTTACCAACGGGACAACGTGCCTGTTTTTGTCTTTCAACGAGTCGCCATTGTCAGCCGTCCCTGAGGTCTCTGCTGGAGATTTCAAGGATTAAATGTAGTCAAACATCAAAATAGCAAAGTGGCTTTAATGTAAAGGTCACATACGTTCCTTCCCAGCTGCAGCGGCGCTCTCACGCTGGTTCTCCTGAACCTTGTTCTCCTCGACAGCGTGCATGTCGTGAGACTGCTCCTGGAGGATCCAGACAAACTTTACTGCTGCCCCCCCCCATCTTACTGTTGCACCTCCAGGTTTGAAGGTGAAATCATCTTTATACCTTATTCTGAATCATACCATACTAAATGGAGCTCAAATGACATTGAGCTGGTCCTCACACACACACACACCCAACCACACACACCTGCATGGCTGGAATAGCAACATTTTACATTGACTCAAAAATGTCAATACAACACAAAAGTGTGTCTAAGCAGGATGTTTGAGATGAAACGCACATTTTTCTCCCGTCAGGGTCGTATATCTAAAGCACTGCTTGTGTTCTTTCAATACAACCTGCAGTTACATTAGTAAAGAAAGTTAGGAGTGTAATAAGTTACGGTGCAGTAATTACTCACCAGTTCCCTCTTATTTTTGCCAGATGGGGGGAGGGAGTCAGGTTTGGCTGTACTGTCCTCCGACTGGCTGGGGTCAGAGGTCATGCTCGCCTGTGTAACGGATGGCTGTGGTTGCGAAGAGCTGCTGTTGGAGAGGGCGGGGGCGCCAGTGCCGCCTGACTGCTCCGTCTCTGCGAGCGAGAATCAACGTGTGGGTGGTCAAAGTCACACACGCATGCAGGAAGGCTTCAGCAAACAGCAGCTTCTCGGGATTCGCCTTCCTACCTTCCACGCTGCCCGGTCCAGTGGGAACATCAACCGCACTGTCGAGTATGCTCTCCTCCTCCTCCTCCGCCAACACCGGGAGCAGGCACGCGCTGAAACACAGACAGACTCCGTCACAACCAGGGAAACCGATTCAAGCCCAAGGTCGCTGGAAAGCAAGCGCTGCCCGCCGAGCAGGCGGGAGGAACTGACCTGTCTTCAGCTGACCGGTCCACCAGCTGGTCCTGGGTCAGGCTCTGGGATTGACACAAGTATAGGAGAGGATGAGAAGTCAGAGGTGGCCTTGCTGTCGGTTCCCCCTCCCCCCCGGAGCGATGTTCAGAACAAAGGTACCTGTCCCATGGTAGGCAAAAGCTTTCTGAGCTGCACACGATCGGGCTGAATTCTTATATAATGTGGAGCTCCATAGAGAGCCCTGCAGCTCCGCTCTCAGGATGTGGTGCTGAGAGGGGTGCTCAGAGAACGCTCCAACAGTGGAGGCGGATGGTGTGTGAACACACACACACACACCCGCACACACACGAGCCAGGCGAGCGCTCAGAGCAATGAAACAGGATATTGTCTCGAGAGTGAGCAATATATGTATTTTGACACCCTCACAGTAGAGAAGTGTCGTCACATTTAAAGTCATTAAAATGAACAGAGAGAGACCTTAGACCCGCTGTAGAGACCTTCGTGACCATGACAAAGGATGTTTTTTAAAGACAAAGCTCAGTGGCTCACTGTGGAAACTAGACGCAGGACAAAAGTCTCCATATTTCGCATCAAAAAACCCTGAGATTCTCAAATGTAAATGAATTTGAACCTGCTGCCACACTAAAAGAATGGACCTGCCCACACACACGTTAATTGCACTTGCCTCTTTCGCAGAAGAGTTCAAAGACGTGGATGGCACGTCCTGTGGCACCTAAGGCTGCCGGCTTCTGTCAGTAAAATGACGGCCGCCCTATTCAAAACTCTTCCTGTGTTTTGCATTCCTGCCCTCCCCACTTTGCCCTCAGCCTGGATGTAAACTACCAGGTGTCCTGCCCATTTCTCCAATACACACTTCAGACCCCAGCTGACACACACACACACACACACACATTTCAAGAGTCAGAATCTTTTCACATTTTTAAGGTGAAAAAGAGGAAGAGGAAGCAGCACGTGGAAGAGGAAGTTGGGGACATCACGCATTCACACTCTTCCTCTCTGCGACCAACCTTAGAGCTGTTCATCGCGCCGCTCTTCAAGGTCGCCTCGTCTTCTTTCTGCTCCAGCTGGGCGCTAATCAAAGGTGAAAGGTCAAAAGTCACTCTTCTTTTCCCTCCTTCCCTACTTTCTTCTGAGGGACTGAGACACAGCTCAGGGCGATCCGTGCATCCGCCCTGGGGGGTTCATGCGTAAATGGTGCCAATGCAAAGTGTGACTGCAGGGATGTTAAAAGTTCATGAGACTCCTCCCAGAGCAAAGGAACACACCTATTTGACTAGCAAATGGGCTTCATTTGGCAGAGATGAAAGTACACCAAATACAAATGGAAGGTCGAGTAATGGGTTATACTTAAAGTCTGCTTGTGCTCCTTAGCTCCATTTTGGAAAGTTAACCCCTAACGGTATGAATGCTCTCCCTGGTGAGAGCATGGGGACACTGGTAGGCTGTGATGGGTGAAGAACAAGTCTGGAGCTCACAAATAAAGAGCAGGCGGAACACATTCAACGTTATTTAATATACTGGAAAAAGTCTGATTATTAACCTTTAATGTATCACTCCACCAGCTGTAGAGGCCTATATGTAAAAACTGAAGTCTGATTAAAAGTAAAGGCTATTGTTCCCCCAAGCAAATAAAAAATGTAAAGATAAACACTGTTTTCTCCGTCACAGTGCTGCCCAGAACATCACGTACAACCAGGAGGTTGGATCCGAACGTTACCTCTCGCCGCGCGTGACCGTCTCACCAGACCCTGGTGAGGAACTCTCAGGAGGAAGCATCTCAGCGGTGGCAGGGGGGGAATCAGCAGGTGCACTATTCTGAGCGTGGTCAGAGACATCGCTCAGACTGTGTCCTGACCCAGAAAGGGATAAAGCTTTAGCTCTCAGAAATAACAGTTACAGAGGGGTGTTTGGTGCAGCCGAGCCGGCTCTCACCTCCGCTGTCAGGGGGGGACGCCTCAGGGGGGGACGTCTCAGGGGGGGACGCCTCGGAGTGCGTGATGTCGGAGGTTGAGGGGGTCTTTGATGGCACCGTCGTCACTTCCTGAAAACACCCAAAATCATAAATAAGCAACGCGAGCTCGCAAAGCAGGAGTCATAAGAGGCTACAGTTTCATAGGAAATGATGCAGAAAGACTTCAAATAATCGAGGAGACTGACAGCAGATGTTCCATCAGTGAGATCAGCACAAACTGCAGCAGCTTTGCTTTTGATAAGAAAAGTTCTCATGAAAACATTTCAAACTTTACAGAACTACATCCATGTAATTTTGAAGATGAAATGGCTTCATCATTTTTATGCCCTGCAGATTCCAGAGTGTAATGACCTTCAGCACCATCATCCCACATAAGGAAGCTGGCTGCTCCAGCACAGCAGCCTCGCTGAAAAGGCTGCGGATCCCGTTACCACATCACCGATAGGCAAATGTCACTTATCAAATTCCCCCAACTCATTTCCACGAGTATGGAGGGAGATATGATAAAAGAGCATATTTACCTGCACAGCTTCAGGGTTCTCCTCTGGTTCCACCTTGTTCAAAAACACAGAATCTGTGTGACAGAAAAAGAGGAGAAAAAAAAAAGAAAAAGAAAAATGTTCATTAGAAACTCAACCTCACGTCTGATTTATGAAATAGGCTAAAAAAAAGTCCAAACCGGAACCCCACATTTACTATAAAAGGTGGCCGCGTCTATTATGCAAGGCATTGTTCTGCTCCAGGGCAGAGCGGCTAAAATACCATGCATGGCTAAAGTTTCATTAATGACCACATTCACACCCTCATGTTCTGTCTCCCTGCCTGCCAGCCGCTCATGCAGGCGGAAGAATGGGGGGGGGGATTACTGAGCTCGCGGCGTGGACTCGGACCAGTTGTACACCTGGCCATACAAGGATCTTGTGGAAGAGAGGATTCCACATATTGAGGAGACCTTTATAAGATCAGGGCCAGCAGCCATAGAAGGCAGGGGTCTACTTAAAGGGCCTCACACTGTGTATCCTGACAACAAGACTGTGCTGTTACTCCAAGGGTGGCTGCATGCCCTGTGACTCCTATGGATTACGCAAGGATAATCCACACAAATCAACCCTCAAAGATAATAACAGGGTCCAGAAGCTGTTGCTCCCTCTTGGAGTTCATTTAGTGAAGCATCTTGAGACCTGTGCCAAGATAATGTATAACTAGCAGTGCAGAGACGGCTCCCAGGTTAGCATATGCTAATTAGCAAACAGTCTGTGTACAGCTGTAGATGGGAAAAACCCATCAGTCTTTCAAATACTTTCAGAGTCTGGCAGCGTCTCTAAAGACAAGGTTATGTTCCAAAAATTCTAAACTCTGGTGTTTTCACAGAGGACACATGATGCATAGTCCACATACTTGTGACGTGCAACCAGCTCAATTCTTCTCTTAATCCTGTTGCAACAGTGAGAAGAGGGTGAGTCTGGGGCCAGCGTTACAGAAATCCTCAACTATATTTAGCCATTTTTGGTTACGGGTGAAGTTAGCCGCGGGCTAGCTGTGTGATAAACTGGAATAAAAAAGGATTAGCTCCATGTGATTTTTTTTCCCTGTGCGAATAAAAATAGTCCTAATCTGGAGGAAGTGAAGGAAATCCCCTAAAATTTCACTTTACAGATGTGTTTCTAGGTTTTTTACAGTATTTCTCAATGGTCTTAAAAAGAGAGCTGTGATGCCTCAGGGCTACGCTCACCTTCTCCTCCTGGGAGCCCGGGCTGGGCCTCCTCAGGCCGTGCAGACAGAGGAGTGGATGTGTCCCTCACTTCTCCCTCTCCTGCCGTCTCGACCACCATCCACTTCTCCTCCCCATCCTCCTCTTCTCCTCTCTCTGGCAACTTATCGGCCGTCTCCCTGCTGGCGTCCTGGTTTCCACCCGGCTCTTTGCAGTTCCTCTCCACCAGCTCACGTTTCAGAAAGTCCTGAAGGGCAAACTCCTCATCCCAGTCCAAGTCCTCTCCGGGCTTCGATCATAAAAGGGAAGATCAGGAAATTAAAGGTGAGATGAAGGGGAATGGCGTGCTGGGTAAAGGACGGACCGGCGATGACGTGAACGGGAAACACGGCTGCCGCTTTTTACCTCGGCAAACCCAAGAGACATTGAAATTCATTTCAACCAAAGGGAGCAGCGGAGCGCTGTTGTTTGGACTCATTTCTCCTTCACTGCATCCTCTTGTTTTGCAGTAAAAACAATGACGCCGTCATGGAAATATTCGAGCGGTACACGCCACTTGGGTTGCGAGGAGCAGCGTGTAGGTGTGCGATTGCATCTGATTTTGCACGTCTGTGTGGGTGAGCGCGCCCACTTCAGCCGCCGACTCACACTCGCTCCTCTCGCCGAGCCTCCATCTGCCGGCCGCTCCAGCATCCGAATAACCACGCGCATTTACACTTTTAAACCGCAAGAAGAACAGCTCAGATTTACGTCTTTAGACAGGCGTCCTACAGGGGAGGCATGAGGCCGACTGTCCTCCTGGGACCGAGTGTCTCCCACCTCTTCCTCCGAGGCTGGCGTCTGACAGGAGGCCTCTCTGCTGTCCTGAGGCGCCTTCAGCTGCTCCAGCTCCTCACACAGCTGCCGCTTCTGGTTCTCCTGCTCCTGCACCCTGCGTGGAAAACATTGAACGACACGCACGGCCACATTCAAATCCCAATCCAAACACTGGCCAACAATTAAAACAAGCGCTTATATCTATAGACGATATCCAGTAGACATACTGTACCCAGTCCGCAGGCCCATGCAGTGTCCCATTCTGTTGCCCAGGGTGACCAGCGCCAGTTCTCTGACTGGCCAGTAACAGTCGTCTCACTTTATTTTGCAGCTCTAATCTCAGTCCGTCTTCCTGGTGTTAAACTTGAAATACTTTTGAAAACAAACCTCTGTTGCTAGTTTCTCACTCTAACCAGGACAGGCAACAAGTCTCTTAATTTCCTTTTCTCTCGATCAGGTTTAAGCTCCCCAGTTTCCTCGGGCAACCTGGCAGCAGCACATCAGAGCTGAGCAGTCTGACCGGTCCCCCCCCTCTGCTCTAAAAGTCCATCACAGCAGCTCTGTTATATATCTGAAGGGGATGGCCGTCTCTACGAACACAAACACGCCAGGCTAGCACAGCCACAAAGAGAAGCCAGTCCAGGACTGGCCCCATCCTCGTCGAGCCAGGCCCATCTGGGGTCATTAAGGGCAGAATGATTGACAGCTCTTTCCTCCACCCAGGTGGGACCTGGCAGCAGCGAGCAGAGACTTTCATAACATCGTATCTGACAAACTTCTGCTCCTTTAACGCGCAAAAGCTTCTTAAGAGCTGCTCGGGAACCTTTTTTTTTTTGTTTTAAATCCAATCAGGGCGTTTTGTCACTTAAGATCCTGGAATCCAAGCGCACCCAAACAAAACACCTATAATTATCTAATTATGTCCTGGCATGTTCGCAGCCACCTGGCTCTGATCATTTAATCTCCCCGGATTCATTTTTACCCATTTTCTGCCTGAGGGATGGGTGTCAAACTAACGAGCTGACATCAGCGTCACCTTAGTTAAAGATGAAACCACCAACGAGATTTTGGCACTGCACATATTTCACATCCCATCCTCACGTGGCATTTCTCTTTTTTGCTCATCATCACACACTCAGGAGCCAGAAGGACACACACACACACACACTCGTGTGTCAGCCTGCCCGGTTTCACACTCATTCACACTCCAGAGATGCAGATTTGCCCACCTGACTGAGAGGTACAGGATCTCTGTGCGGGACCTCCTCATGTTACCGGCCATTTTGATCAGCTCTTTCTCCAGCGAGTCCGTGTACTGGGCCAGCTGGTCCAGGTTCAGCGCCCAGTCTGCTCGTCTTGCGTCCAGCTCGGCCTGTACCTGCTGTTTGGAAACAAGGCCCAGGGGTCAGTCTTGCAGCCCAGAGAGCGACTCCTCTTCGGTCCTCCGAAACTTCGGATCAAAAACCTTTTCAGACCAGCCGGCACAGAAGAGAACCAGTGGAGCGTGGTACTGGTGCCACTCTGCTAATGACCTCCATCTCATTTGGTATGTTTACCGCTGCATGGCCGTACGTGGCTAATGAATGCAGAGTAGCAACGAGGCAAGAGGAGGGGGTGAAGAGAGAAAGAGAGATACAGAAAGTTGGAGTGAGGGAGGAGGGGAGCGGGCCGTGTTGGTGGTACAAGACCGACTACACAGCCCTGTCTGGATGGGGCCCGTCGGACTGTTATATAAGGGAGATCTTTGGTGAGAGAGTGGGAAGGACAGAGCGAGCAGAGCAGCAGGTGAGGACGGAGGAATGGAAACGTTCCCTCGCTCTTGGGGCCGTATTAGCGCTTGTGGGGTGTCGAGCTTCTGCAAAACAGAAAACGTGGCTGCATTCACACCCGGACCGGTTCAGAGAACCAGAGTGCGTCTGCTTGGAGAGTCCACGTCAGGGTTGGAATGAGGCCCAAACAACCAAACGCTGGTCTGCCTGAACCAGCGGGAAGAGGCGTAGCCTCTTCGTAATACCTGCTCAGTGTTTGTCTTGTGGAGCCGGCCGAAGCCATTTCCTTTTTAGGTTTCCTGGCCAAACAGCGGCTGTTCCAACTGCGTCCAACAGAAGCGAGTCTGAACGTGTGAGCAGCTGACCTGCAGGTGCGCGCCAGCGTCCCCCTGTGGTGGCAAATCCCTCACTGCGGACAAGACGGCGGCGCTTTCTTCCGCAAAATCTCTTTTCTGAGAAGAGAAAACAATGAAAAAACTCCTGCACGCGTTAAGAACGACACTGAATTTCATTTAGCGGTGGAGGCTTTAAAGTAGCAACGTTACCATCTCATCCAGGAGGCGTCTGAACTCTCGCGCCATGTGCTCAGGACTGGGCCCCTGCAGCATCAGCAGCACCTCCTTATCCAGCGTTTCATCCAGCGGTGAAGCAAAGCTCACGTTGGCGGACTGATGATCAACTCCATGAGGGACCTTCAGAGGAAAGCAACACAATCACACACACACACAGGTGCCATAAAAGAGCAGCAGAGCACAGGGACGCTGACCTCCAGGGGCGACTGTGCCAGAGCCAGTTCTGTCTGCAAGGATCCTGAAGCGCTCTGGTTCAACCTGTAGGCGAGCGACAGCGACAGACCAGCGCTGCAGCACAGGGGAAGACAAACAGAACTCATTTCACCTGATGTGTTTACACAACTTTAAAGATCCAGGTGATCAACTTACCCAGCCAAGTTGGGCTGCAGCATCTGCATCTGGTTCTCCAGCTTGCTCTTGTCTGCCCTCAGCAGCTGGAACAAACAGCAAAGACACCAAAGAGACTCCATTGAGCACACACGACCTTTGTTCCGGAGCAGCTGGTCCAATTCCCACCGTCAGCCGGGCAACATTTGAGGCAGAGACGTGCAAAAGCGTTGAGTTTTTATTAAAAAAAGCCTCACGTAAAGAATCATTTCTATTTAAAGCTAAAAGCAACCAAGGTTTTTCTTTTGTAAATGACAAATGGTTTGTCAAGAAATAAAAAGAGGGAGGAGCAAAAACCTGCTGGGTTGAGCTCACTGACCTCCGTGATGGAGGAATACTCCTCCACAGCTGCCTCGAGTTCATTTATCTGTCTGCTCTTCTGCAAAAAAAGGTGGAAAACAGAATTACTGAGCAGCACAATTGGACTTTTGCTTTTCAGCTCTATGATAAGTGACTTTAAAATAAGGATAGAATCAAGGAAAATGACCTCTTGTATCGCAGCTGCCTTTTCACTAATAACAGCATCAAAGGAGTGAATCTGCAGCTGTGGAAGAAATGAAGGTTACGCCACATCAAAACAACAAATAAAACAGGAATAAAAGGTCACTTTCTGAGGAAGGAAGGAGATCATGAAAAGGCAGGAAGGAAGGATGAGAGGACGCAGCGCGAGCAGAGAGGTGGGGCTGGAGCAGAAAACTGAAAGGACAGTTTACCTGAAGGTCGGCGTTGACGTCGCACAGCTCCGTTATTCTCTGCTGAAGTCCCTCCATCTCCATGGTGACCTTGAAGTTCTGCGCAGCCATTAGAGGATTGTTAGGATATCCCTTACATGATAAACACGTGGAAGCACGGGGGGGGGGGGGGGGGGGGGGGGGGATAGATGGACCGTGAGGCACCTCTTCCTGAAGAGAAGCAATCTTGGCAATCAGACTCTGGTTCTCCCTCTCCTGGAATGACAAGAACAGGTTCTGAACTACAGAACATCAGAGAGGAGCCGTCTCTCAGGGGCCACACACACACACACACACACACACGAGGCTGTGAACCAATCATGACGCCATGTGAATGGCCACTGAACAGATGCATCCGTATGGGAAGCGACGCAGCGTTCCTGGAGCGCTCCGGGACTGACCACGTGTTTGCTGTGTGCGGAGGCGCGAGCTCTGCCTTCCTGTGTGCAGCTCAGGGTGGCCTTCATCTCCTCCACCTCCTCCTTCAGCATCTTTTCCTTCTGAACCAGCTGCTGGCTTCTGTGAGAGAGAGAGAGAAGACAGTTTACCAGACGTCGACTCGCGGCTACCGGAGACACGTGCGCGCCGTGCGCTGCCTGCAAAGCCGCCTCACACTTTGGCCTTGTTGCGCAGCTCCTCGTTCTCCTCTGCCAGCTTCTGATGGCTGTCCTCCATGCCCTCCAGCACCTGCTTCATCTTCTTCACCTCCTCCTGGAGCTTCTGGTTGCTCATCTGGAGGTCAGCCACACAGTAGACGAGCTCCGACGTCTCGCTGATGCAGCAAGCACAGGAGCCGCCAATGTTTAGTCACTTCTAATGAAAATACAACCTACAAGTGGTCATAACCCCTTTATTATTACTGTAATAGTGGTTATCTGGACCAGGCACCAACACACGCTCACTACTTACAATTCTGCTCTGGAGACGTCTCCTCCGAAGGCCTCCAGGCTCCCCGAGGTCATATTGAGCAGCACAGACCTCTTGGCTAAAACACAGATCCGAATCACATCAAAGCTGCCGATGTCAGCATGTGCAGAGGGATCGGAACCGCTCTCACCAGACAGGCTCTCCTTGAGTTTGACAGATTCCTGGGTGACGTCACTGGGCTCCTCCTCCCTGTAATCCGGCAGCGGAGAATCAGAAAGATCCATTTCTTTAAAAAGGTCATTATCTGCACGGTCGCTCCTAAAAACACATCTGGAATGATTTACAGCTGTTTGATTTTTGGTGCCTGGCACAACGAGCAGCACACGTGGAGCAGGGGAGGATCTCAGGGCGGCGTGCAGCGGCTAATTACACCAACATGGATCTGATTGATTCACCCCAGGCCCCCAAATTAGGAGAGCTTTTAAGCACCATTGTGAGATACAAAATGCATCATTTAAAAACTAAATATAGTCGTCCTGTTCACCAACGCCACGTTAGTCACAGGCCCCTCCCACCTGATGCACTACTTCCTGCCCACACAAAAACGGTATCCGCGAGAAACACTTGCATAACTGGGAAATGACTCACTGCTTCTGTGTGGAGACGGAAAACCAGTACCGGACTAAAGAGGTGACTGGGAAGCTGCTCTGGACAGAGAGCACCAGCAGGGATGGAGGAGCAAAGGGATGGAATAATAACGAAACTTCAGAGAAACTCTCGGCTTCATGTTTAATTCAGCGCCGAGGAACAAAGCCTCCGCAGCAAAATCCAAGGTCTAGTGATGAAAATCCGGCCGCGTTTCGGTTACCGTGGCGACGGGCTGTTGGCTAGTTTGATTTCAAAAAGAAACATTTCTGAAGAAGCGCGGTACCCGTTGTTGCGGCAGTCGTCAATCCACTCCCTCATCACGGCGTGATACGTGTCCAGGTCGATGGAGACGTCCTTGTGTTCTGGATCCAGCATGTTGCAGAGCTCCTCCAGGCCGCTGTCCTCCGAGCTGCGGCTGGTGGTGTGGCGCAGGTAGTCCACGATGTGGGACACGTACACTCTACCTGCAACACCCCAGGACGGGGGACACTTTTAGAGGCGGGCTCGTGTTGAAGGAGCGCGACGATGACTCGGCTGGAATGCGTCGCGTCGCTGGCTTCGGTACCTGTGGAGCTCTTCTAGTTCTTCCCCTCACCTGCACCTGGAGCTTTACCCCCTTTGTTTGGGTGCAGTTTTAGCCTGAAACTACCTCTGGTGGAGACTTTTGAAAAAGAACGAGCCAAATGCACAAATGATGCCCCCGAGGGCCTTTTGTCATCATCAGACTGAGACTCAAATATTAGTTTTAAAAACAAACATGATTTGACCCTGGAGGGGGTGTGGGGGGGGTGTGTGGGAGGAAATAGGAACAGCCAGTTCCAGTCTTCAATCGTCCTGAAAATCCCCATCACAATATACATCACGCACAAGGTCGGATGCATAACGGCTGCAGTGAAACCGTGTCAGTGCACGTGAGCGTGTCTGTACCTCGGCGCTGGGTGTCACAGGCGAAGAAGATGGTGTCGAGCAGATTCTCCTCACAGATGAGGCTGATCTCTGCCATGTTCTCCCTCCTGCTTTCAGAAGTGACTGACACACACACACACACACACACACACACACACACACACACACACACACACACACACACACACACACACACACACACACACACACACACACACACACACACACACACACACACACACACACACACACACACACACGAGGAGTTTTGCTTGGGGCACAGCAAGAACAACTGTAACAGTGTTTAACTGGTCTCATCTGTCCAGTAGACCAGTGTAGCTAGCTAAACCCACTAGTCACCCCAGTCAACCCCCGTGAGCCTTGTTCATCACACTCTCGGTGAATCCTGACAGGTGTCATTCGTGCAGATTTGTGTGGGGACTCAAATTTTAGCATCACAGAAGAGGATTTGGAATAATTAGGCAGAGTATTGTGAATATTATCATCACGCTGTATCTTCTACTGCCATCTCAAACTCGTATCTTTATGTTTTGGGGGCGAGTTGGTTTTCAAGCCTATTAACTACAGAACATTTATAAAGCATTTCCCAAATCTTTAATCTGATCTGAATGACTAAAATACTCAGCCATGACAACTCTGATTGCTGGAATGTTGTCCCAGGGGGCAAAACAGTGTTTTAAATATCCGAATGCCATGGAATTGGATTCAAGCGCGTCATTTAGCTGTTGTGGATGCGGATGCATCAAAACACGAGGCTCCGCTGTGTCCTGGTGGGACGCTCGCAGGGCCCATGTCGGGTCAGGCTGCCCCCTCACCTCCGTCTCCCAGGGACAGTCTCTTCACAACCAGAGCTGGATAAGGCAGCTCGCACTCGGTGGCGTTCCCCTGCTCCGCCGAGCAGAAGTTCAGGCTGAAGGCGCCGTGCTGGGGAGTGAAGGTGCGACTCAGAGGCGGGCTCCTGGTGGGCGTCCCGCTCTGGCGCTGCCCCGGCTGCTGCCCTCGTGGGAAAGCGAAACTGGGGGAGTCTTTGGACCGAGCGGTGGGTGTGGAGCAGTACCGCTGCCACATCTTGGCCTGCTTCCCATCGCTCCCGTCGGCACCTCTCCGTTCTCCCAGCGTGCTCATGATGGTGTAGGTGACATTAGCTGGCGTGGGGGGGTTGGTGCACCGAGGGATAGAGGTGCTCAGGTGGGTCTTCTGGGTGGCAGCGGAGCTCTGCGTTCCCACGCCTCTTACCGCCTCCTCCCTGCCCCCCTCCCCCTCGCCTCTGCAGCGCCCTCCCTTCTTCAAGATAGCTTCCACGTTGTGCCTGAGTCCACACTGGGGGCTGTCGTAACTGCTGGAGGAGAATTTGGGGATCTGGAACGGCGAGTTGGGCGCCCGCTCACCGCGCCACTGGATGGTCTGCAGTTTGCGACAGATGCTGTCCACGGGGTTGTGGCGCCGGCTGGGCTGGGGCGTGCACTCGTCCATCCCGCTGGCGGCAGGGCTGCTGTGAAGGCGACCTGGTCAGAGGGGGCGAAATCTGGAAAGACACAGAAAAATCTGGGTTTTTAATAAGAGACACCTCCCAAAAAACCTTGGTGATGACAGTTTGATGCATATGAAGTTGTGGTTTTTAACTTTTTGAAAACAGAATTTAGTCCCTTTCATTCAAAATACTGAGGAAATTCAGGATTTTCCTACAGACCTTCCATCATAGTTACAGCGTCTCAAGCCTTTAAACCCCCTCTGAATTTAAAAATTTCAACCAAGAATTCACAATAAATGCAAAAAAAAAAAAAAAGTAAAATAGTTAATACATTTAAACGATCAATTCCTCCCAGTTACAATCATAATAAAACCATTGCGCAATACAGCATGCTCAATCTTCCTGGCACATTAAATTGGATTATCCATAAACGTTTTCCCTCATGTTAATTAAAATAATAACGACCTTCGTACTTAACTGAACATAAAAGAAAAGAAGATTGAGATGTGAAGCCGATGCCAACATTTAAGCTCCTCAGGTGAGCAAACGAGCTCATTAAGCACAGTTTCACATGCACTCATTTAATATTAATGCAGAAAAATACGACAATTAATTTTTTAAAGTACACAAAGCACGCTGCTTTGTGTGTCCGGCAATATTTTCCAAACCACTCTGCACATTTATCTGCATCTAAACACAAACAGCAGCTTAAAACTCCGCGCCGGGCAGAGAAACGCAGGTATTCGTTACCTCTTCGTGCACAAACGTCCAACAGCAACTGTTTGCAGACGCAGTTTAGGCGAAGATCGGCTTTCTAATCAGAAATGTTCAAAACACTGCAGGTGGTCGCCTTCTCAATAATTAAAACTCGGCCAACGGCGCCTCTATGTGGTCATAAGCTGGAACTGCAGTCACGAATACCGGAAGTCACTCCTCATTTATAGAAATTGGCCCCGATAAATAAACAATTAAATAAAAAGGTAATACTCGTCTAAGTACAAATGCTTGACGATTATTTGTGCCACTTTGTTTTAACTAAAAAGGAATCAAAAGCGTTTCATTGCAGAAACAGCGCATCACTCACTGAACTGTGGGGATTTATTTGCACAATTGATGAGTTTTTTGATGAGGACTAGCAGATAGCGTCTGTCATACTGGTCAGTATGGTTCATCCACTGACGGGAGTTGTAGTCCAATAGTCCAATGTTATGGCCATGATGATCTTCTGGACTGAGAGGACACAGATATTTATTTGTTCAAGCAAAACCGTGGAGAGCAACGCTGGAAATGTAAGACTGCCTCAGTGTCCTCTTCCATCGTCCTGCATGGACTCTCACATGACTGATGCCAGGTCTGGTGGTGGGCTACAGTCTCTGAGAAGAGAAGAACCCCCTTTCCAAACATCTCAGGTGACAGAGCGAGCGGAGAACAGCAGGGGCGTCGGTTTGGAACCAGTCACCTCAGCGGTAGTTTCAAATGCGTAGGGGACCACTGCAACGTCAGGGACATTCTTTGAGTTGGGACACTCATCCAGAGGACATTTCCAAAGCTCTGGAGTAGCCTCGGGTCGACCACGTGGAAACGTTCAGACCCTGGTGGTCTCTATCTACTTTCATATGCAGGACAGCAAAGGATGATGGGATATATCGCTCGGTTACGAACCATCGGTTGTTCACTACTTTTCACAACGTTTTATGGGATGCACAGTTGGCTATATACGATATAGTGACGGTGGCCGCTAGGGGCGCTGTGTGCGTGGGGCGTGTGTATGAATTCTCAACAACCACCAGGGGGCACTGTTGTGATAGTTAAAAGCTTTGTGTGTAAACCTTGTAAACCATGTTATTTATTTTAAGATTGGATATAAACATGTGTTTGTGCAACCTGATATTCATGTGTTGCATGAGAATGCCTGTGTTTTTTTTATGTTGACATTTTAACATAAAACAACACGAGTGTGATGCAATTGTGACAGGTCTGATGTCAGACTTTGCTGTCAAAACACGGAACACATTCCAGCCTGAACCGTCATTAAGAGGTTTAGGAGAGAGCCGTTGCACCTCTCTGGCGTATCACCGCAACCCTTCAGTAAGACATCTCTGCATCACCGGAGGTAAATGATCTGAACATTCACCCTTAAACTGTTGTTTTAAACACTGACTGGGCCTGCGTGACCCGCGGTAGCTTCTGCTGCAACTTGTAGTGATGTAGTTGACAGAAATTATATATGATTATTATATATTTTAACAGAGCACAGCATTTTAACAGAGCACAGCATTTTAACAGAGTTATTATCAAACAAACTGTGGAGACGCTACTAAAAGGAATGAAGTCTTGCCCGATGTTGCCTGATGTTACCTGATGTATAGGTAGACATGGAGCAGGTTCCACGAGATACTTCAGCCTGTTCAACAAGTCATATTTGCCTTGAGTCTCCACATTAGTTGGTTAGTTAGTTTGTTTTGGAAGATTGCACACAGTCTGCTGGATAGTATTCAAATTTATCGTTTGCTTATTTGTGTTCTTCAGAAAGACCTCCATCAGGATGGCCGACAGCTTTAAGGTAAGGCAACAACCGTGTGGTGGGTGGGGAGCGAGTGGGCTTGAATGGTGCCTACCCTCAGCAGCTGCACCCGCTGCAGCATCTTGCAGCTTTCTCGCCTTCCTCGCCCTCACAAATCCAGCCTGGGCCGACGCCTCGCTGCTACCCAGGTGCTGCTTCCTGTGCTCAAGGTCCCCCCAGGCTGAACCGCCCAACAAACATCCCAGATTTATTCCAAGGAATGGATTCCTCTTTGCCTTTAGTGCAAGTGCAGCGGTACTCCTGCCCTCTCCCCCGTCTCCCTACAGGCTGCAGCCTGCTCAGCAGAATCCACTTTCCGAGCTCCCCATAAGTAGCTGGAGCTTTGCTTGTTTTCTGACCTCAGGTAGTCGGCAGGCTCAGGCAGAGATTAGCGACATGGAGACACAGAGGAACCCACACACGCAGTTGGGAGTATTGAATTGGTTGGCAGGATTGAATAAATAACACTTATAGCTAAAAAAAAAAGTAAACTGTTAGAAAGAAAGCAAATGGCTGGAAGGTATGTGTGATAGCTAATGAGTAAAACATCAGCCTGGACGCCTTTGCAGAGTGTTCTGAACATTGGTTGGTCACCACTCGGCGGTACAATAATCTGGGATTACGTGAGACCTTCAGCGTGGGTGGCGAGGATGAAGTCTAATCCCAGACGGCGAGAACGCGAGGAAGGTGCCGCCCGCTGTTGCAAAACAGGGCGGAAGGCAGCAGACATGAAGATTTTCCAGTTTAGTGCAGAAACGGGCCCCACATCTGCCTCGCTGCCGATGACCTTTGACCCAGAAACCTTGTGCACGTAGATGTTTGACTTTGAACTTCTGATGCTTTTGCTCCTCGCTGTCAGCTTTGATCTCGCTAACCCCCCCCCCCCCCCCCCACCATCCAGGCAGCCGACCTGACTGTCCAACTGTGCTCCGAAAGTCTCAAAACCACCAGCCCGGAGTCGAAGGCCTTCGGGACGGTCTTCACCGACCACATGTTGACCATCGAGTGGAGCGAAGCCGAGGGCTGGGGGGCGCCGCGCATCCGGCCCTTCGGGAACCTGTCGATGCACCCGGCCTGTTCGTCGCTGCACTACGGCATCCAGGTACGGCGGACAGGTACGGCTGTTTGTCCTGGGGATTAGACACCGCACCTATGGGAAAGCTTCTCTCTCACAGCTGTTTGAAGGCCTGAAGGCGTACCGGGGGGAGGACGAGCGTCTGCGCCTCTTCCGGCCGATGCTCAACATGAAGCGCATGTCCAAATCTGCCAGGAGAGTGTGTCTGCCTGTAAGACCGAATGACAGGATGTACAGTATGATGGGGAGGACGCCCTTCTAACCCCCCCGTCCCACGTCTCTCAGGCCTTCGACGAGGTCGAGCTGCTGGAGTGCATCAGGCGACTGGTGGAGATCGAGCAGGACTGGGCTTTTATCTCAGGCCCGTCTACGCATCTCTATGTCAGACCAACATTCATCAGCACTGAGGTAGAGGCGGCGCTCCCCCCCCCATTCCATTTGGATGGGTGTTTTTTTTAATGTGGTTTCGCCATCACAGGCCAGTCTGGGCGTGAAAAGGGCGACCCGTGCCTTGCTCTACGTCATCATCTGTCTGGCTGGTTCCTACTTCAGCGGCGGTTCTGAAGGCCTCTCCCTGTGGGCCGACCCGAAGTACATACGGGGAGCAAAAGGTGGAACTGGAGACTGCAAACTGGGAGGGTGGGTAAAGGCCTGCACACTCCGATCCTGCCCTTGAGAGTTACTTGACCTCTGCTTCGTGTCACTGTAGGAACTATGGCGGTTGTCTGGCTGCCCAGTACGAGGCGAAGGAGTTCGGGTGTCAGCAGGTGCTCTGGCTGTACGGAGACGACCACCAGATCACCGAGGCAGGAACCATGAACATTTTCCTGCACTGGATCAACGAGGATGGAGGTCAGACACATCATTGGGTTTTAGTTTTTGTGGGTATTCATTTTATTATAAACTATAGTCAGTCATCGTTTGGCTCCAGTTAAGTCTGACCTCTAGTGGTCAACAGTGGTTAATACAATATTTATTTAAATTTCTTTTTTTTTTTTTCTGTTTTGGCAATTCCTCTGATTGATTATGTTCTGTATATTCCTTCCCAGTGGAGGAGCTTGCCACTCCTCCCCTGGATAGTCTCATATTACCAGGTGTAACCCGACAGAGCATCCTGGAAATAACCAGGAAGTGGGTAAGACACATAAATGGGTCACCGATGCTTGGATAAGTGTCCCAGGATTTGCATCAGCTGTCCGCCCTTCTCCTCTGTGACCAGGGGGAGTTTGCGGTGTCAGAGCGTTACCTGACCATGGACCAGCTGTGCTCTGCACTGGAGCAGCAGAGGGTTAAAGAGATGTTTGGCTCCGGAACCGCCTGCATGATTTGTCACCTTTCGCAAATAGTGTACAAGGGAGAGGTAAAACACACCGTCGGTGTGTGCTGCTCAACCTGCACCTGCTATATGTGTGCATGCTGCCATGGGAGTTACATCAAATCCTACAACGTGTTGCAGAAATGCAAAGTTCTGTGGGAATAAAGAGTAGAACAATGAATCACTGTGGTTCAAAGGATTTAAATAAAAAAGATGAGAGCAGCAATTATCAATTTACTTCAATAATGGCACGTGTATTATTGTTGTCCTTTCAAATTTCACTTTAATTCTATAAGCTAGTTAGAGTAACCTGTTTTCTCTAGTGGAAACCACAAAAAAGAGGACATCTATCAACATATTAGCGTTCTTTTGGAATAACTGGGCGACAATAACTTGATTTGAAACTCGATTGTGTCATTTAGAAACTGAGGCTTCCTGGAGTGAATGAAAACCCTCAGCTGTCGACGCGGATTATAAAGGAACTTGAGGATATACAGGTTAGTGGATGCTCACACGCACGTACACATGCACAGCTGTTTCTGCGGATGGGCACCATGAGCTGTTGTCATTAGCAACAGGCTAGCATTAGCTGCTAACCTGCAAGAAAGAGACCAAATGTGAAGAGCCACCGATGATTAAGGACTTCCTCTCTGATTATTCCTTTCAAAAATTGTAATTGCATTAAGAAATATTAAAAAGTAGCTTTATGAACAAATTTCTGTGCCCTTAACTACTGAAAGAGGGGAATATCTAATTAAGTAAAGCGTAATGATGTTACACTAGTAATATTATTACAGTAACCTCCTCTAGAGTTTACACAGAGCTACAAATCTAAATTGACTTGTATTATCATCTGCTGAAGGCCTGATCTGGAATAATGAGCATGCTGCTCATTAGTCTTTGTGAGCATTTCTAAGAATGAGCATATTTGTCGATGATTAGGTTGGAGTGGAAATTGGGCAGGAATAAACTGGTGTTTACTTTAGTTTTGTCAGAGACATCTGTTGCTTTTATATTTTAGGTCGTTGAACTGTTGCTCATGCTCCTTGATATTTTCATTCTGAAGTTAGCATTAACATTTTGGAGTTGGAGGAGTGGTTTGTTTTATGCCGTCGCCAATGTAATTGAACAAGAGGAGGAAACAAGAGGAGGAAACAAGAGGAGGAAACAAGAGGTTGAAACACGCTAACTGACAAACGTCTTCAAGGCCACCAAGAAAAGTGGGCGAGCACATGTGAGCACAGCAGGAGAATCCTGGGATTAGCGAGCAGAGCTAATCGGTAGAGAACAAGTAACCGAGGCTAGGAAGATAAGAAGATTGATTTTTTTAAACCTCAAAACAACCAATAATCTCTTTCACTCTGAATGAAGAGGAGTAATCAAATTTGACAAGTTTTATTCCTTTGGATTTCGTATTTTTCGCCCATTAGTGAAAATGGTGCAGCAGAAAGCACTCAAGCTGTTAGCAAAAGCTACCATAGCATTAAAAATGAGAAAATCGGTTCAAATCCATTATGTGGATCCAGGGCTGTTTAGTTTGTCCTTTCTTTGATGGTGTATGGATCTCTTTGATGTCTCAGTCTCCTTCACTCCCTCTTGGATTTTTGCAGCTGCTCAGGGCAGGAGATGAACTTCTGTGGTGAAACTTTCAAATATGCTGACCGCATCTTTTATATCCAGGACCATCTCGCTTCAGAGAGAAGGAGACAGAGACAGAGACAGCTGCTGGGGTCTGACGCAGAGTGTGTTGAGTTGGAGATAGGGACCAGACAAATTGTCTCATTAAGCCGGCTGTAAATGCACAAACCTAATTATTGCCTCGGCTTTTTGTGATCTTCAAAGCCAAGATGCTACAAATGAAGCCTGGAACAAGTGGGAGAGCAGGAGGAGGGGGAGGAGGGGGAGGAGGAGGAGGAGGAGGAGGAAGAGGAGGAGGGTGGGAGCTGCGCAGCTTAATGAACAATAAAATCGGGGGGGGGGGGGGGGGGGACGCCGCGCTCTCTCCGCAGCGTTGTTTAATCTGTTGACATTTCATTTGGAGGGAAGTGCGGCGCGATCGCGTCCCGCCCCCCCCAGCCCCCCCCCAGCCCCCTCCAGCCCCCTCCAGCCCCCCCACGCTGAAGACAACATTGTGCAACAAACAAACGAGTGGTCTGAGGCAGCAGATGAAAGATGGGTTTCCTAAGTTGCCCTGCTGTTCCTCTTTCAAGTTAATTAGAAATCACATCCTTTTGTTTCCCCTTCACGGGCATTTATTTACTTTCTTACTTCAACCATTAGAACAAATTTGCGACATGAGACACGAATAATTGGATTTGTCTGTGCAGCTGTCACAGATTGGGAAACATTTCGTTGTGATTTTTTTTTTATTGCCCCCCCCCTCCGTCTCTTCTGGCCCGTGTTTGTCGATTTGCTCGCAGATATTTGGCCTCTTTTCGGGGGCTTTTCTCACAATTATGAGGGAAGTTCTGGTGAACTTTTATCCTGAGAAACTTTTGGTTGTGTTCCACAGTGCGGACGCACACCCAGCGACTGGACCCTCCTGGTGTAGCTGTGATGAAGAGGCAGCCCGGAGCACGTGCACACATGCACACATGCACACCGCCCTAGCATGCAAGAGCCACATGCTAATATGCAACACACCCTGTGTAAAGTGGATTAGTGTGCAATAGCTGGAAAGAATGAGCAAAAACCACAAATATGTCCTGAAATAAGAGAAGCACATTAAAGTCTAATGCAACACTGCACAACAACTTGCAGTAAACCAGTAACACCAGTAAACCTGCCTGTCTCCTCTGGGGTCATTTAAAAGTTTCACCAAACTTTTATTTCTGTGGGCCAAGGAGCAGAAGCGGGTCGAAGCGGAGGATTTTTAAATCCCTCAGGGTTCTCTGTCCGACCAGCGAGCTCAGACATGTCCAAACCCGTCCATGTCCACTGAATGGGTACGGACATGCCTGAGCTGGGTGATTCCAGGCTCCTGGGTGAGGACTGGGTCCGCCCCGCCGCTCAAAATGACCCCCAGGTGTGTGTGTCTGAATGAGTTGTGTGTTCCCAGTGGCAACTGGAGAGACGACGGCACCGGCTGTGACCCGAACAAGTGGTGGTTAGTGGAGACAGGATGGATGTTAAACAGGAAAATACGGCTCCAGCTGCAAGAAAAGGGACCAAAACCATGTTTATAAGAAGCATTTACTCCCAGAACACACACACACACACACACACACACACACACCTGGAATAGAACCAAAGCCATCAGCATAATGGAGCCATAACAGAAAGCCATCAAGCCGGAGAGCCTTTGGCTGTTCTCTAAAACTCACACATGCACACAAGCGTGCACGCGCACACACGCTCACACACACTCACACACACTCCTGCATTAAGTAGTCTCAGCATGTTAAAGCATCATTACCTGCAGACCTTCTTCAACGCCTCCATTATGCAGCCACGGGGATCGTTCCGGCTCCACCTCCGCTAGCATCACCTCATCTAAGATTAATGACATTTTAGCGGCGTCCAACGCCGAGACGCTCGTCAGGTCAGCGCACGGCGCAACTGAGCCGCCGCCCGTGAGCCTCAGCGCCGGAAATTCATCAATCGGGAAGCAGTAATCGGTGAACTGCTGACTCAGCCTTGCATACTTGCTGTAGTGCATCCTGCAGTCGTACCTGTGTGCAGCTAACGAGAGTAACGGAGGTTAAATTATGGCCAAAGGTCGCGCCCTCTGGAGCCTTTCCTTCACCTACACACAACATACAACAACACAATACTGATGGGTTTTCAGAAATCGACGCCGCTGACAGTAAATGTTGCACTTTTCCACCATTGCCGGCTGATTGAGCCCTTTATTAGTGAGTAAAGAAGGTTTCCTGGCTGCTCCGGCCTCTTATTTATCGACTTGCTGCCTGTTTCCAGATACCTCTCCCTTCATTTCTCTTAGCTAATCGTTCTTTCCCCTCCAGCCGCTCCATCTCTTTAATTTTCTGGCTCCGCACACGCTCACGCGCCGGCGTTCAGCCTGGAGATGGCAGTGATGTTTTAATTGTCACTTCTTGTTAAGGCGGCCGTGACATTCACGAGGGGACAGAGGGGAGCCGGTCGGCGTAATCAGAGGAAATGGAGAGAGGAGGGGAGAGAGCGAGATGGCACCCATTCAGCCAATAAGAGCGGTATTTGGCTCTGAGCGGCGAGCCTCTTCCCCCCCGTCTCACCCTGGCGGGGCATGATCTGATTTGACAAGCGCAATGCTGTCATCTTGAGTTTGTCCAATTTGAAATTCTAATTAATGAACTCGGCGCCACTTTGTGTTTTTGCCGCTGCCGCCTTCGCCGCCGTCCTCTCTCCCTGCCTCCTTTCTTCCTTCTCGGGCCAGTTTGTCTTCTATTTGCCTTTTCTTTACCCTTCCTCCTCGCAGTCTTCATCAAAGGGCTGCAGAGGCCTCGGGTCGCTCTGGGGTGAGACGTCGCTCTCACACCACAGCAGATGATATCAGTGACTTTGGGTCACCCAATTAGAAGGCCTGTGTGTGTTCTGCACACGCGTGTGTGTGTTTTGTTGACTGTCGGGGAGCGAGGCGACGGCTGCTGGTTGCGGGTGCCGATGGGGTGAGAGTGAGTGGTCGTTGTCCAGATCTTTACACACTTGCTGATCATGTTGGTCTCACAAAGCATAACGGGAACCTCCCGAGCTCCTCTCTTTACTGTTGTTAGCATCGTTAGCTACAATCAGATGGTAAAACGGGCTAAAAACCAAAGCAACGTGATTTGCTGAGAGCAGGTTAGCGACTGTCACCGATAAATGAGGCCGTGCACGTGGATGCTGAAGCAAGCTGGCATTGCCGACGTGGTTTTGACGTAAAATTGCAACCTCGGGGGTGTTTCAGAGGATGTCTGGACCTATCAGTGACGGCACCACCGCTGCTGCGTTGCATTAGCGACGGTCGGTCACAGCTGCAACCAGGAAGTGACCAGTTCTGCTGCATCAGCAGAGGCATCAGGGCAAACCAAGAGTCCGATCAACAGACGATAACAATTAAAAAGCTGACTGAATCAGGATCCCCACCCCCAACTGTAAAAACCCAGAACACTTAAACAGTGAACGCAACCTTAGACACGCTTCAGACTCGCTCCTGCCTGTAAAAATATCAGTATAATCTCGACTTTCCTGGAAGATTGGATCCTTTCCCTCGGAAACATCAACTTCTTCATGTCTTTGAAAGGCACCGTGACACAAAAAAAGGCTGTCGGGGCTTTGCGGCGCCAGTGGGTGGCGCTAGCAGCCTGCGAACCTCCTCGCTGCCTCTTCTCCAGGGAGAGGAGAGTGTGTGTGTGTGTGTGTGTGTGTGTGTGTGTGTAGAAAGGAGGTTTTGGAGGCCTGCCAGTCATGATGAAAACCTCTGCAGAACTAATCTATTTCCATGCCCGTCCTAATCCACCAACACAACGATGGCATCATTTAATCACAAAATCACCATCGCTGCCATCACCATCCTCCTCCTCTCCTCTCCCTCCCCCTCAGCTGCATTAATAAAAAAAAGTTGGGTTTTTTTTAGTAAATAAGAGCTTGTGATTAAGAGCAGATTAGCATGTGGCTTCAGACGGACGGGCGGCCGGACGGACGGACCCTGATGGGTTTTGTTAACGCGAGTGTAACACTGGGTGTCAGTTGTGTGTCTGACGTTACATCAACATGATCCTCCTGCCGCTCATGTTATTGCTCTTGGCTTAGAGTTTTAGGGGACTTTTTAACAGCGGCGTTGCTTAAGAGCTTAGAGTAAATGGATGGATGGATAGATGGATGAACACACACCCACACCCCACACACACACACACACACACACACACACACACACACACACACACACGTACGTACAGAGGGATCAGTGTCACTCACACAGCTTCAGCACCAAAGCCTGATTTGCTTTGTGGTAAAAGCTGTTTTATTTCTCATCAGTGTTGTAATGGAGATGCTCCGCTGTCAAACAGCACTTGAAGTCTCATTTTCGCATGAGGAAAAAAAAAAAAAAAAAAAAAGAATCCTCCGTTTCGCCGCTTTGATATTAAAGCTCACGCCAGCACGAGGCCGGTCTTGATCCCGACATGGCGAGAAGCAAAAGAATGAACTGCAAATCAAATTCTGGGTCTTTCAAAGTAGAAAGTCTGTAATTAAATGTTCAAATCCATGTTTTGGTTCCCACCGAACCTTCAAACATGATGCATATTTTCGATGCGATAATTTGCTATTATTAGTTTTTAGCTGGTTATTTTTTCAGGTTGTGTCAGCATTTTCATCCAAATTGTTCATCATCATCATCATCATCATCATCATCATCATCATCATCATCATCATCATCATCGCTGGGTAACAGGGCTGATTTCCTTCCCTTTTTAATTGCTGTATTGTAAAATGAGACCAGATAACCAGATAGAAGCAGCTGCTAATCTGCTTAATCTTAGAATTTAAAAAAAATGGAGAGGATTTATTTTTAAAAATGCCAAGAAAAGACGTGAAAATTTACATCTGTGATGAAGCTGCAGGTGGACACATTCGATTGCAGAATGCTACTTATTATTCAGCAGTGTTCTGGAATCGTGTGTGTGTGTGTGTGTGTGTGTGGGTGTGTGTGTGTGTGTGTCAAAGGGAGATGTCGTTCCCGACGGTGAGTAATGCTCTCCAGGCCTCGCGGCTGGCTGGCACTGCTCTGTCTCCCTGCAGGTGGGAATGAGTCACACACACTAGGACATGCTCTCTCTTTCTCTCTCTCTCTCTCTCTCTCTCTCTCTCTCACACACACACACATACACACACACAAATGGAGCTTCACCTATTTCATGACCACCTCGATGCGCCAGCCCAGCGACCATGGCAGCCAACTGGCCAGTAAACAACTTTCTGTCTTTCTGTCTGTCTTAAAACAGCGTGCGCACGCACACACACACACACACACACACACACACACACACACACACACACTTTCTCTCTCGTTACTCACGCACGTCTGACACATCCCTGTTAAATGCCAGTTTACATTAAAGTGGCGAGACGGTGCCTTCCCGTCTTTTCCGTTTATTCCTTCTTCTTCTTCTTCTTTTTCTTCTTCCGTCTCCACGTTTCTCCTGTAATTCTAATTATTGGAGCCTCTAAATCACAGGCGGCTGCGCGAGGAGCCATTGTTCCGTTTGCTTCGACACACACGGCAACATTAATACACACACGGTTGCATCACCTGCGGTAACAATGGATGCTCCATGTGAAGAGGCTGGGATTGAAACCGGATGCAGAGAGAAGTGGATTAACCGTTACGTCACTCCCTGGGTTCTCAATTTGCCCGTATTTTGATTTCTGTCTCTTGTCCCATTTTGTTCACATCAACATTAAAACAGAAGCAACATTTTGTGTGTTACGGCGACTTCCTCTTGTTGGGTGCAGGCGCCTGGCAGGGAATGAATTCATTATGCTAAACTGTCGGGCCCATCAATCAGAGGCAAAAAGGGAACTGTGCGAACGCGCGTTTGTTGGAGTGACTCTCAGATGCGTGCGCGTAAAACACCCTCTTCCATCATTTCCTAATCAGATATCATCATTTTCTCCAGCACAAGACTGAAATATGTCCGCCGGTGTTTGTATCACTCCATCAGGATTGAGCAAATGATGATGTGACAGTTACGCATAAGCCAACAGGCTGCGCTTGTGTGCGCTTGTGTGTGCGCTTGTGTGCGTTTGTGAGTGTGTCTAAGTGCGCTTTAATGATGTTCTATGGAATTGGTGATGTATGGCTGCTTCTGTGTGCAGATAAAACAGTTAAACACAGTAATTGCCATTTACTCTCAGCTGTGCTCGCATTCCCATGGGAGAGCTCAGTGGGTACCACACACAGACACGCACACACAGACACACACACACACAACCTTGGACTTCTATTATCTGTGAGCACCCTCATACATGTACTGTATTAGCCAGTTTCCTACTGTAACCATCCTCACTAAAAGGCCTGGTCCCCAAACCAATTCTAACCTTCACATTAAAACCACGTCTTGACCCTCAAACAGGCCTGTAGAGTTGTGGGGTCCGACCCAAATGTCCAGTAAAATGCATGTTTTGGTTCTCAATGTATAGCAAGCACGAGAACAAAGGTTTCAGTAGCTCTCTTCTCATACGTGCTGGTGCCACGTCGGTGTGTGTGTGTGTGTGTGTGTGGATAAAAAGCTCTGGTCCTGGCTGACTATCATCAATAATAAACTCTGGCCCGGGGCAGCCGAAGGGTCCTGGGTAAATTTACTCTTTGCTCTCCATTTCGGCCCACAGAATAAAGAAAAGGGAAAGGAGAAGGTTCCCACTTGTGATGAGATTTCTCTCAAGCTCATATTGATTTTCGTGCTGGATGTGAAATTGTTTCAACTTTAGAATTGCATGTGTGTGTCAGTATATGTGTGTGTGTGTGTGTGAGAGAGAGGGAGAGAGAGGGAGAGAGAGAGAGGTGCTTCCTGATACATAAATTAAGAGCACATAACTTTTCCACCAGGTCACTAAAACAACAGAACGCTCACCAGCCTCGCGAGCATGAATGTGTCGTTCAGGGAGGAACATAAATGACCCATTGTGTGTGTGTGTGTGTGTGTGTGTGTGTGTGTGTGTGTGAGATTAGGTGATCGCTGTGTTATATTCCCTACAGAGAAATAAAGAGTCTATTTCCCCTAAAAAAACATCAGTGCACAAAGGGTCTTTTGAAAAGGCAGAGTATGGATATATGAATGTGTGTGTGTGTGTGTGTGTGTGTGTATTTGGGGAGAGGGGGTTGGTACTGCTGATCCTGGCCCTCTGAACGCCCCTCAGCTGTGACCCACTGCCAGCGACGCCCAACAATAACCCTGTATGTGCACGTAAAGTCATCCGTGCACGTGCTGCCCTGGCTCAGAGTCAAGGGCACGTGTTTGTAGCGCACGCAGCTCCGTTTGGCTTTATTTCTTTAATGAAATAAAATGTTTGCAGTGAAAGGTCTTGACTGAATTTACTTGTGCTGTTTGTGCGTCGGTTTAAGTTCCGAGACGTGTTTATTCAGTTTGTGTCTCCTGAAAGTCCGATTCCAGCGGCTTTAATGAGCCCCAGATGGAACTAAAGGTATTATTCCGTCTGCTGAGACGCACACGGCAGGAAGTCCTCACCATCACGTGCACGCTTGCATCAGCTGCAGCTGAAACGAAATGGGAAGCGTCCTTGATGAACAAGCACGTTGCTGGCTAATCTCGTGCGCGGGTCTCACAGTGCACAGAACCACTTAATAATGCAATAATGTTGAAAAAGAAACTGGTTTTTTACACGTTTCTGGGTTCAACTTTTGTTTTGAAGTGTGAATCTTCTCCCAGTGCCTGAGTGAGTGTGTGTGTGTATGTGTGTGTGTGTGTGTGTGTGTTGCCCTTTGGCGACCTGTCCACGGTGCATCCCTGCCCCTCACGCTGTTACCACTGTTACCTCCGCAGCCCTGATTAGGAATAAGCGGCGGTTAACAGAAAATGGATGGAGGGACGTCTGCACAAATCTTTCCTTTTCATCCGGCCGCCCCGTCAGACCTCACCTCTGTCAGGCTTTAATGCCACGTTGCTCCAGTGTCACCAAGTGTTAATACCTTAGCTGTCATTGCCCCCCCCCCCACTTCCCCATAGATTCTGCTATATCACCCTTCACCTGCTTATATTAATGGTTTGTGCCGTTCCATCCCGCCACCCCCCTTTCATAAAGACAATGTTTAGTTTAAAGTCGCCAGTCAGACTGACAAACAGACAGTCTGATAGATGCTTTCCATTCTGCCCCGGAGATCAACGCTTTGCCACACACAGACCGGCACACAGGGGGATTATTTGGGAAAATTCCAGGGCATTTGTTCCAGAGTGGCACCGCGGGCCTCCGAACACCAGCGATTCAGTTAATGTCACTGTGTGAAAGCATCAATCTATCAACAAAACCCTACTTTGTAGGTCAAAAGGCTTTCAGTATAGCAGCAAAAGAGAGGGGGGGGGGGGGGGGGGACGGTGAGTAAGAGAAAGGCCTCGAGTGCGAGTGAAAGGAGAAAATTGTTACCATTACTGTGTAAAGGCAAAGAAAGTACAGAAAAAAGGGGGGGGGGGATGTGAAGGAATAATCAAGATGGTTATTTTTGTGCCAGATACTGCTGCTCCCTCACATTATCAGAATTGAGCATGCCTGTAATTTTATGGCGTCTGGGGGGGTGGGGGAGGGGACGCTGGCGGCAGGGAGAGGTATGGAAGACCCCATTGTTGTGACGGCAGATATCAAACACTCAGACGTTGTTAAGTGGCAATTTTCTTTTCTCTTTTCTTCCCGTAGAGTGATGATATTTCAACCCCCCCCCCCCGCAGGTTTCAGTCTGGGTCTGATCCCAATCACACACACCCCTTCCTGTAATGCAAAACATGTGTGGAGCCAATTAAGCGGCAGGCGAGGCTCCAGCCAAACGTGCACGTTGGGAGCAGCTATAACCACCTTCCCATCCTCCTACATGGGAAAAGAGAGGAATGAGGACAATTTACAGCCGTTTTAGGGAGTCCAGCGAGCACACAGGTGAGCTGTCCAAGAGCTCTGAAACCGTTCAGACAAAGGTCACATGACACATTCCTGGTTTAACATCAACAGGGCTCCACTTTAGACCGGTCCACCGTTAAGATGAGATCTCGAAGTTATCAAAAATTAGTGTTCAAACATTGAAGTCTTGCTTCAGCCAGGTTTGCTGTCCTCACAGGCACCAAACCTGTTCACCAAGAAAACCCAGGGAACCCAAGTGAGAGGGTGTCTCCCTGGTTGGATAGAAATCCTGGCTTGGACCATCTCTGGTGTTAGGGAACCAGGTGAGGGATGACGGGGCTATATCTCATCCATGATCCACCTGATGTAGCACTTTTAAGGGATTGTGGGTAAAGTTTTATAATCAAGGCTGTATCCTGACAAAGGAGGTAAAGCCTCAGAGTCACTCAGCAAGTCACGATGTGTTTTTAAAAAAAGTGAAGGTTTGAAAAAAAACAAAGGTTGACGCAACAAAAGGAAAGTCACGGTGCCACTTGGGCGCACGGGTTATTGGACACAAATGCGGCGGCATCGTTAGCAAACAGAGCTATAATTAGCGTGACACAAGCGTGACCCCACAGAGCAACACACACCTCACCTCTCCGGAGGTGCACTATCTGCAGCGCTGGGTCCCACGCAGACACTTCCTGCTAGTGCCAGGAACAATGGCTATTGTCGCGCTCCACGCCACCAACACGCCGTGACCTCAGCTCGGCGTCTCCGCTCACAATAAATCCTCCACCTTTAAATGGGGCGAGTGATGATGGATTAACAGGAGAACGGCGCCGATAAATACAAAACAACACTGTCAGGGTTATGGATAGGACTGAGCCTTAAAATTAAAAAGCGGGACTAGTTGTTATTTTGGTTCCCCGTGACAGTTGATTCCAATTTAGAAAATTCCGGCTCCTTACAAACAAAACAGGAATTCAAGATAAAATTCAATGGAATATCTGTTTCTTTCCCTTCCTTCACCTTGCTGTGTTCCCGTTCCGGTCCGAAAAGGGCTGTGATCCATTCCGGTGTTCTGTCTCACCCGGTCGACAGCTGTTACCTGCGCGTTCAGCTTCCTTTCAGAATCCGTTCCGCCTATTGGAAGTCCGGTCCGGGCTTTCACTCCGACCAATTATCGCAGATGAGCCGCACCTGCAGGAGCGGAACCAGTTCTTTAGCGTGGCGCAGTTTGGAGGAGTGAGTCTTCAGGTAAGTCTTCATCACTGCTGCTGCCTCCCACAAGAAACATAAAAACGTGGCGTAATTGTGAGCATGATGTGGTTCAAGCATCTTCATCATCGTCATCATTAATGGCTCCACCTCTTTATTGAGTAATTCGCCATTAATTTTAGGGTCTAAAATGACCCTGTTGTTGTTGTAAACTCCCCGTTTGCTATTTTTACCTTAAAACTAGAATATATAAATGCCTATAATATACTCGTCACGTGTTTTAAAGGAGGCCCATCAAGAGCTGATTCTGGATGTTCATTAGTCCTAAACTAAACATTCTTTATGTTTTAGAAAGAAACTTTGTGGTTGGATGAAAAGGAAGGAGGAGACTCAAAAGCAGCGATTGGTCCGTTCACTTGGAGTTAGAGGCCAGTTTAATGCGTTCCTGGTTTAAGTTGTTTGTGTCTTCAGAGCTTCTTAACTTTTACGTGGCTTTGGTCGCATCTCTGGGTTCAGATTAATTTTGGGTTCAGATTAATTTTGGGAGTTGGGGAGACCTGAAATAAAATGCTAATCACCACCCAGAGCAGGTAGAACATCTGGTGTTGCCTTCTGAAGAAGAAAGTGTAGGTTTTTAAAAACATGATCATGATGAAGTAACTTCATATGGAGCACACATATGTGCATTTAAGCAGAAGGGATGAAGCAGACGGAACACATTTACACCCCCCAGACAATGGAAACTTCTGTTAAAGAGAGAGAGAGAGATGGAGAGAGAAAGAAAGAGCTGTGTGTTCATTAATCAGCTGATGACACCACTCCAGTGGCCTTTGTGAAGTGGGAAATAATGGAATGTAACCAAGCTCCCCTACCTTATGTTTAGTGTGATCCTCCAGGGTGTTGGAAAAGGGTTCCAGGATTTGACAGCCCCCCAACACTATGTCACTGTGTGTGTGTGTGTGTGTGTGTGTGTGTGTGTGTGTGTTTCAGCATCCCTTCTCCCCATCTGTACTGAGCAGCTGCCGTCATGATGCTTGTGGGGATTAAACGCCTCTCTCACACAATCTGCCTCCCCCTGACACGATCACCCATCCACATCTTCACCTTTCCACCTCCTTCCAGTCTTCCCACGTTATCCTTCTGCCAGCTCCCTCTCTTGTCTCGAGCACGGCTCCACGGGGCGTGCACGTGTTGACCCACCTCTTCATCCCCCCCGGGCCCCACCAGAGTTCCGACATCAAACATTTCACCTCTTTTTGATAACGGCGTGAACGTGTTCATCAGCCAATAACTGTCCAGGGTTTTCACCAGCCAAAAAACCTGCTTATATCAGCACTATTTTAGTTCTATTCAGCGAAATGACCCTGTAGGAGACGGTTTCCTTATCGGCTGCATCTCTGATCGGCAGCGGTGGGAACACGACATCCGGATTGACGCGGGAACAGGCTTGAGTCTGCTTCCACTTTGAAAGCAAATGTCTAGAAAAGAAATCAAGTCCTAACAGGAGGGCTAACGTCCCTGTTGCGTTCCAGTGTTTACTAGCGTGCTTTGCTAGGTGGCTGTGGGAACTCAAACGCCTTGAAAGAGCAGTGTGCCCACACTACTGTGGGTGTGCAGGGGGCTTTAGGGAGGAGTGGACACGCCGTGCACGTGCATGCATGTGAAAATACCTTTGTACCACCAGCAAATCCAGGATCCTTTTCAGATACGTGACCATGCGGCTGATGTTGAAGTCCAGTTTCTTTTTTTTTTTTTCTTCCTCGCAACTTTAAGTGTTTGTGATCCTCGCCGGCGCCCCCCCCCCGTGTACACAACAAGGACTCGAGAATAAACACGCGTTCTGCGAAAGATTTAAAAGGTTTAGCGTTCAGCTGTGAAAAGAGCGAAACATTGGGCCCGATTTTGGGGCGAGGAGCCCTGCGTGGCGACGAGGACGTATATTTCCTGCGCGTGTGCTAGCGACGCGCGTGCGTGTGCGTGCGTGCGCTGGCGTGGCTGGAGGGGTGAGTGAGTTTTATCCTACTGTCAGAGAGAATGTGTCAGATTTTGACTCCTTTGTTCCCCGTCGCCGCGTCTTGTCGCTACGTCTATCCATGTACGTATGAGCGCGCGTGTGTTTGTCTGCCATCCCTGTCAGCTTTAGTTATTAGTCACCCACTCTGTCGAGAAGCGCCTTTTTTCTCCCCCCCCCCAAAATAGTTTTGAAGTCATAAATCCATAAGCAGACAGATGTAAGCTGGCGACCAAATGCAGATGTATATTAGGCATCCCCCTGGATCCAGCAAGCTGCTTGATGGGACATAAATGCAATCATATCCTTTCTCCCAAATCCCTGAGAGATTTCACGTTCTCCCTTCTCTGCTCACACACTGTTCACATACAGATGCTGCAGCTCTATACGCTCCTCCGTTTGTTGAGATCTTTGATGTGACGCCGTTATTGCGGTGCTGCAGCGCCGCCCGGAAAGAAAAGGTCCCAAAAAAAGGCCGAGCGACGTTAGCATCTCCCTGTGTAACTGCAGGCGATCTCTTCGGCGAGTCGAGATGATCCGGCAGCGCCTGAGAACGCCACACAGAAGTTGTGTCCCGTCCTGAAAACATAAACCCTTTGATATCACAACCCTCCTCTTAGTGTAATTGAGGCAGAGAATAATGCCAAATGCTTCAATAATACCAGATTATGAATTCATTATGATATGCCGGTGATAATGCTGGCCAGATGCTCCTAAATGAATCCCCCAAACTGGACATCTGATGCTTCTCACAACCCCTAAATGACTTTGAACAGGCCAATCATAAAGGTTTGGGTTCAACCTTAAAGCTTTTTGCACCTATTGCATTGATTAAAACAGGACAGCTAAGCGCCCAATAGCCTCAACAATGGTGCGAGAGTTTGGCTCTGCGCTGCTGCTCCCTCTCTGCAGCCATCCTGCCGGGGGTGGTTTTTGGAACAGGAAGCACCGCCTTGACCCTTGCTTCCTCCATTGCGCCTTGTTTATGTTCCAACGACTTCCTGCATTTCTCTGTCATTTCTCAGGCCTGCGAAACAGCCCTGCCGGCGGATGGATACATCATGATATATTGGCCCTGGCGCAGCGCGTACATGTGTGTTAGAACGGCAACCTAATCCGAGGCGAAACGCTGCTGTTCAATACCTGGTAGTCAGGGGCTGTAATGCCGCTCTGCAGACACTAGAGGGAGAGTAAAGCTGCACAATCCTGACTCGAGCGCGTGGCAGAAGGTAAGAGACAAAACGATCCCTCCGCTCAGTTATACATGCACGCTTGCGCTTGAGACAAGGGAACCAGCTCCCAAGATAGCAGCTGTATTTACATCTCTAATGCACAGCAGCTTTTATTACAAGTGCTTTCAAAAATAAGCTCGGCTAAGAAGATACAAGCGCTCTTTTATTTAATCCAAACAACATCTTAAAGGGTGCAGATTAGATATATATGTATAAATATATGCAGTTTTATTGTTGCAGTCTTTTTAGCGATGGCTAAATGGAGTAAACAGCCTTTAAAATGCATGTGAATCCCTCACTTCCCTCACACAGACCTACATAAATATGTACCACACATTCAATTACAGGTCTAGTTTTTACCCTAAATGAAGAAATTCTGCTTCATTACTGAAGTGCGAAGTTCAAGTTGCCGTTGGTTAAATTATGTTGAGGGTGATTAAAAGTTTATTTTGAAGCACAAGTTGAAGGTAAGCACGGAGAGGAATTGGACTTCAATAGGCGGATGTCATGGACGGTCCTTAATGAAACTGATCGGTTTGCTGGCAGAGGCCACCTAGCGCTGTGGGTTTGATCATGAGTGCCCTTGAATTTGGGGGGGAAAAAAGGGTGCTGGTTCAGGAGAAGCTCGTACGGGGAGGGTGTTCGTGTTCCAACAGCCTTGTCGCCCAGCGGGGTGTCATTTGGCCGGGCTCCTAAGCTTCAGGCCCCCCTTGGTGGTTATCGTCAGGCTGCCAAACTCTGCAAAAGTAGCTGCACAATGAGCTAATCGAGTGTAATATACACGGGTTTGATCACGCCAGACAAGATCAACGAAAGGCCTCCGAATGTGACATTCTGCAATTTATATCTGTCACAAACGGGACAAGTGGGTTTGTTCATTTTAATTGTAGAAGGGAGAGATTTTTATGTCTAAAAAATCCTTGTTTGTCTTCGAATGGAGGCAGAGAGAGAAGTCTCTCGATGTGGAGCAGCTTCCTACAAATTAGGGCATTTCTCAAGACCAGGTTTGATACACGCTGAGTTTGGAAAGACTCCCGGACAAACCCAAACAACACATAACACACAAAAAAGGCTTTGAGATAAAAACAGATTAGTGTGTCATCAGAAGAGATGTAGGTCTCTGAAAGGGGGGGCCAGAGTTTTAGAAATAATTACATCACGACCACAAACGCACTTTAACAGAGCTCTTTTAGTTGTGTAGCAAGATCGATGGAATGACATTAAAATCCCAAGTTTGTTGATTCTGAGGCTGAAAAGGCTCCTCAGATATGTGTGTCACGTACGGCTAGAATAAAAAAAAAAGAAGCAAAAGCGAAACTTGCCACTTTCACGCATCAACTTGTGCAATACGCTCTTCCTCTTACTGTCAGAAAACATGCTGGACTGAACGGTTCTCCAGAACTTGTTGTCGTGCATATGAGTAGCTTAGATTACTGCTAATGGAGGTCAAGCTCCAGCTACAGGTGAGGGGCAGAACTGACCTATAGTAGCTACTGTACAGTCTTAATCTGATCAAGCATCTTTAAGGGCGGAAAGCGGAATTTTATAGAAAGATCTTTCAATACAGCCACTCTTATGATCACAGAGCAGGACTTTTATAAAATAGACCATGATATGGGCTTTATAGTCGAGAAATGGTGACCTTTGGACACGACTTTCCAGGCTGAGCTGAATCAAGTTAAAGGTTTGTGTTGACATGTTTGACCAAATGAGCTGGGACACACACACACACACACGCACACACACACACACACACACACACACACAGAGAAACAGTCTGTTTTTTTTCAGCTACCTAGCCGCTAAACGTTGAAGGGAGGAGAGTGAATTTGGAGTGACATATCAGTTATTGCTCATGACATTTGTGCATCGTCCAGGCGCATATGCGCAGTAAAAGCCACACCTAGGGGAGCTTGTGCATTGTGTGTTTGTTTGTGTGTGTGTGTGTGTGTGTGTGTGAGAGAGAGATGAGCTAAGCGCAGCTGAGGACAGACAGTGAGTGAATAATAAAGTGTGTCAAACCTGACCTATGTGGTCACTCGAGTTAGATCCTACCCTGTTTGACCAACAAGTCTCTCTCTCTCTCTCTCTCTCTCACACTCACACACACACACACACACACACACACGGACGGACAGATGCTGCTCTTGTGTGAACTAGCAGCAAGACGAGATGTGTTGTTTTCTCCTGCAACATACAGCAGCTACTGAACTGTGAAAGTGAATTGGACAGGGATCAGCAATATAATACAGTTTTGACAGCCTTCGAAGTGCATCAGCTTTGCCCCCACGCTTTTGCTGATTGCCCCCGAGTCCTTTTCCCTTCTCTGTGCAGGCACATTGTGGCATTTACAAGGTAGGGTGGGCAGCAAATCTCTCATTAGAAACAAGTGGAAGGAGCGAGGCAGAAAAGAGTGTAATCATTTCATTTGGAAGAGTGAGGTGTAAATAAAAAGCTTGTGAGGTGTAAATAAAAGTGAGGAGTGAGGTGTAAATAAAAAGCTTGCTGAACAATCGCCATTGAATAAAGGGATAAAAAGTGATTTATTTTATTCCGGCGCTGGCCTGCAGCACTCCTCTCCAAGCCTCTGGGACCCGTATTAACAGTGTGAGCATTCACAAGTGGATTTCTTTGAATGTTCCTCATTTTTTATTTTATTTTCTTATGAAATCAATAACGCCACAATTCTTTTCTCGGGTGTGTGAACAAACACTCAAGGAGAGACGGATGAAAGGGGCCCCTCGGTTTAGCTGACTGTTGCTATGGCTAAAGCAAAAAACGCAGAGGAAAAGAGGAGCAAACGAGAGCGGCGCTGTTAAAGGTTAGGCTTTTGATTCAGGGCTAATGAATAGAGCTTTGTTGTTGCTGCTTATTTGTCTCTTGAGGACACGAACGTTATTCTTTTACTGAACATCTCCTCTTTTCATTTTAAAGAGAATCTCTAATCAGTAGCACCGATGCGGTTCATATCTGACCTGAACTGCCAGAACTTGAATAAGTTCTCCTCAGCCCTTGCAGGACCCCGCACGAGTAAAAGCTGCTTGGGTTTAATTCTTTGCCGTCACTCAGCGGAGCCCATTGAGCCGGCAGATAATGAAGCTTTGTGCCGAGCTGGAATGAGAAATAACTTTTGATAGTGACGCATTAAAAGTTCCACATCCCGACAGGCTGGAGCTGAGCGCCCCCCCCCCCAAGGTGGCTATCTACTGGTATTATAATAACAAAAACTGGGACCAGTCCAGGATGGGATCGTTCAGTCTTTGGGTGCTAATGAAGCTGGCGTTTGGAAGTTTTATATGGGGGGGGGGGACTGTACAGCCGGGCCTGCAGATTGACGCTTTGATGTCTTTGCTTTGTGTGCTTTGATCAAACCTCTGCGTGTGTGTGTGTGTGTGTTTTCAGTGTGCGGACATCCATCTGTGCGTAATCTGAAGTGAAAGGAGAGAACGGGCAAGAGGTGGAGTGGCGAGAGAGAGACGCACAAGTGACAGAAATCAATGTGAGCTCCCCAAACCAACATCACCAGCAGCGGCAGCAGCCTCGCCGACCTCCATCACCCCTCCGCCTCTCCGAGAGGCAGCGTGACAGGGACGCCGCCGCCGCATCCGCATCCGGTAAGTCCCGACAGGGAGAGAGAGGGTGAGAGAGCGAGAGAGAGAAGCCTCCCAACGTGCACGCTCTGGAAGTGATGGCGAGGATGCGTTGGCACAGAGGACGGCAGACATGACGGCTGGTTTTATTGTGCCGCTTCTGAGCACCGGTGCCCCTCCGCTGCCTCCGTCGGCGCCGCCGCTGCTGTCGGAGGTGTAGAGACGAGCGCTGGAACAGGGCAGCGAGAGAGCGGCGCCGCGGGGGAGCGCCGCCTGTGCCCCAACGCTTGCCGGTGATCAGGACGTGGACGGAGAAGTTCGTCCACCAATGAGATCTCTCCTGCAGAGAGACGTGGAGGAGAGAGAGGAGAGGTAGTTCTGTGGGATGGATTTAGCGCTCACGTAATGTGACCGAGGTTGTGGAATCAGTCTTTACTCAGAGTTCATGGAGAGTTTGGATCATTTTCTCTGAAACTCTGCAAATGCTTCCAGAAGATGCCAGTAAACAGAGATAGAAGCAGTTTAACGTAATGTTTGACCTTAAACAGCAAAAATAAGATGGCGCTAGCATCTTTATGAAGCCTTGGTGAACCTTTCAGCACCTGCCTCCTCAACACACGACTGTTTCCTCCCTTAAAATGGAAATAAAGGGCTAAAATAATGAATATTAATAGGCAGTAAGACAAAAATGGTGTAACTGGATGAATTTGATGCTTGGCCTGTTTAAACGTCATGGTTGTGTTTCGGAGGCTCCCTTCCTGTCGGTTTTCACTCCTCAAACACAGAAAAAAGGAGAATAAGTTGAATAGAAATGGAGGTGTTGCCTCATCCAGCCTGTAATTCAATTTTAAACTTCAGATCGTTATTACCATCCTTAACCCTATTTTTTAAATATAATAAACTTATTTTATGATTTGAAAATTAGTCTTGGCACCCTTGGTACGCCCCAGTTTAGCAGTGGTGTATCGGGACCTCCAGTTTGCCTCAGGTTCAATTCCCTGGAATTTTCTGCCTTGCTTTGTGAATTATCAGGCCTGATCACATTCATGATATTAACATGGGTTTAAGGAGACATATTTGCCAACAGATTCTTGGTTTGTAAATGAAAGTCTGGCTGTTAGATTGTGGAGATATTTGACCACAATCCTCTGGCCACAGCGCTGAACTACTTCCTGGGTTTTTACATCAGTGGTAATTTATGCCCAGATATCACGTTATTACATTAAAATGCTTTCGCTTCTAATAAAGATAAGGCAGCTTGATCATTTTGGTTTAAATGAGACTTTTAGTGACAGATTCTGATCTCGTATTTGACCCACATTGAGTGTTCTGAACCCTCAGGTCACAGCTCAGTCCTGCTGTATCTGTCTCCTAATTACAGTCCGACAGGGTCTATTACAGCGGTGATTCTTCTTATCGGGCCGGTGCATCAGGGATCGGTTTCCGGCCCGCCTCGTCTTTGACACAAACATGTACTGTACACAGACATGCGTACGCGAACGCCCCGTGTGTAGCGGCGCGTCCCGGGGGCGGCAGCGCGGCACCGTGGATGCGACAGAGTGAGACATCTGTCAGTTTCTGAACGGGATTTTCCCAATTCCACTGATGTGGCGCACTCTTTGTCACACACACCTGCTCCTGGAGGGCTCAGGTGAGGAAGATGCCCGTGTTTGACTGTCAGCGCCTTCATTTGTTGGCCTTGAGTATAAGCCAGTGTGATTCATGGTGGAATTGAATGTCCTAGCTGGGTTCAGACAAGAACGGACTCTCGGTCTCTGGCAGATTTTGTTACTCCTGAAATGAGTTGGTGTGTTTGCTAAAACCTGTTTGCTGAATGCTTTTCTGATACAATGTTGGCATACCTGTACAATGTAGAGTAACAACTGGGGAATCCAGTGAACTTTGGAGACACTGAGCTGCAGAAACGCCTCTTACCTGAACCGCTCTGACTCTCTGATGTTGTTAATGAAGCTAAGATGCTAGCTAAAGCTAACGTGCTCTTTGTCTTCTTTGTTAAGAAAGTTAGCTTGAGTAGTTGTTGCGTTACCTAGCTTTTCCTATAGTATCCCTGCATCCAACCACCTCGCTGAGTCTAACCCAGACGTCTCTTTTTTTGGACTATGTGACCTGTCTCGCTCCACACTCCCCTGTGCAAATGCTAATGGGATTATGCTTTACAGAACTGGAATAAAACATGAGCATCCAGCCAATGAAACGGACCTCTTGCTCGCAATATTGTCTTTCCCCCCTCAAGGTCAAGATTAAAATTCATCAGAAATAAGACATAACTTTCCTCTCTGCCCCCCACCTCTGCTTCAGCAGCGGTGAATCTTGGTTATTAAATGGGGAGCGTCACGTCCTTTCAGCGCCCATCGACGCGTTTGCCGAACGAGCCGTTACAACGTTTGGCTTTAAAAGACATCAAAAAGTGAGAGCTGCGGGCACTGGCAGGGCTAGCATGTGTAGCATGCGGAGACACTGGTAGGAATTATTAGTCAAAGAAGACAAGGATGAAATGGAGTCAGGGCTTCTGGGTATGAAGTTCCGTACTCCTGCCCCTCGATTGGTGACCGCTGGGGTGGGAACGACCCCGTGGAGGAACGGGGCAGGGAAACGAGACTCTGGATTAGCACTTCCTCTTCCAGTCTACAAATAGCTGCACCGGAATGGCGTCCTGTGCTCCGGTTGGATGGTTGTGATGTAATGTGACAGCGGGTGAAGCCTTATGACGGCTGTCGCTGCCTGGCTCAAAAGCTCGGGTTGATCCCGCTACGACACTGAAGTCACGGCAGAAAACTGTGGGTGTGCTGCTCGTTTAGTCGTTTTTGTCTGGATTTTAGGGCGTTAAAGGAAGCTTTCCGACTTCTTTTACAGGCACTCGGTCACTACTGAATGTAGCTGTCAGCCTTCCTTTCACATGATTTAAAAGCACAACTAAATGTTTGATAATTCCAGTTTACCAGCTTTAAAGTTCTGGAAATGTTGGAAATCCCTCTGTTGTTAGTTGTTCTTTCTCTCGTGTCCGTCACCTCATCTTCAGGATCCCGAGGTCTCAACGGAGGAATGAGAAACGCCAAATAACCGCAGCCTCATCACTTCTGTGTCGCAGACTCATCGTTTTCAATTGGGGTTTTGGTTTGATGATGCGTTTGGGGTCCGTCTGAAATTTGGAGACCGTAACATGACGTTTCACATTTGGGAATCTGGTGTCACACTGACACTGAGCCCTGGGGGGTGGTGGGGTAATGTCGGGTCAAGGAGCACCCACCTCTTTGCCCCCCCTTTCAAGTACATAAAAGATGATATAATGAAACGGGCACGAAAGTGCACCACCTCCTGAGGCCCCCCCCCCCCATGAACCTCCAAGTTGGACAGGGGGAGCCCAACTTTTTTCTCCTCTTATTCCTTTGTGCATCAAACTGCATTTAAAAAAACAAAAAAAAACAAGCTCCTTTCATCGATCAAACGAGCTGCAGTGCCAAAACCAGGAGGAAGGAGATGGAAAAGGGGGCGGGGGTTGGGGGGGGGGGTGGTGCAGAGAGAGAGATGGGGTGGGGGGGGAGATACCTTATTATTGTTATCAAAGTAAAGCCAGCTTGGGCTGCTCTTATGGGACCTCCCTGACTCTCTCTGCTCATCCACCCAGGGGGAATCTAAACATGACCCGCATACACCCCCCCAGAAACACACACACACACACGCGCACACACACACACACACGCAGGCACGGCATTTCATTTGTGGAATTAGTCCATTCTCTCTGACCCTGTCTTTTCATCAGCACGCCGGTGCATATTTTAGTCCCTTTCCTACGCTTGTTTTACTAATTGGTGGCTATACTTTGCCCAACACTGATATCCTTTGATCATTTCAGATCATTACGTTTACCTCATTAATTTGCTCAGTGTGATTTTTTTTTTTTCTCCCCCCCCCCAAAAAAGCGAGGGTCCATCCAATTTAGATTAATAATGGATCGTCTGAGCAAAGGGAACGTACAATTCCTTCATGATTTCTCTTCCTTTCTTCCTGTCTCATTGTCCTGTGGAGGACGCACCAGTTTTGGAGGTCACCTTTTGCCTCCGAGTGCGTTTGGCCGAGCTTAAGCACACGCTCACATTGGGTCATGTGATCCGACAGTGGTTTGACAACGCTTCTCATGTCACATGAATATCTCATCATTTTCATGTCTGTATTTTATCATGTAATGATATTTGGAGAAAGTTAATCCCAGGTAGAGCTCCTGGAATCGCTCCTGTGGGTCAGGGATGAAGGACCAAGTTCCTCGTTGGGCTCGTATCCCCTAAAGGACTAGTTTACCTCGCTGACGATCAATGACGCCCCGCAGAAAACTGCATTTCGACATGGAAAGTCTTATTTTGACACCCCCCTACGTGAGCTCGCTACGTGTAGGTAACAGAAGTAGATCATTTTGCGGCTCACAGACCACCTTCCCCTCCTCTGCTCCAGAAGTTGGCTTTTGCCTTTTCCTGAAACTCTGATCTCATCGTCTCGATCCGTGACTGATTGGTTGGCATCAAACCGTCTGTCTCAATCTGACAGCTGCCATGGCAACCGTGGCTATCGCCTCATAAATCACTGATCTTGGCATTAAGGCACATTTGTCCTGATCAGTAGACTCTTTTTCCAGGCTCATCAACCGAGAACACTGACCAAAAGGTTTCTTTGTCTTGAGACGGGGTCTGACCTGTAGAGGAGGGTCACTGCTTTTAATTGAGACAGGCCAGCAGGCTTAAGGGCATCGGGTCAGAAACTCCGACTCGGAGTAGAAGTTCAGGGAAACCCAGGAGGCTGGAGGGCTTAAATCAGGTTTAGGAGGTTCTGATGTAAGCAGGCAGGGTTTTTTTCTTCTGCTTTTTACATTTAGAACAGTGCCTTTAGCATTAGCAAAACCAGCCAAACTGTTTTCACTTAAACTTCACCTTCATGATGTGACGTTTATGTCTCCAGTCCAATTCTAGTGCGTTTCCAGCAGTGCAGAACTACTTTACGGACCTTATGCATGCGTAGCTGCGTTATACAAGCTTCAGGTGCAGCAGCTGAAAACATCTACCTTCACCCCCTATGGATGTTTTCTCTCTTCATAGTGGGTCATGTTTGCTCAAACATGCAATAAACATTAAAGAGAAACTCGGCGATTCCTTCCAGCCGCTCCAGGTCTGCAATCATACGCCACTTACACCGGCTGGCCGCCGCCGTAAACACCGCCGATCCTTTCTGCTCCTCCGATTTCATCTCCTTTTCAGCATCAGTATCCACTCCACAAATCTCCCCTCACAATAGGCAGTTGTCTGCACTTTGTTGTTGACAGCTCCATTGTGGAGGCGTCTGACTCTGAATCGCCGCGTACATAAAGACGTATGTCTCCCTCCTCCTGCTTTGCGGAGCAGATTACATCTCGGTTCCGTCTGCCTCCTCGCCACTGCTGGGCATTGTTCCTCGTCCCTCCCTTGTTGCCACGCCGTGCTCCGCACCCTCCTATTATCATATAGATAAGTGAATGTTTTGTTGCGGCGAGGAGCCAAAGCGCCGCTCTAATGTACTGCATTGTGTGTGTTGTGTAAGTGGGTCCCTGTTGTGTCTGCCAGTCAAGCCACCTGCTCCCTCTGTCCTGCTGGAAAACCGCTTTTTAGAAGACGAGAAGAGAGAAAAGTTGAGTGTTGCTTGTGTGGTGAAGTGGGAGACTTTGGCGTGCATCTGTTCATGGCTGCCGCCACATTTGAAGGATTATTTTCGGTTTTGCGACTGTTTATTCTCGAGTGGATGATGTTTGCTCTCTCGTTTTTGGACCGGGTCAGGTTTCAGACTTTGCAGGTCAAAGGTCAAGGGCACTTCTACCTATGGTTCTCCTGCTCTTGTGTCATCTTGACTCATCTTCATTTATTTAGAATCAAAAATCACATTTCTACTCAACAGTGTTTATTAACAGGGAGAAACCTCGAGCAGAACCAGGCTCATACGGGTGGGACCGTCCGGCTGGACAGAAGGTCAAGAAGAGGAGGGCTTTGGTTCACACCTGAACTTGACCCCAAGGTGGACTGACTGTAAAGGTCACAGGTTACTGCAGGCTTGTCTTTGATGTATATTGTATTAGAAACGTGCACGTCAAGGTCCTCACCAGGCCTCCGGTCCCGCTCCACCACTGTGCTGGCGCTGCCCACTATTTCAAAGCCAATTCTTTATCGTTGAGTTTAGTTCTACACCCAACAAATTGAGGAGATGATGCAGGTCCACGCCGCCCTCGTGCGCATTCGCACAGGTTTCTTTTGATTTTCTGTGGATGAAAAAGGAGAGAATTGATTGATCTGCTGTATAGAATGTATAAATGAAATTAGATATCGAACACTGCCGATACCTTTCCCACACGTCTTCGTGTTAGCCGCAGTTCACGTGCACACGCTGTCCAACGCGAGCTAATAGCTAATCAGCAAATGCAAAGCAGCGATTCACCAGCAGATGCTCACTTCCCTTCATGAGTTCTTCTACTTTCAACATCATCCCTTTCTTATGGAAAAGAGCCAATTAGACTTGTGTCTGTTTGTTTTAAACAAAATAGCTTTTAATTAGTGCAATCAAAAAGGTTTCTCGCTACAGGCCCCAGGATCCACTTTGTAGTCCCCGCTCCAGATCGCACATGGGTTTGATGCCCACCGATACGACGGCAAGACAATCAGAACACTTCCGATGATAAATTCACACACACACAGAAACACTTTATCACTTTGTCTGCATCTGCCGCTTGTTCTCTCTTAAAGCCTTTTGTTCCTTTATCACAACAATTCCTTTATCTTGCCTGCATCCTCTTCCACTTCCTCTGTGTCTTTCTTCTCTTTTGTCCCCACTGTCTCTCTGATCTGTGCAGATTTAATGACGAGGCGCAGCATGTTTCTCCGCTGGACATAAACCTGTCCTCCATCTCCTTTTTTTGGCTGCGGACACAGCCTAAATTGCCAACTGTCTCGTACAAAAACACTTTATATTTGCCCGAAAGAAACTGATCCCACTTCCAGGTTCTCTGCATGCTTTGTTTCTTCCCTCCACAAATGTCCTCATCGTTTCCTCCTGCTGCATATTGGACCTTTTGCAGCATCAAATCCTTCGTAATGAGTCCCTTTTTAGCTCCAGATACACAACTCGGCAAACTCGGCAGGCATCAGGAAGGCACGGCTGCGTGATGTCATCGCTCCTTTCAGCTTTGCTCCTGAAGCTCAGAATCCTCGTAGCCTTCACTCGGATCATTGCGGCTCACCTTAATGCCCGTCTCCTGCCTCCCGTCCGCCTTTCCCGGCTCCACAGCTGCACTTTCCCCATTTTGCCAGATGTCGCGATGCCTGCGGAAACACGGCGGGCACGTGCACGTGTGCGCTTGCTTTGTCTGGAGCTGGTGGCGTGGGCCGTACTGTTGGCCTGTTGTTGACAGTTGCTGTGGGGAGTAAACATGCGACCCAATCAGCTCGCTACTGCTCATCTCACCATGGCTCCTAATTGACGTGTGTGCGCGTTTGTCTAAGCTGAAATAGATTTAGCTGACAGCTGTCAGGTTGCTGGACTCTTTCCTCTTGTCTTCCCTCACATATTCTCTCGTTCTCTGGTGCCGTTTCTCTCTCTCTCTCCCTGAGGAGTTACTGCTGTTATGGATCTCTCCGTAGGTGCGATTCCAGCCAATAGATGAACACATCCCTCACACTGGGCTTCTAATCACATTACATTAATGATAACGATGAACTGCCCTTAGCTTTGGAAATGTGTGCCGTGTCACACTCTGAAACCTGGTTCAGTTATTTGTTCCTGGGCAGCCAGTGGCCGGTCATGCTGGTCATGTGCACTGAAATGAGGAAATAACACTGTCAGTGAAAACAACCATCATGAGTGCTCTGCATGGTGACCTGTGGGGATGACCATACATTCACCCATCACTTCCTCATTGGAAACAGAAGCCCAACGTATTATTTTATATGTATATTTCTGCTGTATGTGGAGAGACAAGTGTAAACGCTTCCATGTCGGCTGCCTGCACAACTTTATTGTTGAGGAGTAGCTCTTAGCTTAGCCCCCGCTTGCCTGCAGCTTCCTCTCTCCGGGACTATAACTCTCAGTCTCGTTGCCGTCACCGTGAGTGCCCATCGTTGGACCAGTGTGTGAGCATTTTAGCATAGAGCCGACTGCTCCTCTCCCCCTCATTTCCATATAATTAGATTGTGTGTGAAAGGCTACTTCCAGAGCATTGATTAAGTGTCAGAGGAGAGGAGACGAGCTTCTGAGGACACACACACATATATACATACACACACTCCGAAGAGTAAGTAAATGTGGATGTACAGACGATCTATACATGTTTGTTTCAGGTGACAGGATCTGAGCAGACAGACTCAACTTTGCTTTTCTCCGGCCCGTCTGCTCATTGAAATTTATGTTTGTTTTGCCGTGGCTGCGCCTGACTCGGCTGTTCTGCACGCGTCCCTATATAAGGACAAAATGCCGCGCCGTGCTAATGGGTCGTAGTTCATAACTACACGTGTGTGCTTCAAGCCGAACCACATCCCAGATGACGACCTCTGTGTTCATTTCTGCTTTTTCTTCTGACACATTTGTCCGCTGGTGTGGCTGCACCTATTTTATTTAAATATTGAGCTGCTGTGGAGTGACACACCACGCAACAATGCCCAGTGTGCACTTCTGTCTTTGTGAGGACCTTAAACCCACCCCCTAACCTTAAACAGGCCAAAATGTCCTCCTTTCCCAAAAATGTCCCCACTTGGAAAGTCTGTATATATATGTTGGTTCTTGCATTGGCTGAGGTGCAAAAGAGACGGAGGAAGAGGGAAATCTCCCAACGTGGACCCAGAGGCCAGGTTGGGAGAGTTGAGATAAGAAAAAGACACATGTGATGCTCCGTTTGTCTTTTAGCGCTCAGTCTGTCTGCCTCCCTCCGTCTCCGTCTCAGGGGAGGAGTGTGGGGGCAGAGCGATCTTGTCTTGTTAAACGGCTGCCAGATGACAGAAAAATTAGAGGCATTTTGCTCCTGACAGGTTGTTGTTTTGCGCACTTTTTTCCTCCCTTCCTCCGTTTTTTTTTTTCTGCTCCAAATGTTTTTTGTCAGTTTGTTTTCAGTCAAGCTGTCTCGCCAGCACAATAAGTGCGACGGGTCCACGCGCGCAGACACACGGGGAGGAGAAAACCCACACAGGGACGATGCTCGTGCACGCGCGGGCGGGCGTGTGTGTGTGATAGGAGACAGATCTGATTTTGTGTTCTCGGATTGGTGGCAATGGGGGGGAGGAAGAGGAGCCATTCACTCACAAAGACGTCTTCCCCTCTGCTAATTATCGAGACAGGCTTTGATTGCCTGTTTGGAAACAGCTTTTCAAACAGATGTAATGACAATGATTAGGTGGCGCTGCAAACTCTGCAGGGAGGGAGGGGGTCCAAACCTCTCACCAGGTCTCCAAGGCAGCCGATTCTTCTCCTTGTGTCCTTCTCTAAACTAAATCTTATGTTGGTCTGCAGGATTAAGTGCAATTCTGTTTCTTCCTTCTGCTGTGTTTGGCTTCTGAATGGTGCCAAAACTGTTAGGAAATGATTTTAAACACCTTTTTAGGGATCCTTTTGCTCTGGTCCAAACCAAAGAATGAATTCTTCCATTTCAGAGAGGCTAAAGTGTGCAGATTCCAGCGTCAGGCACAGGAAGAAACCTTGAGCAGGACCGAGCAGCTCATATGGGGGTCCCTCCTGCTGATGGGCAGCTGGGTGGAGGAGGAGGTAGTGGTGAAGGGGAAGAACAGACGCATACGTCAGGCTTGCATATATAGTAACTACGCGGAGGATGCTGAACAAAAACTCTGGGTCGGAGGTCAGCAGGTCAGGGTGGAACTACCGGGTGTGTGATTCTGTAGATAGATGAGTGAGGGGGGGCCAGCAGGTTGAGGGAAACCTGTCAGTGGATCATGTTTCTCTACTCGGCAGCTTCAGCCTCCAGCAGAAGGCAGCTAAAAGTTGGACCTGTAGAAACTGAAGTATGTCGAGTTTGAGCCTTTTTTATTGAGTTGTAACTCATGTAAATCAGCTATGATCTGGTCATATTTCGTAGATCGCTCTGGTACTGGAATCAGTACATGGTTAGAATTTTAATCTTTTTAATCCAGCCGTGTGTGAGTCAATATAATGCGACGCAAACTTCGGGGCGGATAGTCTGGAACCTTTTTTCCTTGTAGTTTGAAATGAGTCAATCATATAATCAAAAGTGTCTGGGCAGAAAATGGAATAATTCCTTGTTTCTGTTGTGTGAGCACAAGGTTCACCTGGAGGAAGCCGAGCCCCGACACCGCGTGACCCTCATTAATGTGGGGAAGCATTTGAAGTGAGCACTAAACAAGCGCGCGGAGTGGCAGCTAGCGTCTCATTAGAGAGGACGGGAAAAAGAGAGACCAAGTGATCCTTGATTTGATTACTTCTGCCCAGACAATGCTGCTGAAGTGATGAGAAGACTTAGTTATTTCCCTCCGTGCATTCATGCGTGCGTGGAAGTGGGGCGCGTTGAAGCTGTAAACATTGACGCTAAGTGGACGACGGAGAATTTACACATTTATGCGTGTGAGATTGGATTACGTCAAATGAGAAAGAAGCCCCGATACTTGGATTTTCATAGATTCGTACATCACATGAGCCAGCGTGGCTCTGCGGTTTGGGTCCAGCTCTCTTGGCGCTAATGTGGACAGGCTGTGGCTTTCAGTTCAGACACACACCCACACATCCAACTGCTGTGCGAGTGCGCACGGCGAAATTTGAGCTCGATTTCAGTTTCTACCAACCCGTCAACGCTGAAAAGGAGCGCTTGTGCCCGTCCGCTCTCGGGGAAAATGAGGCACACATGTGGAAAACGTGCTTCGGAGATGTACAGACGTGTTATTGTTGCATGTTATTTATGTGGCCCTCGCTAACTAGCCACCAGTTGTGGACGTGTCATTTTAGCATCAGTGTTATTGCTGTAAGGATCGGGTCAAAGGTCACCGCTGGAGAGCGAGCCGATAGACGATAGTGTGTTTGCTCCTCTCGGGAGCGAGTGACTGTGTTACACCTGAGATAATTCAGATGTTTATGTGATCAACTCTTACCCACCCTCCCCCATCCTATTTCCATTATCTCTAATGTGGAGAATAATCCTCTTGTGGAATTAATCTGTTCTGAATAGGGTTTGTTACCATGCTGAGATTGAATTAAAGCTCTTGCTCCACTTCGGGGCGTGATGTACACGTGCATTTATACTGTGATTGTGTTTGTGTGAGAGAAAGAGAGTTAAATATACATGCATCATGTGCATGGAGGGTATTATTAATGTTAAATCTTCTGATGAATATTGGTCAGTCTGTTTTCTTTAGGATCAGCATTTAATCTCTCCACAGCTGTTTATGATTTATTTAAATTGCTTTGACTTCATTTTGCCTGACTGGTCAGTTTATCTGTTGTTCCCTTTGATGTGATGACCTCATTAACCACAATTGTATTCTGGAACTCAGATTAGTTCCCAGTTAGTCAGTTTACCGTGGCCCCTTTTGGCTTCTACTGATGTGAATTATAGGATTAAAAATCCCTTTTTTTGCAGTATTATCATCATATTTATCTGATTTTTCTCCCCCCAGACCCATACATTGTATCAAATTTAATACACTGTATGCAAGACTGACCAATGGGAGCAGAATTATTTAGGAAACACATTTTGACGTCCTCTATTCTCATTGTGAATAGATGCATAAAGTCATGACAGAAGAGCTACTGAGTAGTTCTGATACCTCCTGGGTAAACCCAAATGGAGACCAATTGTTTCTCACAACAGAACATCTTCTTATAATTTATATAATCTTTCTTCAATAGTCCCCCCCCCCCCCCCCCCCCCCCCCCCCCCCCCCCCCCCGAAAACCACAGTTAAATGCTTCTTCTATATCTGGCATAGAGGAGCTGGTTGTTGTCGATGTTTTGGATAATTCGCTTGGCTGTTGGTCAGGTGTGTTCTGGCCCAATTTGCCAACAATAGCTCGTTCATTAGCAGCCGAACTGTCCTGGCGTGAGCCAACACCGCTGTCAGGCTCTTGTCTTCAGCCCCCTCCACAGCATCTTTTTCTCCTTAACCTCCTTTTTTCACTTGGAAACGTTTAATCCCGTTAAAACATTAGGCAGCACATCTGGTCCGCATGTCCGCTCAGGCCCTGGATCCGCGTTGGAGTTGGGGGAGGCGGCGACAAGATACCAAGCACGCGTCTTTGTTGCCGTCCCTCTCGTGGCAGGAGAGCTGTAATTTAGCCGCCTGGCAGGGGAAGCACGGTCTCTGGGCGGGGGGGGCTTGACAGTCAATTGAATAAAGACATCGGCCGGGATGCTGCGTACGGTAGGTGGCAGTCGAGGATGTCCTCACATCAAGGCAGCATATATACGCTAACAACTCTATGCAAAGTTTGTGGCATATATATTAAATTAAAATAAGAATTTACCCATCTAAAAATACCCAAGTATCACCAAAATAGAGGATTTGACAATATTATCTAATTGAACATTTGTATGTTTTCCCAGTTAATTTATTGTTGAAAGTAATAAAAAACCCAGCAAGTAATAGACATCATGTAGCTGTTTTACATAATTATGAACCACAAAATATGTAATTAGAAATGCACAGCACATATTTCGTTGTACGTATCACAGCTGAAGCTAATGCTAACCAGACTAAAGGTCCCCAGAACATTTAACAGATTCAGATTGGGTTTTTTTTACAGTGCAATTATTAATAGAGATACTGAAAATGAAACTTAAACCAACAGATGTGCGTTAGCATTTGTTTTTTACTGACTGATAGAAGTTCAGGTATGACTTTGTTAGCTTGCTTTATTGTGTTATCGTTGTTTCCTTCTGTCTTCTGTGACATTCTCGGTTATTTCTCAGAAGTGGCCTAACGAGTGAAATCGCATTTGTCTCGTCTCCAATGACTTCCTGTCCTTTCATGCCTGCCCGCAGTGGCGCGTCCCTTTCTGCTTCCCTTTTCGTCTGAATTAGGTTTGTCATTCTCAGCATCTTTTATTTCGAGAGTGATACTACATACGGGTGTAATGGGGAGGGGTGTGTGTGCGTGCGTGCGTGTGTGTGCGTCCGTGTGTCCATGTGTGTGTTCATTTTTCTTATAAATGACTGCTTTTGTAAGCAGTTGTGCAACACTAATGCACTGTACAAAACGTGTCAGCAGAACCTGAACTGTCTTTATCATTCCAATGCTAGAAAAACCCTGAAACTAAATATAAACAACAACCTCGCTGTGGACTCGGAGTCTCGAGAGGTTAAGTGAGTATTATTGTCTGGCTCTTCCTCATATAGCCTCCCTGAAGTTGTACTAATCATCTCCGAGTCACACGACACGTATGGCACATATAGCCGTGCACGTCGGGCTGAAGCAGTTGGACGTCTTTTATCTGACGTTATTAACACTATTGCTTTGTTGTCAGGTGATTATCACGCAGAAACGGGAAATTGGGCCTCGCTTGGTAATTTTCTTTGAAGAATCCTCAGGGTTTTTAAAAGAAGGATCTTCTTTAAGGTCCAGAAGAACCAGCTGCCTCCCTAATGTCTGACCGTGGGGTCATTTGTCTTCCCCTCCGAGAGCTTCAGCAATTTTCTGGTGGCATAAGTCACTCTTATCTGATGGAGTTTAGTCTCTGTGTAGTCGGCATCACAGGGGTGCTGGAGCCTACGGAGAGGCAGGAATACGCCCCTGACAGGGCACACACACTCGCACCTAGGAGCAGAGAGGGGTCCGTGGGAGGAGACTGGAGGAATGCACCTTTGGTAGCGTCGGCTCTGCTGTGAGTGCTCTGCATCTATGGGTCATGTGATCTCCTCTGCCTCCGCTGGGACCAGGGCCTCAATTAGATGAATAAGCTGTCCAGTGCCGAATTGTTTTGAAGTAGCTGCTGGCTTTTGTCTTCAGAAGGCTTTTGTTTGGTCTGGACATCAAGAGGTTTACAGGAGGATTTCATCAGGGAGGCAGACGGTTTCAAAAATGGGCCTTTTACTGGTTTACATGAGCCCTCAGCTGTTATAACGATGGCCTCACCAGTCCAGAGTGGTGATTGGCTGTTAATACCGCTTCTACATGTAGGTTAGTATCCAGCTAACCACCCCCTCTCACCCACACTAACCAAAGGCCTCCCAATATTTTAGCAGGTCAGGTGTCACTCGAGGTTGTTATTAATTATCATAATATTAAAAGTCCAACTCGGGAGCGAAGATCCACGTTTAGCATCTCGCACATTTAAGTGGCGCTTCCTTTCTGCACAGAGTGCACAGCGAAAGCGCACGCAGGGTACCGGAGGACACGGGCTCTCCTGTTATCGGACACGTCTGTCTGACGGAGGCTCGATCCCACATCGGAATCAGGAGGGGTCGTAGCGCCGCTAAACAGGAAGTGAAGGAGATCAAATGGACCGGTCAGGTTGTGGTGTGGGGAGACTAAACATCATCACCCCACAGGAAGGAAGCATGTTGGAATTACAGAGCTTGTGTGTGTGTTTGGAAGCGTGTGTCTAATTTACACAGGCCAGCGTTTACATCCCACAGCCAAATATTTACCCCTGTGCAACTGCCGCTCGGTAAGAGAAAGCTATGATTGGGTCACAGTAAGTGTGTAACGTATGTTTCTGCATGCTGTGTATATGTTAGCATGTGTGAGCGCGCTGTATGTGCATGTGTATGTGTTCAAGGGGGCAGAACTGGAGATCCTTCAGGGACCACCTTGACGAACAATGGCTCTTTTATTCCAGCGAAGCGTTTGACTGGACTCAGTGTTTTACAGCAGCCACACAAACACAGAGAGCCAGACAGGAAACGCACGGCCCCCATGTGCACACCCGCAGACACACGAGCGCACACACTCATTCGGGGGATCCAGCAGGGGTCAGTTTTCTCTTAGACTAGACGCTTGTGTGTGTGTGTGTGTGTGTGTGTGTGTGTGTGTGTGTGTGTGTGTGTGTGTGTAGTTAGTCAGGTAATTTGGCCAACTGCAGCTTCAGACACTGAGGAATGTGAGAGTGGCTGGTTACACTTGAGGTTTGAGGGGGCAGGACAAAGGGATAAAAACAGGGTGAAGGTCTGCAGTGGAGGAATCCTTTTTAAAGCTCAGACACACCTTAAACTCCTTGCTTTTAGTTTTCAGATATGTTCTGTAGCACGCCGCTACGCCTTGGCTGCCTACTGCTGACCTGTCTGGGTCCTGGGCCCCTCAAAATCCCGTTTTTGGGTCTTATTGTGCCACATGTGAATAATAAAGGAGCTCCACTGGTAGCTACTGATATTATATCTAATGGTATTTCACTTTTTCTTGGATGTACTCATGGATTTTACATTTCTTCAGCTCCAGTGCTGCAGCTCACCATGGAAACACGCTGAACCGCCACTGCTAAGTGAATTAATTAATGCTAAAAGGTTCATATGTCAATATGTTGACAGTAATTACTGCTTAGTTATAATTGATACATCATCAAAGCAGCATGGGATGAGAGATGTCAATGCCAAGTGCAGCTCAAGAGCAGTTTCCATATGTTTTATCTATTCACTTTTTAGCACATTGCATCAAATATGGTGTTAATAGATTTGTGAGCCCGGCTGACTTATTCTGCACTAAAGATGTTCAATGGGAACAAAACGACAGCGGATAAAGTCAAGACCTCCAGATTGGCGATGACAAAGTTATGCAGTGACCTTTGACCTCTGCCTTAAAAACAATCCCAGCTCGGCAAAAGGGAGATGAGGCAGATTCCGTTCTCAATAGGAGCTGACAAATCTTAAACTACAGGAGCACAATGCATCAGTTGCATGAGAAGAGCTGAGGAGCCCCCCTGTACAGGGCTCCATCAATCAGTTAAGACACCAATTAATCAAATGTTTTGTCTCCCAAGAAACTCTGGAGCAGCTAAAAGGAATAATAAAGTTGAGAAAGAAACAGTCATTGAATTGATAAACGTTAGCGCCGACTCTATTTGGACAGGAACGCACAGCAGAAGACCTAAAAGTGAAGTTAGAGCCACTCAGCCACCATGAGACCCCCTCACAATAATGGAGATGTTGGCAGCATTTCCTCCAGCAGATGGGAAAACGGGAGCACGTTGCGTATAACGGGAAGCTCCGAAGGACGACTTCCTCTCTGGTCGCTGCTCGATGAAGTCCGTAGATCCTCTACCCTGACGTCCACGCTGCCGATGGCTTCCCTGCTCTTGGAAATTCAGACGAGCGCTTTAAATGGTGGAAGTCGAGGCTGCCATCTGTGAACCTGAGCACTGCGTGCAGCTCTGTCTGCTTAAAACAAATAATTACTATAGGTTCGCCATCTGCAACTGTCCCAATCCCTCTTCTTGATTGCGCCGAGCCCCAAATGACCAGATGTTTCATCACTATTATGGCATTAGTGCTGAGCTCAATAGGCAGATGTGTGTCCCTCTCTGCTGATTGTTATCATGACAGAGAGTAGTCTGATTACCTTCTCTGATTAGGCCAATGGGCCGCTAATCCTGCAACAACTGCTTCAGATCAAGTGTGTCAGGCCTGCAACCCCCCCCCCCCCCCAACACACACACACACTGATTTACACACACTGGGAGTGTTTCCTTCTTTCTCACAGTGTAGCTTACATTTTAAGACAACATAAGCAATTTATATATACCATGACCAGGACCCCCCCCCCCCTTCCAAATAAGCCTGGTCCTACTCAAGGTTTAGTCATGTAAAGGAGTTTTTCTTTGCCACTGTTGCTTGTTTGGGGGGTCAGATTCTGAGTAAAGCTTCCAGCAACAGACATTGTTATACGTTATATATGTTATATAACAGTATACAAATGATTGTATATTGGATGATATATGCTGTAATACCCCGAGAAACCTTATTCTGGAAGTAGCATTAACAGTATTGTATCAGGTGGAACTGACATAATTATCTATAAAAAGAATAAGATTTCCAACCCGCAGCAAAAACCCCCCCACCTCAGCTTTTATTTCCTCCTCACGGAACATTTTTTACAGCGTGGAAGCACCTCGATGACTTAAAAGCCGCGTTTAATCCTCAGCCGCGTGTGAACTGTAATGGAGGCATTGTTCAGAAGATTGTAATGAGAGTGGGGGCTATTAAGCCCGCTGTGCCGTCTCTCCCTCCGGCCTGCCTCTGCTGCCCCTCATGTGTGCGTAAATATAACTGAGTAAGCACGTGTTTGGATAATTTATGTCTACATCTTTTTATATGCAAATGTGTTGAAACGAAGTTTTATCCCCGCTAAGGAGCGATACATCATACTGTTTATGAAGGACTCGCCTGTGTGCATCCTCTGACTCGCTGTATTTACACCCGCGCTGCTGTGTGTTCGTGTGTGTGTGTTCGTGTGTGTGTGTGTGTGCTTGTTACACTGCTGTTGCGGACAGGGACCAGCTAGCTGCATAAAGCCACCAGTTCAGCTCAAAGGCTCCACCAGCCCCACTCACGTGCACCTGGCGTCCCCTCACACGACGCCACTAATGTTAATTGCTAATACATATTTATGTGGCACAAATTTGCCATTTGTTTATGCATAGAATTATCAATACTGCCGGGCGTTTAGCCAGAGCAACGGTGACCCTTTTAAAGACTAATAAACGGAACTCTGCACCCATGTGCGTGTTTATCTAACGCTTGACGCCTTGGAGGGGGGCGAACCGGTGACGGGGGGGAGGGCGATGCCACTGAACGCTCGCTTAGCCGTCCCCATGTGTCTGGACGTGGCTCCGAGGACGTTGGAGTTTGTGCTCGTCAGTGCACGTGCTCAAGCCTTCCGTGACTTAAGAGTGCATCCAATGGGCTCCGCCCACATTTTCCTTTGAGTTTGACCCTCAGAAGACAAATTGACAAACTGGAGCGCGTCCGAAAGGAGTTTTATGGCAAGTTTGTGTGTAAAATTGTATTAAATTGAGTATGTGTGTTTGGTTCTGGGCCAAATGCCTTGATTACATACATACTTTCACTGTAATTCTCTTTAAGTTACTCTTATTGGATAAAGTGCTGCCAGTAAACAAACCTTCAGCAGAAAAGAGACCAGGGCCAGCATTTTCCATAAATACCAAATATATAGAAGCCAGTGGAAACATATGCTCAGTGAGAGTCCCCACTTCTACCAGAACCTAACGTTTTATCGGGCCTACCAGCCAACCTCAGCATACACACCAAAGACACACAACTTGTGTGCATCCTCTTGCAGCCTGCTGTTGCTCTTTAAAAGCTGATGGTCGAGTACTTAAAGGCCTCACCCAAAACGTATAGATGCACCCCTGGAAGTCCTCTGTCTGCTGGCAGGAGAAGGAAACGTTCGTGGGGTTCAGAGGACAGAGCCGCCCATTGGTCGACTTTACCGCTCGTCTTGTTCAAAGGGGCATGTTGCCAGGCAACCAAATCACCGAATCAGTTTGTCACAACTTACTGCAATTCGAGTAGAATTATTCCTAAATATTTCACATTTTTAGCTCTATTATTGTTGCAGGCTTATAGATAAAAGTATAGATCTGTTCTTACAGTGTAATAATGCAAAAGAAATCTGAATAAATTCCTCTTCTTATCCAGGCGTTTGGATGCTGTCGCTAATATCAGTTTAGCGTGTTAGAGTGTTGACGCTCCGTCTCTGTCCCTCTGATGGGTCTCCAGTCTGTTGACGCCTGTTGAGGGATGCTTGTAGGTCAGCTACTATTTCCACGCACACACGCACGCACGCCCATCGACGGTGTTTAAGCATGCAAATACTTGAGAGGGTTTACTATGACCGACACGTTAAAGTGGGTTGAGCCACCGTGTCACTCGCTCTCTCTCGCTCACACGCGTGGACATTCTGTCTCGCTCGCTCTTCCTGTAACCCAGCTTTTATGTGGCCTTCACGAGGTCACACACAGGGCTGGAGTCAGTTTCCATGACTACACAGTCAGCATAGAGCCAATCGGCATTCTCAGCTGGCATTTATGAGGCCAGCGGGCAGCCAGCGAGCGTCGTATCTGTACATCTGACATGGAGGGGGGAGGGGCTGCCATGGGGCCTCCGATCCGTGAAAGGTTCCCAGTCTAAACTTAAAAATACGAATATTGTTGTTGTTGACTCGGGAGAGAAATAAAAATGTGTAGTCCAAGTTCAAGTTTGAGGTTGCCATGGTTACAATGGAAACAAAAGTGAGGACGTGTGTCTGAGACCCCCTGCTGTTCACTGTCTGGTCGCCGGATGTCTCAGATGAGGTTTTCCTAAAGTCAAGAACCTGACATTTAGGAGGAGAAAGGCAGCTCAGGCGGAGCCTCGATCGTTGACCTCGGATCAGTTTGGTGTGGATCCCTTCCAGGATCCCACTGTGACAACAGACCAGCAGGAAATACACTCTTCCTCCACCAGTAGGTGGACGCAGACCCAGCGGGTTCGCAATCTGGAGGGAGTCGCCCCGCTAGCATTGACAGGCTATGTTGAATTTCCTGTGCTGTATAGTTGGAATATACCAAAGTTGATGTCGGATCATAAAAGATCCATATAATGTCCGGCTTCAGAGCAGCAGGGTGGAATCAGAGGCTGCCCCCCCCCCCCCCCCATCTCCAGTCCAGTGGGAGTTTTTCTGCAGCTACACCTGCACCTCATTACTCCCTATGGAGTTGGTTCCGGTGAACATCACTGGTTAAAAAGGGGGGGTCATTTGGTGTCAAGCTGAGTGACGTCTCTTCATTTTTTCCAAGGAAGGAGGTTGTTTTGCCTTTAGAGGGATGAGACGGGAAGCGGTTCCATTCACGCCCGACCATAAATACTCCGTTTTCTGTCCTTGCTCCTTTATGCTCGGAGTGTCCTGTTAGGGAATAAATCATGTTCATTTTAATTAATATTCCTGCCCTCAAGGTTTTAGATATCCCTAAGTGTGCTTCGATATTCCGGGTTTCAGTGCCACCAATTTTCGAGTTCTGGGAATGTTCATTTTGAGCACAGCCCGTTTAGCTCGGAGTGCCATATTGCTCAGATGCTCGGTGTATTTTTGCGTATTCCCTGTTTCACGTTTTCCATCACTGGGAGTTGAAGAAGCGTAAGAATGCTGCAACTGTTCGGAGCGCGAGCGGAGATCCAGCCAAAAAAAAGGAAATGGTCAGAGTAGAGCATATGGAGGGAAGGGACAGTGGGATTGCTTGTTTGGGAAAGCTCTGGGAAACAGGGACAGAAAAGGACAGCTGAGACAAAGAGACATATGGAGCTTTAAAACGGAACAGAGAGTCTTCTCGGCTCAAATAATTCATTTATGGATAATACTTTAGTGAGTTCTTAAGGTCTTTTAACCTTTACATGTCCAATTTTTGTGATGATTTTTGGTAATACGGTTAAAAAAAACAACAGACAGTGACATAGTTTGGGAGCGCGTTTGGAAAGTCCGGGATCTCAAAAATGAGGGTCCTTGAGGACGGAATACAGGAGAAAAAGGCCGATGACCCATCTGTTGGTAGGGAATAAAAGCTCCAATTCTAGACATTTCTATAGATAAATTACATTCCCATACAGAAACGTTCACGTGTAAAAGACGCAGGAACACGAGCGGGAGCTTTGATGGACACAGACTATGTATAAATCCTGTCACTTCATGTGCCAGAGTGTCCAGCTCTGTCCTCAAATCAGATCTGTCTCTCTTCCTTTGCTCTCTATCACTTTCCACTGCGGCTCTTCTGCTTCATGGGGCATTATTTCGTCTGACATATGGCTTTTACTCCCACCACTGTCCAGGAAACAAGGCCAAGTGGGCAGCCTCAGAATAGAAACCTTGGGTTTGATGCAGTTTCCATCATGTCCGCTTCTCTGTAATGTCACAGGAGCAAAAGTGGGGTACTGACGGGCCACTTTAATGGGGTCACTGGCCACGGTGCTGGGTCACTCTGGTTTTTCTTTCCTTCTTCTGGGTCATCTTCCAAATAAAACTCCATTTATTGTCCATTCCTCCTAAAAGACTTCTTATTCACACCTTTGATTCAGGTGTAATGTACCATCCCTCCCTGGGATGAGCAGGGTCTCAGAAGCCCTAATATGGGCTAACCCATGCGACTGAGTGCACATGCTATCACTAATGCTATTTTCCATCATTGTCAGGCATGTTTTAAAGCTTCTTAGAGGAAAAATCCCAGTTGGTACAATATGTTGAAATACTTCTTGACCTAAATAGAACTGTTCCTGCAGCTCATTTGATATGATGAACACACCAAAGGCCCTGAAGCATGAAGTTTTTACCATTTCTGATGATGAGAAATGCTAACATTTGCAGGTTTTTAGCCGTCCTGAGAAGTCCTGTGTTTATTGAAATTTCCTTTAACGCTGATATATGCCTTTGTTATGTCTGTTCGTGCCTGTTTGTAAAATATTACATTACTCCAAATTGCAATTTGCTTTATTTTTCATAAATACTCCATATATCTCGCGACAAGAGGACTCGTTCTTCGGACGCAGACTCTTCACTTCTGCCGCTATTTATTACGTCGGTGTCATGGGGGCATCGGCCCCCACCTGGCCGCTTGCTTTGCTAATATGTGTGTGTTTGTGTGACACAGTGTGGGTGGGTTGGTGTGTTTACATGCATGCGGGTGCCGTACAGCTGATGGCGTAAACAGATAAAGCCGTGATGGAGGATGTGCGCTCTTTTGTTTGAGTTTAAGAGACAAACGGCTGTCCGAAATACACACACGCCCGCGGATGCGTGCGTACACACACCACCCCCACTCCACGGGGTGTATACAGAACATGTCAGGTCTTAAGTGCTCGGTAACAAAGGGTGAGTTTATCCCTGAGTTGCACTGTAAATACAGTGGTGAGTAATGCTAAGAGCACCGGCCTGTGGTCACCACAGCTATGCACAAACGAGAGATAGGGAGCACGACTGTCACGGTCGGATGTTCAAAGGGTTCTCCTGCCTCGGCTCGGGCGTAAAAGGTGCCACGTGGAACATTGTAGGGCTCCCGAAAATGAAAACCACATTTCCTGTAAATCCGTCGGTGTGGCAGGAGAGACCTCGGTGTGGCAGGAGAGACCTCGGTGTGGCAGGTGAGACCGCGGTGTGGCAGGAGAGACCTCGGTGTGGCAGGAGAGACCTCGGTGTGGCAGGAGAGACCTCGGTGTGGCAGGTGAGACCGCGGTGTGGCAGGAGAGACCTCGGTGTGGCAGGAGAGACCTCGGTGTGGCAGGTGAGACCGCGGTGTGGCAGGAGCGACCTCGGTGTGGCAGGAGAGACCTCGGTGTGGCAGGAGAGACCTCGGTGTGGCAGGAGAGACCTCGGTGTGGCAGGAGCGACCGCGGGGTGGCAGGAGCGACCGCGGGGTGGCAGGAGCGACCGCGGTGTGGCAGGAGAGACCTCGGTGTGGCAGGAGCGACCTCGGTGTGGCAGGAGAGACCTCGGTGTGGCAGGAGCGACCTCGGTGTGGCAGGTGAGACCGCGGTGTGGCAGGTGAGACCGCGGTGTGGCAGGTGAGACCGCGGTGTGGCAGGAGAGACCTCGGTGTGGCAGGAGAGACCTCGGTGTGGCAGGAGAGACCTCGGTGTGGCAGGAGCGACCGCGGGGTGGCAGGAGCGACCGCGGTGTGGCAGGAGAGACCTCGGTGTGGCAGGAGTGACCGCGGGGTGGCAGGAGAGACCTCGGTGTGGCAGGAGTGACCGCAGGGTGGCAGGAGAGACCTCGGTGTGGCAGGAGAGACCTCGGTGTGGCAGGAGAGACCTCGGTGTGGCAGGAGTGACCGCAGGGTGGCAGGAGAGACCTCGGTGTGGCAGGAGCGACCTCGGTGTGGCAGGAGCGACCGCGGGGTGGCAGTAGAGACCTCGGTGTGGCAGGAGCGACCTCGGTGTGGCAGGAGCGACCGCGGGGTGGCAGTAGAGACCTCGGTGTGGCAGGAGCGACCTCGGTGTGGCAGGAGCGACCGCGGGGTGGCAGTAGAGACCTCGGTGTGGCAGGAGCGACCTCGGTGTGGCAGTAGAGACCTCGGTGTGGCAGGAGCGACCTCGGTGTGGCAGTAGAGACCTCGGTGTGGCAGGAGCGACCTCGGTGTGGCAGGAGAGACCTCGGTGTGGCAGGAGCGACCTCGGTGTGGCAGTAGAGACCTCGGTGTGGCAGGAGCGACCGTATATTGAGTCGTATATTGAGCTGGTGTTTTGAGCTGTATTCAAAAACACTTGCTAATTACACTCATTTTCACTAGAGACAGATTTTCCCACCGATAATTCTACATTTGTGTGTCGCTACAGCTTCACACATGTGCTTTTGCAACCAAGCATATCCTGACAAAACAAAACGATGGGTTATTAGATTTGTTATGGGTAAACGGTTGCTAAATGTAGTTAATGTCAGTAGGCTAGCTTTAGGCTAATAGCTTTGATGCTGTCTTTCCCAAACAGACTAAAGCACATTGACTGTTGGCTTTACATAGAACCTGTTCATGCAGCTAAAGTTTTTTCCCACGTCCACGGGCTCTGTCTATCTTGGGGTGCGACAGTGTTTGACTCCTCGCTGACTGGGGGCAGAAGATCACCAGCGACTCCCACCACAGCGCTTTAGGCGCCCGGTGGATACGGAGCTTGTTGACACGGGTCGATCGCCGTCTTTATTTCACTCCTGCCATCTGAAACCTCCGATAAAGACTGTTAACAATAACAAAAGCATTGTTATTGTTGCCGGCTGTATCCATATGGTTGACCCCCCCCTCCCCCCACGAGTCCACACGTGCACTCTGGTATGCATCCACTCACAAATCAGCAGTGGGAGCACATCATCTGTCACCCAGGGTCCGGGCGGAGGGGCGACAGATTGTTCTCATGGTGTTCCTTCAGGTCCCATTGCTTCGAGCACACACACACACACACACACCCACACCCCCCGATCTGCCCAATGTCTTCCTGCTCTTACAGTAGTTCCTCTTTCTGTCTCTTTCGCAGGGCTGTTTCACAGCTTTGGCCTGTTTTTTACTGTCAACCCAGACACCCCCCCCCCCCCCCCCCCCATACACACACACACACACTGAAGACGGTGGCAGCTAAAGATGAAACTTGTGCATCATCAAATAGAGGATCACTATTTACACAGCAGAACAAATGGATCCCACATCAATTGGCGATATGGCCCTGTGGGGACATCAAAACAGCCACGTGACGTATTTAACAGTCACAAAACAGCCGCATTAATTAAACATCAAGAGCGCACATTCTATAGCCCGATGCCTCGGTATCAAAGTGCTGCTCGGGAAAACAACGGGCCTTTAAAGATCGTCATCCATAAACATCACCTGGCCTTGTTCTCTGCTCTCGGGGAAACCAGGCAGACTCAAACGCCCGGTCGCTCACCTGTGTGTGTCGCCGCCTTCTCCACCTGTGCTGGCGCCGCCAAGGGCCCGGGGCCTTTCCTAGTGTGCTCGGCGGATCTCTGCAGATCTCTTTCCAAAACACACCCTCGCCGGGTGCCTGGGTTAGGGCCAATTAGGCCTATTAGTAACAACAAAACACAAGGAAACGCAACAAAACAAGGCCGGGGAGGCAGGTAGTTAGCGGTGGGAGGAATTGTTATCTCGCTCTCTGACAGGAACAAAGGAAAACGTTCTCCAGAGTGCGGCAGAAAGGATTTATACCTCCCAGTCTTCTTGATTCTACAATTAAACTCTTTACCGCGATTTCCCGTCGGTTGAGGTCTCCTGAGGGACTTTGCAGTGCTCCGATTCGGAAGCCTGCTGAGCGGCGGGTTATGCAATTAAGAACGAGACAGGTGCAGAGAAGCTTTTTGTGCTTCTGATGGATGTGGGCCCAATTAATAATTACTTAATTGAACTCCTGTTAATGTGATGTAACCAGGTGGGAATAAGTCGGATTGTTGGAGAGAAGAATTGAAGTCCTGCACGTTAGTGACAGAGGCGTCGACGTGGCAGAAATAAAACTAAAAGATGGTGGGGAGCCAAGTGAAATGAACAAAACCAAAACACAAAAGTAACAACTCAGTTTTCCCGCTCGGTAAAGTTGCTGAAGGCTGCTCTTTAGTCACCTGGAGGTCTGTTGGCTCACGCCACTTCACATTTCCTGTGATTGCAATGACCTTAGCAGTCAATGAAGCCTCCTTGGAGCTCCTTAAATGGTGAGTCCTTCTAACTGCTGGTATGAAGGTGCGTAAGATGGTTAAACTTAAGTGTCATTCGGAGTCTGTTCCAGGGAAATGACGTCACATGACATGTCTCCTTCACACTCCATCGCTACGCTATTATAGTGCTCACAGAATGAGCGCTCTGGCGAAGGTCGGTCCATCTTCACAAGTTATTGAGTGCGATAAATATGATTTTACACTTATATGGCTGTTGAGACGTAATGATGAATAGTTAGCGTTAATAGCAAATATTGTGTCCTCTTTTTTTCGTCTTTTTGACACATTTCCGTCACCGTGCCTGTACAACAGTCCTGACCGGCGACGCGACTGTTCCAGAGGCGAGACGCAATCAAACAGATGTTAAGACTGAAACTAGCTAAGGATTGAGTGGGGTAGTGAATGAGGGAGGAAGTAGGCAGGGAGCTAAACTCAATGTGACATCTCATATTTGACTTTTCACTTCCCATTTAGCTGACACGTCGGCGATAAGTGGAGGGAAGATTACCGCTCTCATTCTGGTAGACAAAGGCCCCGCGTCTGTGCCAACGCATTTGTTGTTTCAAGCGTGTAAATTTCCACCGAAGCCCTTTAGCTCTTGCTCCCGTATGGCGAATTAGCAGGTCAGGGTTCAGCGTGCGTGAGTGGCGTTTCCATAACTGCAGCTCACGTCCCTTCATCCACTCAAAAAGACGACCTCATCCAGCACCGAGAACGTCTATTCAACATAACGCAACGTTCACATGATTTAGGCTGTTGAGGAGACGCCGAGTAGACTAAAAGTTCAAGGTCTTTTTGTCATTTTCCAGGTCCAGATTGTTCCCGGGACTCCAGCTGTTCTCCCAACTGTTCTGTCAGGGTCGGGCTCGGAGCATCAGGGTCGAAGGTTAAAGGAAGGTGCAGGTGTGTGACACTGCAGCTCCATATGTAGCCGCCATCACAGCCAACGTGGCCCCAGCGCTAACAATAAGCACATTTCTATGGGCGGGAGGGCTTAAATATCAACTCTGTCCATTCAGAAATGGTTAATAGATGACGATTGTTGTGACGCTTGAACTGACGGCAACTGTGTGTATTCAGTAAATAGCCAGAATCAGCGTTTTTGCCTCTTCCTGTTCTAGATGGCTTTATTCTCAGACAATGTCTTAATCAATGTCAGCAGATTTGACAGTAAAAGAGAAAAGTGAGATTGTCAACTACACAATTCGCAAGGTACAGTGAAAAGGAGGAGAGTGCGTAGCTGTGTGTGTGTGTGTGTGTGTTGTGTAGGGCTGCTGCAATGTGGGTGCCCACTCAAGTGAACGAGAAAGATCACAGCTATCTGCACCTCCGATTACACACTGGGAACACCTCTGCTGTGTGTGTGTGTGTGTGTGTGTGTGTGTGTGTGTAACACATTTTTCAAACCTTTGTGTGTGTCTGTGTAACTGTTTGTGTGCGAGTGTGTGTAGCCCCCGCTAGGCCCCGGGGTTACAGGCAGCTTGGTGACAGTGCAGATGGGATAACATATGACATGTGAGTGAGTGAGTGAGTGTGTGTTTGTGTGTGCATCTCGGTCCATCTGGGCGCCCCCCCCTCGATTGACCGGGTCTCCCTCTGCTCCCTGTGGCCCACTGGGAAGCCGAAGCAAGTGAGAGAGTAGCGAGGCCTGTTAGCTGCGCGAGAGTTTTATCAATAAACAACAAGGGTGGATGGATTAATAATTCAAACCTTAAATCGAATTTATCAATTTAGATCCTTTTATCGTTTAAATATAAAAATAAAATACTTTCCTGTTGTTTTTAGCGAATTGGTGACAGAAATTAAGGTGGTGTTGGTTATGTTAATAGCATTTAACGAGCGGTTGCTTTAGGCCTCGTTTACCTCTGACATGGCCCTTCTAGGAAAGACAGATGAGAGAACAGGAAGTGGTGAGAGAGAAAATAGATGAGCGTCAAAGAGCGAATCGAAGACGACCGTGTTTTAGGTCGCCCGGATCTCCAGGGATATCGCAGCAGTGTGAATTTAACGTGTGTAAATATGCGTCTATATGCCGGATTAGACTGGAACCACACTCTCCTTTGTTAGCAGATTCATAATTAGGCTGTTCTTTAGTGAACAGCACAAGTTCACATGTAATAACATTCTGTGTCTGGTCTATTTTTTTTAAAAGTTTAATTGGGTCATTTTATTGTGTTCGATCCAAGTTTTTCTTAAGCTGGCGTGGACTTCCTGTTGGAGAGCCATTGGCAGCCATTACCCGCACAAAGGCGAGCTGTTGAATGCATAGGAACATGGCGCGCCTCGCATTGGAGGAGTGTTCCCCCTTGAGGATTCTTGCCCCCTTTTATTCATGGGATCCAGGTCCACCATTATTTTGCGCGGCTGGACGAGGAGGCGTTGAGGGGAAAGGCTGCGCGACTTGGAACGTTGGAGGGATGGCACGTGTGTGTGTGCGTGTGTGTGGGGGTGTGTGTGGTCAGGATGAGAGGGAAGCAGCAGGGAACTGCCCAGTTGGTTTGTTCGTGCTCCATCCGTCGGCAGGTAGCCAGGGCTTGGACACAGCGCATGAGAGACGCTGGAGTCGGACGAGTGTGGAAACGTGTCGATCGGGAAAATTTAAACGAGTGTCTGGAAAAGCAGGACGGAATTGGGGATAGAGGAGAGCGCCGAGGTGAAGGGCAAGAAGGAACAATGAGATGCAAAAGAGGACCTAACGATGGCTGACAAGTAGAGTTAATAATTGAAGCCGGAGCTGGCGGCTAGCATGCAGCAGTGCTAAAGTGACACCCCCTTAATGAGTCGGCACCTCTTGCTCGGTGTTTCCTGTCCTCTTGTCACCCGCTTTCACTTCTTCTTTTTCTCGCAGCCTCTCTGTCCATCTATTTTTGACGTTCATGCCCGAGTCCCGTCTCAATCTCCTCATCCATTGTTCATTCACTCGTTCATTCTTATGGCTTTTCACCCCCCCTGCCCTCCCACAGCCAGCCTGTCACCATTTGGGGGACTGGAGCAAGACCGCCACCGTCACCATCAGGTGCTGATGAGTTCCCCTGCTTGATATTCATGGGTGAGATTGTTTTGGAAGTGTGTGCGGTGGCTGTTGGGGGTTATGGGAGAGAGAGATGATGGATCGGGTACGTGCATGTGTGTGTGTGAACTGTCGGGGGTGGGGGTTGGAGGGTGTACATGAAGCATCATTACCATATCAAAGACATGCTAGGCTTTCTGTCCTAATGGTAATTACACTGCCCACAATTGGCACTCCCTGCTTGGATCACAACAAGAAAAAAGTAAAAAAAATGGATGGAGGGATGACAAGGAGGGGTATTAAAGGCAAAAGGAGGGGGGGGTACAATTGGCTAGGGCTTTCAGGTTATGTTAATACCGCTCATCTATTTAATTAGTGGTTGGCGTTGGTCTTTGTTTACATCTGACGTGCCCCTTCTAGGAAAGACAGATGAGAGAACCGGTGAGAGAGAGAGTGTTGAAAATGGACGAGTATCAAAAAGAGAACAAGAGAGACAGAGGAGGAGAATAGCTGAGGTTTCGGGGCCTGGTGGTGGGATGGCTGGAGCGCGGTGCGACTACACCTCTTAGCGCTGTAATGAGGTCCGTTGTGGATGGACCTTTGATATTCCTCCTGGCTCCACCTTTTCCACCTGTCTCTGGAGCCCAGAATGCCGGGCCAGGGGAACGACGCCTGAGCCCTCGCCGTGTTCTGGCCGGCTGATTGAGTAGCTGATTGGCTGGATAAATGTTTGGCAGCGCCGCTGTGAACTATAGCCTAGCTGACAATGCTTAAAAGCTCAGAAAACAGGGCTGTCCTTAAAGCCCCCCCCCACCCCCCCACCCCCCAAAAGCTCTTCACTGCTGCCTCCAAGTTGATTTTTGACAGGTTAAGTCCAAGTCAGTCAAAGTGTTTGTTACTCATTAAATGTTTTCACCTATCACGTAGTGTTAGCGTTAGCTTGTCTTCACCCTCCGTCTGTTCGGCGTGTGAAATGTTATTTCTCGGCCTCCTTTCCTGTTGGCATCCGCACGATTCGACACCTCGACGCTGCACAAGTTAGCGAGGACGATTCTCTTTCTCCTTGAAGTGTCCACCCGTCAGCTTGAGGGTCCCCCCATATCAACCTGGTTCTGCTCAAGGTTCCCTCTTGTTAAAAAGTCCCAAGGAAGTCAGATCCTGGAGAAAATCAGGATTATTGCAGCTGTATAAAACACAGTTGAATTAAATCAAATGAAATTATTTTAGTTGATTCGTGCAACCAGAGGACCGTTTTCCTGCTTGGTTCACAACTGCAACTGCAATTTATTATAAAAAGCGGTTCCAGGAATTCCAGTCTACCCGATCTAACATTCTATTGCGAGAGAAAAGACATCGTTTCCAACATCTATTGTCGGCGTTACAGAAACTATTGTCACGTTTTCCTGTTATTGTGGCTGCGACCTTTGTGGGAACCAACTTTGAATGCATGAATTTACCTATGCATATGAGCCTGCGCCCCGACGCACGCATTCCCATCAACTCTTTGTATTCGGAACACTTTGGTCCCCCGAATATCTGTTTGTGTAACTGTATCCACCTTTTTGAATAGGGTTTGTGATGGCGCTATAATAGAGGGCGTTTTACGGCGCACTCGGGGAAAGTGAAGGTGGAAATGAGAGGAAAATGACAAGGAAATGAGGATTTTTGCCTCTGTAAGCTATCCAATCACATCTGCTGTCAGCCGATGGTGGATTTCTGTTTCTGGGTCCCAACTTGGGTAAATATGTATTATGAAAATATGTACACATATGTGACACCTTTTTTCCCTTAAAGGTTGAGGCGAGGGTGAGGTTTGTAAGAGGAATGTAAAGTGGAGGTGAGCGAGCCTGTGGCTGGTTAACATGGGAAAAAGGAAGCGTCGGAGCAGGGGTTCTGGTGCCGAAAAGAGGGCAAGAGAGGAGCGAGAGATCTGTGCTCAAAGAGAGAAAAGAAAGAGAAGAAGCAGGGAGTGTGGAAGGAACAGCCCACATGCTATCACACTGTTTTTAATAACAGTGTAGCGGCGACCCGAGGCCTTCACGTCCACGCAACGGCTGTGCAATGTCTGCTCAGCGTCTGTGCCACACACGAAAAGGCTCCGATCCAAGAGTCAAAGCATTCTGCTCTGTCTGTCGGCTCCAGGCTGCAGGGATGCGGGAGCAGCCTCTGCCTCCAGCTCGAGGTGCACTCCAGGCTTCCAGCGTGCTGGATGCACGTTGGCGCCCTCAAGAGCGGCGAGCTCTCCATCTTATGTATAAGATGCTTTACCTGCTAAAACACCTGAGCCGATCAGTTGTTTTTGTTGATGATCAGCTAAATAAATAGATCAATAACTCCGCCCACATCAGTTCATACTTGATTCCAACATTTATTGCGCTCTCATTGGTCTCTCGCTTCTGTCCCCGTGGGGGGGGGGGGTGTATGTATGCATACTTCGTCTGCGTCTGTCGCCACCCGAGCGCTGTTGCAATTCCAAGTACGCCAACTGCCAAGTGCTTGAACTCGGGACCGCTACGTCTCCCATGATGCCTTTCACCTCAGCCAACAGTAGCAGCAATAGCAGAAAGTTCATATATCAGAAGTTCAGGAGTTTGTTTGAACAAGTTGCATACGTAGAAGGAACATTTTGAAATTCACCAAAGCCTAAACTGGTTCCAGTAGGAGGAGCACTCATCACAGCCTCCACCTCCCTCCATCCTTCCCTGTGGAACTAAGTTGCTCCCCTCGCTTCTTCCTTTCCTCCTCACAGTGTATCAAGTGCATCATCCTCTAACACCTCGCTTTGCCCTCGTGAATGGCGCCCGAGCTCTCTCACACGTGCACGCGCGCACACACCAGCCGACACTCGGCGGCTGTGTGCGGCGGCACCTCGAAAGTGAGATAAGGAACTTGTGACACCAAAGGGTCCAGCTTCTGTCACCCTGCTACCTCGCCCGGTCCACATGGCCGCGAGTGCACGGAGGAGCGAGAGAACAGAGAGAGGAGGAGTTGAGACAAGAGTAGGAGGGGGAGAAATGGAGACCTCAGGTGCAAAAAAGAGGGGGGGGGACCGGGCTAAAGATGCAGAAGATGAAGAGATTAGAGGAAGAGAGACAGATGGGGCCAGAGAGACGAAGAGGCAGAGAGACAAAGAGCGCTTGAAGAAAAAGGGAGCGAGTGAGCAGCAGTGCCAGAAGAGAGCGACTGTTGTTTTCCGTGCGTGTTGTCAGTTGGCTCGCCACCAGTTAGCACGAGGCAGATGCAACTGGGAGCTCTGGGTAATTATCGCGACAAACCTCCCTCTGAACACATGTGCTTCTCCCCTGATCTTCACAAAGCTGCAACGTGGCCACTCTTGTTTTCAGCGTCTCGCCCCCGTTCCAACAACAGACGCGGCAAAAAGGAGGAAGTGGAAGAGCGGCGCGAACGGCTCACGGCTTCATCTGCAAAGTTCCGCCGTCGTCTTGGTTTTTTCGGAATCACACCAGCCTGAAGTGCGAGCGGCTCCGCTCGTGGCCTTTCGGTTATCGCGCGGGACTCAGAAGGACCCCCCCTCCGCCTTTCAACAGGTGTTTATGGATCCCGCCGTCGGAGCGTCGCCTCCTGCAAATTCCAGATAAGCCTCGGTGATCACGAGCACCCCCGCCCCCCCCCCCCCCGATCTGAGAGAATCTGCATATACCTGCAACTGTGTGCTCCGGCCAAGGGACAGAAGTCGACGAGCGGCAGAGATACCTTATCTCCATCGGCTCTGGACCCCCCCCGCTTCCTTTGACTGCACTATTCCAACACACCTGGACTCACTTCACATAGCACACACTTACACTCGCATTGGTCCAGCTGCACTTTCAGTTCTCGGGCGGCCCGACGGTGCGCTTCAGAATAAATTGGATTCAATAAAGTGCTTTCAGGTCGTTATCAGATTAACTGGTACCAATGTCAGAAATGTCCGGTAACAAGTTAACAATGTGTTACACGATGCGACGTCTCGGTAATCTCTCGTTTGGGCTTGTCTGAAGAGGCACATGACGGGATATAAGTGTAACATTGTTAACATAGCTACACGCACGCGCGCACACACACACACACACACACACACACACACACACACACACACACACAAAGCCGAGGGGCATTTTTAAATAGGCGGAATGCAATTTTTCTTGGTCAGAACTGCTGTGGGACACATGATCTCTCTATCACATGTCCTTGTAACTGTGCTGCACACAATCAACACAGACCAAACAACAGACCAATTACCCAAACTTAAAGAATGGAATGAATGAATTGCTTTTTCACTTTTTCACACCCTGAGTTACTGTGCGGCACCATGGCTCCCCCCGTTCCACATCTGTTCCCAGCGTCCGTCTGGAGGCCCCAGCGTCAGTACTGACCACGCATGTGCATGTGCCTGCCCTGCCACTTAGCCCTCATGGGTCACACCCCCAGAACCTGCGGCCCCCCCCTGACTTGGAGCCGTTCGGGGGGGTGTGAGGGTGCACGGCTGAGGTGAAATAAAGACCTCAGTAACACAGATGAGCTGTGAAGGAGGATCTAGAACGCTCCGGATAGACCGGCGTCTGACCTCTCCGTGCACTCATTATGGGATGGCTTCTCAACCGATTGGCTCCACATCGTTAGCGCCGCAGGAAAACGCTGCGATGTCTTTGCAGGTTTGAAGTGTGACTCCTGAAATGCAAAACTCCTCTTAAATTAGCAAAGGGCTTTGAACTCTAAATTTGCCACGCCGATTTGACTTGAGTGGAAGATCACACCCCCTCACACACGTAGGCGTTCGCTCTCTGTGGACCTATCCGGGCACCGCGCACGTATGGGTGGTCGAGGTAACTTTCTTCAGATGGCGGGTGTGTGTAATGTAATAGGTCAAAGGTTAACCATCTGGGGTGGACATACAGTATCGCCACCTGCTGCAGCAGACTCCAGCTACTTCATGAACATTTCCTCTCCAGCACGATGAGCAAACTAACTGTAGCCCAGCCTAACTGCATGTCCTCTCTTCCCTGTCCCCCCCCCCCCCCCCCCCACTGGATCCTGACCTTCTGTAAGCACCGTGTAATCTTTGCTGTGGAGAGTAATTCTGTCATCCTTCGCTACACCGGTCACCAGTGGCTTTGCAGTCTTGAACATGTCTGCCCCCCCCACCCCCCAACCACCACCACCACCAACCATGGCGCCCTTGAAAACAAATCACAGGACTGTGGCTTAATAATGTAATGAGGCTTTTAAGCTGCACAGACAAGATGATCCGTTCTGTTACAAACGGAGAAACTTTTTTCATTACATAAACAGACCCCCCCCCCCCCCCCCCCCCCCCCCCTTCCACCACCACCCTCACCCCTCCACCACAACCTTACTCCCCCTCCAGCTATTTGAAAGTGTTGTTTTTGTTGTCTAAGTTCCTAAATAGGTCAATCCAAAGAGGCAGCTGCTGACTTGCAACTCTTAAGTAAAGCAAAAAAGCTTGAAAGAAGATGAAAAGGATTTAGAATTGAATTAAAGACATATATATATATATATATATATATATATATATTTTAACAGCGGCTCCGAACACCAGGATGACCAGTATCAATGCGTGACAACTTGAGGGTCAAAGGTCACCTCCAACTTCTCTGTTTTGGTGCGGGGCGTTTGACGTGAGAACAAATACAGTAAAATGGAATCTATAGTTATCGTGCCTGAGCAGCAAAAACTTAAAGACCTTGAGAGTTCTTAATCTATTCATTCATAATCTTTTAATAGTTTTTGTTCAGCGAGCTCCATTTGATAACATTCGATAACAGCATTGGAGAAAAAAAGCCCAGTGTATTCACAGTTTACTTGGATAACTGCTCTGTATGATCCCCAAATAAGAGAAATAGTTTTATGCAGATAAAACTTGGCTTTTATTCGGCTCCTTTTCAAATCCAGCCTTTTATTCCCTCTTAAAAAAATGTTAAAAAAAATTCTGTAACAGCAGCCCCCTCCATCGTCGGCGTGAATCTCCGCATTGATTTTGGTCACGGCTGCAGAGTCTTGCGTTGAGAGCTGAAAAGGATTTCTGTGGGGATAATGCACAGGTCGCGAGGTCATTGCTGCCTGCGTCTCGCAGCGTAAAGAGGCCACATTGTCTGCCGTGCGCCGCGTCGCAGAGGTCAATCTCAATCAGCATCTTTTGTCAGGTGTCTCTCTCTGCGGAACGCTGCTGAAATTCCAGCCTGAGGGACAAGTTTCCTGTGATAATCTGAGCAAAGCCGACGGGGCCACGGCGAAACCGAGACGGTTCTGACCGACGCCACCTCATCCATAGTGGAGCTCCGGTTCAGTTTCCCCGGGTAATAGGAGGGATCATCGAACACACCCCATCTATTGTGGGGGCTTGGGAAGGGCTGGGAAGTGCTGGGAGGGCTGGGAGGGCGGGGCGTGCGGTCTGGAACGGACCTGCGGGGCAGTCGTTCATGCAGAGACTCCAGGCTGGAGCTTGTGGTTCAGACAGGATGAGACACTAAGCTGGCTGACCTCAGGGGGGCAGAGTGGGGATATTCCAGGATGGGTTTGTATTGGTACCGGCCGTACTGGGTCAAGGAAGCGCTTCAGGATTGAGGTTTATTGCTGTATCGGCAGTTTTGACAGATGTGTTTTGCTGAATGTTCTCTCACTCCTCGTCACGTCTCTCAGGTTACTCGCCAAAATTGGACGCGTTTTCCCCCGTCTGCTCTAATCAGGGTTCCCTCTTATTGCGCCGCTCACTTAGGGCGGCGAAGCTCGGCCCGCTCGTTCAGTAATGATCCTCGCTGGCGGTGGCGACTGGAATCCTTTTGTGCTGGCTGACACGTTTTATGTTTGAAAGAGAGCAGAGGGCAATTTTACAATGGCCTTTTATGCCCTGTGAGAAATATACGAGTGTGTTGGTGCGACTAATGAAGGCTCTTTCATGTGCCCCCCCCACCAGTGGATGGGTTGTGGCCCAAATGTGGCCGGCAGCACAATGTGTTGGTCTAAGGTTTTAAAAGAAAGATGGGATCATCTTCAGTTCTGGGCTTTGCCAGTTGCTGTTCTGGCTTTGGCGTTCAAACGGCTGAATGAGGCTATGCCCCGCCCCCTCGCCACTTCCTCACCACGCACACAGCCATTATCAAGGTGACCATTTACCCCCCTCGTCTTTCAAAAGCAGTCATTAAAAGCCTCCTACAAACGATGGCTTGTCTTGGAAGGAGGAGAAAGAAAGATAAGAAGAGACAGATAAGGAGAACGAGAGGAGGAAGGAACGGAATGAGGAATTCTGATGAGGAAAAGTGAAGAGAAAGGTGTGTGTGTGTGTGTGTGCGTGTGTCCGTTTGTGTCCGTCCGTGTGTGTGTGTGCACGCGAGGTAAAGCACATATGACAATTATTGGACTAATTATGAATACCATTTCACCAAGGACGTACGCTACAGTAGCGGACACATACACACACACACTCACACACACACACTCACACACACGCCATCCGCGTTTCTGGATGTTGGACGGTGTTCACGGATGAATCGGGTTGGTGCTCGGATCAGGAAATCTCGATGTGGACCTGTCGATAACATTTAACACAGATCTCTTCGCAGTCACGGCTGCAATAACCAGCAAAGCTTTTAAACAAATGAGTTTCCTCGGAATTCCACCCGTCGCCTCGGTCCGCCCAGGAAAACATCACCGCTAAAATACCAACGTCCAGCAAATTCCAACATTTTCTCAAGATAAAACAGCCAGAAGAGCAAAGTTCTCATGAGATAAAACCAAATATTACAACCTTTAGGAGGAAATGGTAACTCCGCTAACGGCTCCTCTCCTCCGTGCACGTGTGCGCTGCGGCACAGGCGATCCGAGGGTGATACTGTTGGTCGTCAGTCGGAAACGGAATTTTTCTGAGCGTTTAATATATCTGAGGCCACAGAACAAGACGTGTGAGGAATACAAGGGTTGTGAGTTCAATGGTAACACAAGAAGAGCGATTCTATTTTCTTTCAAGAGTACAAGAGAGACGGGATAAATATTTCATTTCCTTTGGCTCAGGGCACGTCCCATTGTCACCGCTTAACAAGCGCAAGGACAGGCCGGTGGGCCTCTTATTGCTTGTGAACAGCAGAGAGCGAGAGGAAGAGAGCGAGCATGGTAATGTGCTCTTTGATCCTCTCTCGTTAGCCCTTGGTGAGCTTCCTCTGCTCCCCACCGCCCAGAGAGATGGCCAGATCCTACTTGTGGGTGCACACGGGTGTGTGTGTGTGTGGGGGTGTGTGTGTGTGCATACACTGGTGAAAGGACAGTAAAGACACTTCCTCTCACTAATGCAGCCCAGGTGGAAATGCCTCCTGGAAAGGGGCCAAGAACAAACAAACACACACACACACACACACACACACACACACACACACACAGCTCAAATATGTATGAATGAGTGCTCACATTATGCAAGAGTGCAAATGCAGCCGTGCATGTGGTTGAAGCTTACATGCTCCTGTATAATTCACAGGCTGCAGACCAACTTCAGCTGCTTGTGGGAACAACGATGTTTTATGTTGTGATGTTCCCGTCTGATGTGAAGTGAAAGTGAAAACAAGCATCTCGAGTGTCCCTTCAAAGCTCCCGTACATGCGTGCCAATTCATTCCTTTGAATTTAAGTCCTTGACAGCTGAATTCCACTTGCAGAAGGAGGGTCTGTGTGACTTGTGCCTTGTTGCCGTTGTTGCCCTGATAACCTGGACCACCTGTGGCTCAGGGTCACCCTTGAACAGCCCCCCTCCTCTTTCCTTTTGCTCGCCGCTCTTTCACTGGATTTGATACTAAATGTTTGAATTCTGCCTTAATCATTCTTCCTTTCTTTAATCGTCTCTCTGCTGTAACGGCCCCAACTCTCTTCTGCTCGATTGTTGTGATGGGGGGGTGCAGGCGGAGGTCCAGGCCTGTGAGGGGACAAGGTCCTGGCTAATGGCAGGAAGTCTTTAAAGTTTGCAGCCACCACATTTCATGTAGGCACAGAGGGGCCCCCTGGCCACAGACCCCTGCTTTGATCCTCTCACAGTCGCTCTCGGTCGGCTCATCGGGGCAGAACTGCTGCCTAATTCACACATTTCTGCATGTGCACGTCCACCACACACACACACACACACACACACACACCTAGCAACGTGCACATGCCCGATGCGTCCGACGCTGAGCGGCTCGCTTTAGCGGTGCGATGTGCTCGGTTAGATTCCCGTGCAGGTGTTTATCGTGTTGTGCGCTGAGGAGGCACAAACGCAGACGATCCTGCCGGTTGAGCCCAGCATCAGAGAACTGGATTCATCATCATAACTGGATTCATCATCGTATCCGGACGTTGAAGAAGTGACTTGCATTTCTGGCACTGCGGGTGTTAAAGAGGCGAGCAGGACAGTTAATTTTTAAGAAGCTGCAGAGAGTCCTCAGGCAATTAAAAGGCTATCAGTCATCTTTTATATCACATATCTCATCTATTGTACGTCAGCGTTATGAGCACACGCGAGACCTACATTTGATCTTTGAGGGTAGAGAGAGGCAGAGAGTCCTGAAGAGGTATTAGCCTAATGGCGGTTGCATTCAAACACTTTTATTAGCTTTTCACATGCCTCTGCTGGGCTCTAGCCACTGTTTCAGGCCCACTCACTTTAGTCTGTCTGTCTCTCTCTCTCTCTCTCTCTCTCTCTCTCTCTCTCTCTCTCTCTCTCTCACTCACACACACACACACACACACACACACACACACACACACAGTCGCAGGTCTCTAAGTGAGACACGGCCCTGGGTAATTTGCTGTAGTGGTACTAAAAGCCTGCTGGGTAATTGAGAGGCTAGGGGACGGAGTGAAGCTGACCGCCCTCTGTGTTCGTGTGTGTGTGTGTGTGTGTGTGTGTGTGTGTGTGTGTGTGTGTGTGTGTGTTAGTGACGGCCCCTGCTCTCTCTCATTATGCCGCTGCTCCTGCCTGCCTGTCATTGTCTGGATGCAGCACCCACAGAAAGCAACAGTAATGCGCAGTGACACACGACGTGTGCGTCGGTCTGACTCTGCGCTCGCACGTGCGCGCGCAATATGCTATGATACATCATGTCTTCTGAAAAATAACAGCATCCTCGCACGCTGCCCTCCTGCCTGGCACGCCTGCGTGGATGCACACATGCACGTGCATGTGTACACTCCTCACACCACCAGCTGTATCTGGTCTGAAGTCCTGCCACGCCTGATCCTTGGGTGGGTCTTGGGTCTCCACGCGGTTCTTGGGGGTTGAAGAGCAGGGAGATCTGCGACGCTGCTGGGAGAGGTGTGGCTCAGCGTTAGACATTCACACGGCCGTTTGCGGTTTCCAACACCTGTTTGAGGGGCCCACTCAGGAGTGGAACGGACTAAGATGGGGTGGAAGAGCTAAAGCGCTGGAGTTTGATGGACACGCCACCCCTATCGTAGAGCGGTGCTTCATCCATACCGCTCTCTTCCTCTACTCCCTCCGCTGCAGCGGGAATCAATCCGGTGGCTCCTTTAATCGATATCTGTCACTAACAATTTCTTCAAGCGGGCCCTTTCTTATGCATGCGCGTCCCGCTCGGCACGATTCGGATCCAACTCCACTCGGTGAGAATCAAGTCAGCCGATAGAATTACTGGCACGAAGGAGTTTGGGATACTCTAAATCGGCACAATAATGAACAAAAAACGGCGACATGAACATTGATCAGCAGTTCTGAGACGGATGGTTTGGTTGTGTGATGACCCCCTGGTGGCAGGCTGCAGTATAGACACCACTGGATGGACGCCCGACTGCAAATGATGCCGAGGGGCGTCTGGCGGCAAAAAAAGGCTCAGATTAATCAATCAGCTGCTCAAAGAGACTGGAGGAGAATTAGTGCTTGAGCATGGGTGTGATGTCCTTCCAAGCGTTTTCATAAATACAAATGATGTTTTTAGGCTTTTAAATGATTTCAAAGCCCCACATAGCTGTATTTTTCCACCTTTCCATTATCTTCACCTGTGACCCCCCTTCCCGACACACACACGCACTAATTGAGGTCGACACCTAATCAATAATCTCACTTTTTTCAGTCCTTTTTGTCTCGTTCTTTGCTCGGGTGCCGCTTGTAACTGAGAGGAGAAACCTGGGAAGAAGAAGGGATGGAAAGGTTGGAGGAGGAGGGCAAATAAAGGACGAGTGTCCCAGCAGCGTTGTGTGAAATGTAACATGTGGCCTCGACACTGAGACAAACACACATTTTGTCACTCACGTCTTCACGCGTCTTCACTCACAAGTGCGACTCTTTATGCTGTGAGCATTTTCATTCCTCTCTTTCTGGTTTTGGACAGGGTGCTTGTGTGTCACCGTTGGCTCTCCGCTCCCAAACGTGCACAGCTCTTTCACTTGTTTCCATCCAGTGTTCTGCTGCAATGTGATCAGCGAAAGCACGTTAGCGAAGCCATGTCAGAAGACAACGGTGGAAAAGAGGCTTTTCCCCCCTCCTCAAACAAGGTCCTCACATTCAATTTCAGTTTTGTCTTTTTTCCAAGGCTGCACGACACATTTAGGTACTGTAGTTTCCCAACAAGTTGCTCTGTGGCGTTGCACAGGAAGCCTTACGTATTTGGCTGTTGGCAAATGATGCATTGGGGCCTAATATTTTCTTTTTAATTATTAGCACTGTCTGAGGCCGAAGTCGGAACCACCAAACTGGCGATCTTTAGCTTACGCTCATTATTCTGAGCGATAGATTCAATTTTAGCCACGCGATTTGGCAATTTGGCTTTTTGACGCCACGTGCTATTGGGAAACAGGAAGTGAGGTCATTTGGACGTGTCATCTTTACAATAGCAGCTCATTCTTAGCATAAGCTGGGTCATTGATCTGCTCGCATATTTTCATCCGCTTCTTATTGCTCGTCAGAGGGTCCCATTCCATGGCTCTCCTTCCACACACTGCAGCTGCAGGTCCCCCTCTCAGGTCACTCACACCTACCATCAATTAAGAGTCTCCATTCATGGAGATGTGCAGCTTACTTAAAGGAATCGCAGGAGGGAGAACATGCAGACGCCACATGGCATGACCCCGGCTGGGATCTCCTTGCCATCGGGTGACTGTGCACCACCTTACTGGTCACCAGTTCAAAGCAAAGCGCTGAAGTGAGGAAACGAGTCTAAATTTTGGCTTTTGTAACCTTAATCTTTACCGCCATCCTTTGAGGGATGCTGGTGTATACACTGAACATGTGACTATGTCTTCTTTCTGAGAGTTTTTCACTTCAACTATTCAGACTTGCTCAAAAAAAAAAAATCAAGGTCTGGGAGAAAGTTTGTCCAATACTGGTGAAATCTCTGAATGGACGCTTTAAAAGACAAACATCTCGCCAATTGGTCCCTTCTGAAGGTTCTTTAGAGTGGTCAGAATTTTTACACGTGAGGATCTTAGCTATAGTTTGGTGGCCTTTGGAAGAGCAGATGGCAGCATAAATGGCCAATTTCTTCTTAATCACATCCAATACTGAAACCCTGTAAGACCCTGAATTTAAAGCCATCCGTCATTTATTATTTTGTTGGACATTTTTCAGGCTTTCCTCCAGCACATAAACCAAACTATGGCTCTGCTCCTCTATTAGTACAAGTGATCCAACTTATCTAAAGGCAAATACCTCCTCATCAGTTACAGATCTCCCCTCGTCCCGTCTCGCTGTTGAGAAAATTCAACCCCACGAAACAGAAGATAACACCCATAATAAGAGAGGGGGAGAAATCAACAGGGCTAACACAATAGTTCCTGATTAAGATCTAATGTGATTTCACACTACTTGGCTTGGCACAGGGGTTTAATTTACTGCTGCCAGACTTGGAGCGATATCAGCACTGACTTGGGGGGCAGAGGGGCAAGAGAGGGGAGGAAGAACGAGGTCAGTGTGTTACGGGCAGGAGGGTTGCCGATGCTATCTGGCGCTCATGCTCTGCCTCCTCTTTGGTGGAATCAGTCAAGCCCACTTTTGGAAACTTCTGCCGCGACAGGAAGAAGGGGGAGTAGACATGCTAGTGGGCTTTCTCCACGGAATGAACAGCTCCAGAAGAAGAGACTCAGTTTATCTGCCTCTTTATGTGACAATACGGCGACATACATTCACCTGACAATAAATACCTGCACTTCATCCTTCGTGTCTCGCACGTGTGCTCATGAGCAGGACAAGAGGGACTTCTGGCTAGTAAAATCAATAAAAATGTGTGGAATTGCAGACGTGTGTGCGTGTGTCTGCATGTGTTCATATGCCACTGGTTGATCCAGGAAAATAGCTTTTGTCGAGTCCCCTGTGCTATGTAACATTTCAGAGTAATTACAGTGTGTGTGCTTTGTTTAGGGGATGTCTAATTATGCTGTTTGGGTTGCGTGGGGCCCTGGGGTGTCACCGCGCACGTCTGAGTGTGTGTGTGTGTGTGTGAGCGGGCCGTGAGAAGACACTAATTGTGGAGGAGGTGTTAATGGTGCGGCAACTGTCAGAGAATGAGAGAGATGGCAGAAAGGTGAAGGGAGAGAGAGAAACCAGCCTGGGGTTTTCACTCTTGCCTGCTTCCTAATGTGTCGTTGCCTCTGCCCATCAGGGCGTCACTCAGGAGCGGTCCCACACCAAAGTTCCTCCTGGAAATGCAAGGAAATGGCTCACACACACCTGCTTCGAGCACCTTGTCCTGACCGTTCAAGCAGGAGGCTTGCGGCTGCTTGATCAGCACGTACGGCTCCTTCCGAGCGGATGGTGGCGGCAGCAACACGCTGCTGAGGGTGCTTGGCGGCAGGTCCATCGAGGGTTAAACCAATGGAGTGAAATAGTGAGGACAGTCACACTGGGAACCGTGACTTCCAACAAGCCAATGACTGGCAGCATCCCAACAAGGGGAACGTTCCAGAGCGGTGGACTGTGCGTCCCCAGGAATTTGGATAAGGGCGGATTATAGTTAACAATCTTTTTGGCATCTAATTAGCGTAGAATGGAGTAAGACGAGAGCTATGCACACAGGTGTGACTGTGGTTTTAAAGTATGCACATTACCTTGTAGAAATCCGTGTTCTGACATTTATTGAGAGTGCTTTTTTTTGTTTGCACGCTTTTGTTGCGAGCTGCCCACATAAAGCTGGAACACCAAGTAAAACTTGGACTAAGCAGAGCAGAATGATTTGGTTGGAGATGGCATTCTGTTTTCAACTGTATGCCTGTGCAACGCGTTTTGTATTTGTTTCAAGGTCTCCACAAGGTCTCGCTGCTGTGTATCTGGTGTTTCTATTGACATCCATCAGAAATGCATTCGAGCCATTCAGGCTCACAAAGATGGAACAGAAAAGGTCTCATTCTTCCTTGTTTATAAAATTCTAATTACCCAGCTTGATTTAGACTTGGCAAAGAAAAGTAGTAATGCTGCATTTCAAAAGGAACCTTTGGTTCTGAATAGCTATTGGCCAGCCCTGAGAAAGGGTCAAGGTACTGAGATGTGTCTTTGTCTGTGCAACAAACAATACAATACCCCTATGCTGCCAATGCATAATTGCTTTGCATATTTGTCCAGTAATCTCTGGTTCGTCATGACATCTTTGGACCCACTGCTTCATTGTCTGCATAATATTAGACTAGCCTTCATTTTATATAATGCACACAAGGGCATTAATTTGCCCATGGAACATAATGAAGTGCATCTTATTATTGTTACTATTATCACTTACTGAGCATTGCAGCTATAATCCATTTTATGTGAATGCGGGAATAAATTAAATAGCCTTCCACATGGATCAAATGGAGTACCGCAGAGCGCCACGCTAGTTTTCAACGTTGTTCCGGTGTGAATGGCAAATTGTCAAAGAAAAGAAAATTCATTACAACATGCATTTACAGAGTTGTGTGCGAAGTAAATAACAAGGTTCTCTTCACTACTGCACATCCTGTCCTCGGTGAGACCTCCAGAAGGTATTTAAGATTCATATCTGTTCGTGGCAAATGGAAGTTTAACATCTTAATATGGAGTTTTTGGACGCTGACAACCTGGAAATGTCCAAAAAAATGAGTGAATGAAGTGGTTGGAGCAAAACCGTATTACTTGACATCTGATCAGGCTACAATGTTCTGAATATGGGAATTCTAGAACTGGCTTGTCTTCATCTGTAATCTCATGTGAGTCCGTACCTGCTACCTGTCTCAGCCTGAAACATTAATCTAAACTAAAATACCTTTTTTTCCTCTGCAAAATCCCATTTGAAGCCATAATTTGTCTTAGAATACAGGAACGTAGCAAGATATCATTGCCGTGCATGAGATGTGTTTTAATCTTTTAAGATAACATCTTCTAAGCAAAACTCCTTTTTGAATGAAAATGTGTGTGTGCTCCTTCATGTGCATGTGTGTGTGCCCTTGGCGGGACTCCGTTCGCGGCCTTTATCGTCCCAACAATCGAGCAGCGGATTCACTGGATCATCTGGACCGCTGGGATGGTTTTCTACGCGTCCACCTCCTTCACGCTTAACACACAACTTTGATCTAATGTAGATACAACAACATCGCACCTTTCCGTTGTGCGTCGGGAGAGGCGGAAACAACAGAAAAGAGCAAGAATTCATCTGGAAAACAAGAACTTAATTAAAACGTCCCCGCGGAAGAAAGGCGTCCTTTATTGCGCCCGAACACAATGCGAATCAAGAGGAACAGTGGAGCACAAAAGCCAGGCTGTGTTAGCATCAGTATCAGAAGTTGCAGAAGATGATGTGGTGTTTGATCACAAGAAGCCTTTGGCACGGCGAGATGCTTCGCACACAGAGGAAAACTGAGAGCATTGATTTCATTGTAGGGGAGCAAGGAGTGTGTGTGGCTTCACAGATGTGTGTGCGTGTGAAGTGCTGAGAACATAAAACTATAGAGGCCCATTCAGGCCTTCCTTTCTCCTTTCTTCCATCAGGAGATAGCAGAGACATTGAACTGCGGCAACAAAAGCGGATTTCCATCAGAGTTTCTAAGAGCGAAAGGCATTGTGCTGAAAAGGGCTTAATGGAAGCTCAGCTTGGAGCTTTATTCACATAAACTGTACTCTCGGGTCAGGAGAAACATATGTGTGCGCACACACACACACATACACACACACGCCTGCTCATAGCCCAAACACCCATTTCTTTCTACTCTAAAATAGTTGCTTTCAATTTTTTCCAGGAGTAAAAATTGTTGATATATAATGTTTTTATGGAGGGTTTAAAAGTTGGAGGTGTTTTGTACCGTACAAATATATTTAAATGTTTGTTTTTCTAGATTTTCTACCTAAATGAGACCTAGTTTATAGCATTGTATGTGTCATGATGGGATACTTGGGTAGGAAAATGTTGAGTGTTTCAGCACTCAAGATCACGGAGAGGAAATAAAGACAGTAAGAGTCCTCTTCTGAACAGAAGGCTGCTGGGCAGAACAAGACAGAGTTAACAAGGTCAAAAATGTGACAAGGACAAAAGATGCACTCCTCCATCGCTCAGAAACCTCGAACGTACCCAAATGGTGAGGAATAAACCATGTAAGGACCCTCCACGAGCTATTGAACATGTCAGATGCTGAAACAGAACGAAATCTTTCCCGGGACATTGGGTCCAACTCTGTCTCCTATCTGTCCTCCTCAGATCAGACTTGTCCTGTTCTGTATTACATGAGTGAGTGAGTGACGGAGGGATTAACCACAGGCGGACTCCCAACGTTCCACACCTATTAGGAGACACATCAGAAATCATCACATCAACACACACACACACACACACACACACACACACACACGCAGAAGTCCCAAGGTTCCTTAAATCATGTCTAATATTCCCCCAGAAAAGACGACACAACGGCTGCTCCCAAATCTGATCGCTGGTATTTGTAAGTCAGCCTAAATCTCAGAGAAGCGACACACAAATGGAGCAGGGCTTACTAATCCATTTGTAAGGCAATAGGCAGGCAAACAGGCAGGGTAGCGCTTGCCAAGTGTTGTAATCACAGCTAAAGACGATGAGCCCACTCCCTTCCTCTATCCCCTGCAGAACCTCGCGCCGTGCGTCTGCCTGCTTTGCTCGTGTCCTACATAGCTTCCTTTACAGCACGGTGACGAGTGCTGGGGAAAATGAACCGCTATCAAGTGGATAATCTACAAAAGTACAGTGGGAGCTTTTCCACCTCTCATTCACGGGAGGGGACCACGCACTCGCGCCGGCGTGAGGAGTTCTAAAAAGGCAGCAATTGTGAGCTGGTTGGGGGATAAATTAGAACGATGACAAAATTCGGAGATAAATCCAGCTTAAGCGAGATGTGCGCCGCTGTTTGGTTTGGTAGCTTTTCTCTATCCTCATTCCTGATACATTTATTTTTTTTCGCGGGGTGGAAAAATGGATTTTTGTCAGTAATTTGGCCCTGAAATAGCTTATTGTCTAAAGGAGCCGCTGTGCGGGTGCAACGTCAACATCACATGTGTGCGAATGTGCTCTCCTGTTTCCATGGGGAGTAATGGCTGTGGAAGTGTGTATTGACTCCATTGGCACAATACACCACTGTGCTCATTGGTTTAAACCCAGTGTGTTTACAGTGTGTGTGTGTGTGCGTGTGTGAGATGCACGTGGGGGTGTTGGGGGGAGTCTGGCAGATGAGAGTAATGGGGGATAATGAGGGGAGCCACGTTTTAGTGGCCGTGAATCCGACATCCTGCAGTTTCTTTGGCGTCAAGTTAAAGCTGTGGCAGAGGAGCGAGGAGGCTCGTAATAACTTATAAATCAGCTTATAAATCGAGCTGAAGCCGCTCGTATCTCCATGTTTACCATCTTTACGTGAACACGGTGCTTGGATGGAGATTGTGAGCTCCTCCTGTAGGTGGGGGTCACATCAGGGCCTTGGTTGACGTGTAGTGTGAAGGAGACAAAACCCAAGAGAAGAGGATGGGGGCGGAGCCAATGCTTCTGAATGTTCTATAAAGACAGTTTTATCCACTGTTATCGGTTCAAAATCTCTAAACACTCAGAAAATTGGGGGGAAAAAAGCCTTTTTTCTTGACTCGCGTGTCACTGGCTGGTGGGTTCCTCTTCCTGACGGGTTTGACAGCAGCCGTGGCGCCACCAGGCCTCACGTCAGAGCAGCAGCAAACGCCTCCTCCTGTAGAGGCTGAGTCCGCTGCTGCTGGTGTCCAGACAGTGTATGTCCGGGCAGTGTCACCATCACAGATTGTGGCCCCCGTCGCTGCTCCGCCATGGAGAGTCAGCTGGCACTGCTCGCGCAGACCGCGGACCTTATGTGTGTGACGTGTCCGCGTATGGACCAGCGAGCGTCGGGCACGACCCCGTCAGACCGGCCACGGCTGCCCGCTGTGCGTGGCACCCAGGGGTGACCTTTCACCATGTGTGTTTGTCCGGTGCTGCGGGCGCTGAAAGTCCCTGTGTTTGGAGCTCCGCGGTTGGAGGCGACACCCGGTTTGTTCTGTGCCGCTCTGTGGCGGGAGTTCCCCTCCAGAACTCCGAGGCTGCTCCGTGGGCCAGCTTCATCGGATCATCCCCCTTCAGCCGTCTCCCCCATTGAGATGCGACGACGTGGCGTCTGGATGGGACGCCACGTCTAAGGTGATTCCATGTTTGAGGCACGGAGGTTGTTAATGATGCCCACTCTTTAATTGTTGCAGACGTGCAGGAATCAGCTGACTTTAATCACATGACGCGCGCTGTCTCAAGGCCCCGTTTTTACGAGCGTCCTTCCTCCCCACTGTCAGGCTTCATCATTTTCTCTTTTATTGTCGGAAATATGAATTTGTTAAATGTGCCTCTGGTGTCTTCTTGTTTTACAGTAATATTATTGTTTTTTTTTAACTTGATTGGAATCGACGCGCTTCCCTCTGTCTTTCTTAGCTAATTGTGCTTTTGTGCGTGCTTTCTGTGACTCGATGTAGATCTGAGCGTCATTCATTTGATTCTTGTTTTATTTTTTTGTCTGAGGTGAAATGCATTGTGGGATACCGAGCTGACCCAAGTCCACGCGAATCACGTCCTATTTGTCCCCAACGAAACGGGCCGAGCACGTACACGTCCGGGACACTTGGACTGTACTCGACAGGCTGTGGACTCAGAAACGGAAGGAAGCACTCATATTATTAAGAACCAACGCTAAGGTGAAGCTAGAAGATCCAGATACTAACCCTGACAATTCCATACCCCATAATTTAAAGATTAAAGCAATTTTGTTCCCCTCTAAATAAAATGATGAAGTTTAATGGTCATTCTTTTCCCAACAAAGGTGGTCAGACGCCACAGAATGAATGGAGTCCCTTGTGAAGGGTGAAAAACAAACAGAGGTGGCAACAATCATGAACCAATTAGGGGCACTTTTCCACAGAGAAAAGGTCAAAGGTGAACTGTTCCTGCTCGCTACAGCCATCAACGGCAGATGTTTTTGCCTCTGCTCGTTGTTGCCATTGTTTTGGCCGCGCTTTGTTTCCTGCGGTAAACGTGCACGGCTCCATACGTGCTGGTCGCCCAGCAGGTCATCAGCTCCTCCTCCTGCAGCACCGTCCAGAGCCGTAAGAGAGCGTCTGGCAGCGTGCTCGATCATGCAAATGCATTGATGCTCACCAATAGCCGGGCCCATCAAAACATTACGTCGGCCATTACCCACAGCTCGGGCCAGCTTAACGAACATATGCTCCCCCCCCCACCCCCCGCCTTCTCCTCCAATTCCTAAACTCTTATTTATGTGTTTAATTTAATGTGTACGGGAAGAATTTCCAAAATTGAATTTGGTTTTTGCCGGTGCCTCCGGAGAGTGGCGGCGTTATAATAACATGGTAATTTTTTTACGCGTCTTTATAAGAAATGAGGAAATTAATTTTTTGTGACAAGCTGTAATTATTGTGCTTGGAACAGTTGCAGCTGAACATTTTGGGCTGTGGTAGCCTGGCAGTGAGCTAAGAGAGGAGGAGAGCGTGTGTGTGTGTGTGTCTGTGTGTCTGTGTGTGTGTGTGTGAGGGGGGTGGAGCCAGAACCACAGCCACAAGAGAGCGTTGAGGGAGGTGAATGGTCGTAATGATGGACACGGGGAGAGGAGAAGACAGGTGCAAGGCGAGGGAGGAGGACGGGGCGCAGGCAGGAGACGGAGGAGGGGATAATGGCTGATTTGGGCTGTTGTCGCTCTCAAAAATGCCTGATTCTTCTGGCCACTCTTGTTGTGCGTGTTGTGAAGTCTTTTGGAATTTTGTTGCCAAGTAGCTGCCACGAACAGAAAAGCGAGCGTGTCAAACCCAGCCGTCCTGTGCTGGTCCAGCATTTTAGGCATCTCAAGGATTTTCAGCTGTGTGTGAAACGTTTCAGGCAAGAGCGAGCGCACGTGTGGCAGGCGGAGGCCGCGCCACGAAATGTCTACGCTTAAACTCGTGGTCTCGTGTTGGGCCCGTGACCGTTTGGTGAGTTAGAGCTCGATTAGGGACGAGGGACAGGAGCTCAGATCCACGTTAAAGAGAAGAGACGAAGGGCCCCTCTTCCCGTCTGATGTCATCAGATGAGGCTCATCCACCTACGCTAGTAGCTTTTCAAGGTTGTGACACATCCATATTCATGTTGTTGCACTCTTCTTCAGACACACACACACACACACACTCACACTTCCGCTTACCTGCTGAACAAGGACCATGACATTAACACTGTGCGTCGTGTTCATGTCTCTACAGTTAAACCGTAGTAAAATCCCTCTTACTGCTTTTGTGATTCATTCAACAACCCACTTCTGGTGCATGTGCACGTGCACGTGTCCACGTCCAACCATGTCCATCAGTTCACTGGACAGAATGGCTGTATTCTTGAGTTTTGATTTACTATCTACATATTTTATTATGATTAATGGTGTGTGTGTGTGTGTGTGTGTGGAGGGGGGGGGGGGGGCACAAACTCTTCCTGTTTATTCAATGACCATGTTCCATTTTGTCCTGTGCTGTTAAATGTTTCATCCCAGCAAAGGCATGATGGGGCCCCCTGGGGATGAGGCATCTGCCTGCTCGGGCCACACGCTGAATTATATATGACAGGACAGTGTGTGTGTGTGTGTGTGTGTGTGAGTGATAGAGAGAGAGAAAGTCTAGGTGTCACTGAGGGAAGTGTCCCTTTTGTTGCGTGACTCTCCAGCAGTCTTCACCACTATGCCCCCCCCCCCCCCCCCCCCCCCCCCCCCCCCCCCCCCCTCCCCGTGTATATACAGAAAGGGCTTGTACGGAACTCTTTTTCTAACTGGTCTAACAAACTGCTGACCAAAGAGGAGCTTGAGTTTTAGTCTCCACCCCTGTTATCACCACTTTCCTGTCCCTCAGAGCCCCTGAGGGACAGGAAGGCAGACTAATGCCCACATTAATGCTTCAGAACCACACATGTAAATATAATCACATCTGGACAGGTCTGGAAATGTCCCGGTTGACCTAAAGGTCAAAAACACTTTTACCGTAAAGAAGCGAGATATTTGCTCGAGTAAATCCAGCCACCATCAGAGCTTGTTCTCCTCCTCACACAAACAATAGAGGCGACACACTGGTGTCTCTTCAAAGGTTAAATTATTTAGCCCCTCCACCTGTGTTTAATATGTGTTGGAGTGTGCAGGTATGAGTGTTCTGCACCTGAGGTCTTGGCGAGGCAGCTAATGAAAGCCCCATCTCCACATGCAAATGAGCACGTTGTTAACCCCAATCAGAGAGGTCGCGGCGCACACATCAATCCCACCTCTTCCCGAGCGCGACGCAGGCAGCACACAATGGTTCCCACCCCTCCAAAGGCCCACAGGTAATTACTTGGTGCCAGGGAGGGAGAGAACCTTGAGAGCCAAGGTCTCACGTAGGCGTACGTGGGGACCCTTTTTTTTTTTTGTTAAAGTGGTTTGCAGGGTTGAGCTGCAGGTTGGATCCGATGTGCGTTGTTGCACTATGAGAGGAGGTTGCTGGTGAACTTTCGAGCGTGACCGCTTTGACGGCGTCTACAGTCAGATCCATTAGCCACAACGTTTGCTTGTCCTTCCACCTGTTGGGCCCATTCGGCGTTTTTTCTACCTGTCAGTTACCTGCTTCATTTCCTGTCCACCAATTCCAGAATGTTCTGCTGTTTCAATGTGAAACCGAAGTGACGGGCAGCCAAATAGGCAGTCAGCTCTGACTGTTTCTCCCACTTAATACCAACCTGCACGTCCTTTCACATTAGTAGAAGCTGTCAACGATGACTTTGAAAGTCCCACAATTGGTGTAAATGTTCCTCATTCAATATTTTCCACTGTCAGAAAACTAAAAATTACTGTTGGCTTTAAAGTGGAGCACAGTGTGAAGTGTCTGTCACAGTTGTGACCGGATCCAAAAATGTCCCTGACAAATGTCATGAATTTAAAGAGCAAATGATCAGTTGTACGATTTGTGCTCGAGAAACGTAAAAATCTGCCGAACCAGTTTTTGCAGCATTGAGCAATTGTTTGCTCCAAGAGAAGAACTTTCTTTGGACAGTTTGCTTATTTTAAACTCTAGAGATAATAAAATTCATGCTCAGAAAAACATTTATTAGTGGATTTCTAGCACTTCAGGTGTTTCACATTTACAAAAGATTCTCAGGTGCTAATAGATAAATTGTGATGTTAGCTTGTGAGTTTAGCCATGGAATTATTTATTCAAAAAAATCAGAGTTCCTCGGACGTGTCCACCCCCACTCACTGTGTCAGTCGTAGTAACTTGACTTCTAATGATTCACCAAAGTTTTGCGACAGATTGATGGTAAATAATATCCACGGTTGGGTTGACATACTTGTAATTAAGTTGTACAACTGTCGTCATTTTCTCCACACTCTGGACTCCAGCTGTTCTGCCCTCTTTAAATGAGCCTTCCTTCCTGCAGGCGGGCGATGTAAATTTCCCCCACTGAAGAGCTCTTGACCATCAGTAGAACATCAGAGCAATCTTTTTCAGCGGGCCAGTGATGATCACCTTCACATCATCACGCGCTCGGCCCTGCGGGCGCTTGGCGTCCTTCTGCTTACATGCCATTGGAAGACAACCATTTTTCTGTGGTTTGAATAACAATACCAACCCCTGTTCCCCCCCTTGTCTCACAGTGAAGCAGTTGAAAACATCCAGCAGCCTCTGTATTTGATCCGTTTTGAATGATTAGGTTTGTCAAGCCAAATTAGGTTTGTGGATCATCAGCCTTTGTGACCCAAGTAGCCCCGAGGTGCTTTTACACTCTTGTAACTTGTTTCCGTGGAAAGGCCTTCTCGGTCCGCTCTGTGTGGGGATCAGTACAGCGGCTCGCACAGATCCCTTCATTTAAAGCAACAATATCCTTTATTGTTCATGGTGTTGTTGTTTCATCAGATGGTTCATCTGGGGTCGGTGACATTACCCATCTAAAACGGAGATTGAGTTCATCACTTGTGGCATTATTGGGTGTAAGCAGCAAAGCTGGTCTGCCGTTATGGTGGATGTTGTCCAGCTTGATATTTAATGGATAACAGCTACATCAGCTGCAGGCTTTCAACAGCCCACACTTCGATCCAGCAGGGTTCCTCTAAGACCTTGTGTTGTCAGTAAAGAAGTGTGTAATGAACTTAATGAAAGGACGAGTGTGTCGATGTGCCCTTTCATCTCTGACGTGCACTTGAAACATAAGAAAATACAGAACAACAGAGCCTAGCAACCAAAATTGTGTGTTTTATCCCAATAAGGTATATCGAACTCTTAAAAGCTGATGCTTTAATGCTCTCGTACATCACGCCCCCCCCCCCCCCCCCCCAATCTTTCCTCCTTTCCTGTTGTTTTACAGAGGCAGAAGACACGCGCCTCTTCATGTCTTCTGAGGTGTCCTATATGAGCAGAGGTTTCCAGTTGCATGAAACGCGCACAAACACCCGTGAAATTCCGGACACGGCCTTGAAAGTGGAGCTACAAACCGCCTTGTTCCTTCCAGGCATTGAGCGGAGAAGGTGAGGAGGTAGCCAGCGAAGAGAAAGAAAAGGAGGTGCGGGCCCCAGAAGGGCCCGAGTGAGCTGGGGTTTCATTATCCCCCATTCCTCTGTGATGAGGAGAAGAAAGACGGACGTGAGAGAAAGAAAGAGAAAGAGCAGAAGAGAGGAGGGGAAGAAGAAAAGAATGAGGCGTTTGATAGAGCTGTGTGGAGACCGTGTGTGAATGAGCCAGTGAAGGGCAGCCATTGTCTTGCCGCGACCTCAATTTGGTACTGTACGTTCCTCTTTTTACTGCACTGTCTCCTGTCACAATGCCTCCTTTCTCCTCCACTCTGCTCCCTCTCTCTCTCTTAAAGAAATAGGGGGATTAAGGCCCGCTGAGCGCGGCTGCGTGTCCAGATTGTCAACGATCGTGACTCTTTGCCGTGCGGACAGGGAAGGCATGTTTGGGAGCGTCTGAGCGCGTCTCCCCAGTTTACCCCAAACTGTAACTGTGTTTGGAGGATTCTTCCTTTTATTCCTGGCCAGGCTGAGGGGGGGTGGAGGGCTGAAAAAGAAAAAGTCACAGGGACAAGAGACTGCAGCTGTACTTCCTGTTTACCCAGGCCTTGTTTGAGACATCGGGGAAGGAACAGGGGCTGCATTCATCCCTTCTCTACTTCTGCTGACCCCCTCCCCCCCCCTCCTGCTCTGTTCTCCATCAATTCCTCACTTTCTCTTTTTCCCTCCCATGTCTCTCTGCTAAATTGCACTGAACTCACAAGGATGAGCCCAATTACGCAGCACGCCAGCCTGTGCATCAGGGTTAAATACTCAGATGGAGCGAGATGGTGAGACGGTCACCAAAGATGTCGGCGGAAGAAATAACCAGGCTAAAAAAAGAGTAATAAAACAGATAAAGGACCTAGGAGAACTTTTTAAAGGAACTTTTCTTCTCCTGCAGTTGAGTTATTAGGAAGTTCTCCCACCAGCGCCCCGATCTTCCACGTGTTAGCGCACACACCGACACAAATCTATTAGAGAACCCAGACGCTCGCGCTCACTTTGAAGTCCAGTAAACTAACTGTAGGCGCGCGCCAAAGCAGACCTTTAAACCTTGGAGAGAGCGAGCGAGCTAGAGACACATAGAGGGAGGAGGACAGAGAGAGAGCTGGTAAATCCCAGTTGTTTGTTCCACCCACCCACCCGAGCCGAGCCCTGCCTGACCTTTCTTTATGCAGCCGGACATCAGACCGAGAAAGATGCACTAGATTAAAAGCACCGTTTCTTTGGCCGCTACAGTTCCTATTGTACAGAGGATACAGTCAATTGATCACATGTGTATTTATGCACAAACGCACACCCCCACATGCACAGACAGAAGCAGGTTTGCTTATAGATGCGCAAATGCGGTGTCAAAATGTCGGCCTGTCACGGCAGGACCTCTTTTATTTGATGTTTGCTGCATTGACAGTCCATCTATTTGCGGTCAATCATTAGCCGCTATTGAAAGCTGGCTCAGTGTCACTTCAAGAAAAATCCAAGACGCGGAATGAAAGGGACCTGGTGTGAAAGGGATGAAAATATTACAACCTTACCGAAATTTCTTTTAAGATATTCTGAATAGAGGCAGATGTGGCTGCGTGTGTCGGGGGTTTGAAATAAAGTTTGGCATTAAAACTCGACCACGGAGAAGTCATGCATTTTTGTTGCATTTTAATTATTTATTTTGGAAGTTGGACGTGTTTTTTCTGTAACCATAAAGCCTTGGATTGGTTCATCCAACCGGAGATGTTGGCTTCAATTCAGCTCCTTTTAATTTTGGCAATTTTTGATTCATTTTAGAATTGATTAATCTGCATATTATTCACTTGGCTGAAATAGATGGATGATGGATGGATGGATGATGGATGGATGATGGATAGATATGAAAAATAAAGCAATGAAAATAGGAACTAAAAGTTCGAATCCCTCCCAGCTCTGGTGTCAACAGGAATTTGCTGTGGCTGATAATCACATGAATTAAATGAATTGATAATTAAAAAGGTCCTTAAAGCAAAGTACCTTGCCTTTCGGGACAGTTTCGCGTATCATTTGAGTCAAGTTGGAGCAGGTTTCCGGTGCTTGTATCGCACACTCCGTCCTCCTTGTTGTAGTGCCCTTGAGCAAGCCACTGTTCTTGTCAGCTCCGAGAGTGCTGATCCTGAGCTGACCCCGTGCTCTGACCTCTCTACTGTATCACCAGCTAACTAAGGCTGCATCCATCACCCCCCCATCTCCACTGTATTGATCACCCAAAGGAGGAATCTTCTGCCTGTTGGCTCGTCTCTGTCTGGGAGGTCAGCGTGCAAGGTCAGCTTTGGAACAGCGCCTCTGGATAATAGAAGGGGTTTCACCGGTCCGTTCAAGGCCGTTCAGCGGGCTGTTGGAGAAGGACTCAAACCTGTGTCCCCTTAAAACCCAGTTTTGTTTTCCACCAGAAGGGGACCTTCTTTTGACAGAATGCCCCCCCCCCCCAACCACCCACATAGCGCAACAGGGAGGTTATCTGTCAGTCCTCACAGCAGCACTCAAACTTTTAGTGTCAGACTACTCTGAAATGAGTCCCGAACCTTCTGGGGAGAGTTTAAACGGCTGCTGTCCTTTGACAACTTCCTGTCTCTAAAGCCTCGCTGTGCCTGAGTTGAGAAAAGGCTATTTTTGTCCCCCCCAAATTGAATTCATTCTTTTGAAATACTAAGTCTTAAAATGGTTTCCAGAGCTAAAAGGTCAAGGGAAGAAGAACTGTAAATCCATTACTTTTAAACTGTAAATAATCCAACAAATAAAACCCGCTGGAGAAATGGGGAAAGTAGCATTTCCTGGTCACCAGATCTTCAAATGCAATAGTCTTCCGGTTTAAACAATCCTTTTTAGAGCTCCCAAACCCTCTTTTGGGCTGTCGGTTACAATTCATTTTGATTAAACATGTAAACACACCATTCTGGATGGCATCCTTTGTTAGCATGGCCTTCCTTTGGCTAAAATCCACACTCTCTTAATTCCCCCCCCAGTAATGAAGATTAAACAACAGCAAGGAGCCATTATTTTTGTCAGGGAATTAAAGTACCATCAATCTCACTTAATCACCATGCTAATATCTCCTCAGACGCTGGCAGAAAGCTATTTTGTAGCTCAAGGTTAACACGCTTTGTTCTCTGAAGGAAACGGGAGCGAGGAGAGGGCTGGTTTGAGTAAATGGGTATCTGAAGCCAGTCTGCATTCTTCGGATGAGCTTTCCTATTGAATAGACAAAGATTACTGCAAACGGGGCTGTGCTGGTGTAATTGAATGGCCACGAGGTCAGAGTGGAGAAGACTAACATTATTACACGTGCTATTACTTGGTTGGTAATTACTATAGCGTCATCTGCGTCCTTCCTGGTGAAAGCAGACGGAGGCGGGATGCAGGACGCCGTGGTCGGCGGCGGACGCCTGGGAACAGGTGGTGCGGGTGCCCACCTATAGAAGGTGCTACGTACCCTATTTCCAAAGGGTGACGCTGACAAACGACAATGGAGGATCCAGTGAGGGCCAAAGGAAAAGGGGAACGGATGTGACTTTGCTGTATGGAGAAGATGAGCTGGAAGTTGGCATAATGCTTCGCCAGCCTTTGTGGCTGCTGACCTGGATAACTAACTAGTTACACGTGTAGGCACCTTCCCTTGATATCAATCAAAAGGAGATAGCTTTAGCTTTTCTTTTTTTTTGGTTCTCTTTATACCAGCTTTATAACGTCTCCATAAATGAAATCCACATAAAACTTGACATTGTTAGCAAAGACGAAAAGACCAAAAGGTCATGGAATCCATCCAGACAACATTACATCTTCTGCATGAGTAGATGAAACGCACATTAAAAGCGGTGAAGGACGGATTTCTTCATAAGTTTCTCGCAGCCTGGTATCAACAATGAGCTTTATTATCAGCAAGTTAGAGTGAAGATGTAAAGATTTGCCCAGCAGAGGCGTTGGAAGCGCAGCAGAGAATGAGCCGCGGTGCACAGGTGGATGGAACGTCTGGGCATTATGGGCTGCTGTTCAGTCTGAATGGCATCACAAGGGCTTCATCTTTGTTTCCAAGTCTCTGAAGCCGTGATGAGTTCATCTACACATATGGACCCTCATTTGAATGCAGTGCTGCATTATTCACTCACATTAACTACTGGCTGCTCATAATGGTAATAATAATAATAATGGATTGGAGAGAACGTCCCTGTAAATTTCACAGTACAAATGTTGACCGCTTGCCAAGGTTGGACGCTTCAGTCTTTCCTTGTCTTCGTGCGTACAGCCTGTTAGCAGAGACCCTCTTCACCATGTTCCATGCTTTTAGCACGTCTGTCCAGGGTTAGACATGAACCTCTTACACGTGCAGGAGCCGGCCCTGAACGTGAAAGCCTCAAATGACCCTGGGTTTTGTGTCTTCGATTCCTTACACAATGCTAATTGTTCATATCTTGGCAGAAACACGTGAGAATGAGAAGAACCGGCATCAAAATTCCCCAATAAATCCTTTTGTTGTCGCACACAGACGGACTTTTCTTTGCTGTTTATTAGATTTGTGTTTTTCTCTCATGTCTTCTGGGGAGAACAGTTTGCGAGGTGGGATTAATAAGGCACGGTACTGTCACAGCGAGCCGTGCACAGACACGCACGCATACATGCACTTGCACTGAGCTGCAGGCTCCTGTCATTTGGGTCCCACCCCCCAGCCCCAGTGTTTGAAATCTTATGTTGGACCATCAAAGGAGCACCCTAACCGTTAATAGCTTTACAGCTTGTTAGTTGGTTTAGCCTGCTCAGGAGGAGGGTGTGTGTGTGTCTGTGCGTGTGTGTGTGTTTGTGTGTGTGAAGGCATGTTTGTTGAAGAGTATTGTGTCAGACTGACGATCTCTAACTGCCTGACATGCATCTAACCCGTCACAGCCCATGCCTCCAACGTCCAGCCGTTTCCATATCTGAGCAGGATACGACAACTCACCACACTGACCCACAAACACACAAACGGTGCAGCAACATGTCGATAGGCATCTCTCTTTGTGCCGCTCGCTGGGAGTCCGGCGAGGCCTGGCCTAATTGAGCTGGCCTCAGGAAGCCCATCATTAGCCCCGCTGCTCCGGTCACACATGGCCGCCAGATGTGCGTCCAGCCACATTGGAACGCCGAGTGCCACCCTTTCTCCCCGTCTTCCTCCATCTCGCCGTCTCTCCGGCTTCATAAACTGCCTTTTGTTTCCATGTGACCATTGTTGGGAGAGTCTACCGCTGCCTGCCTTTAGAGAAGTCATCGGGGCCTGAATGGGAGGCTTTGTGCTGACAATAGACACAAATAAGTGGGGAGGGGGTTGAGAGAGAGGGACACGGAGGGGGAACTGGGGGGGGTATGTCCGGTGAAGATTTCAGTATGCCCTTTGGAATTTTTACGGCTTGTTTTTCTGCTATGTTGTGCAGCTCTGAAACGCACCGCTCTCACTTCCCTGTGGAGGGAAGTTGCTCCTGACTGTGTAACAGGTCATCCCAGACAGCATCCACGGGACCCCCCCGGCGGCTCCCATCTCTCCAGGGCCCAGACGGCAGGGTCCGGGCCTCCGCCAACAGTTGCGGTTCGATCACTGTGATTTGTGCACGTGGCTGCAGCATTTTTAGCACTTTCCCGTCTCGCTGCCAAACATTCCCTAATCTCTCAGCCACTTCGGGGCGGCGCCTGTGTCTGTGTGTACGCGCGTGGGCTCAAGTGTGGACGCGTAGCGGTGCTGATACATTTCGACGGCTGCCCTCATTTGAGACAAATGTAATTATCACACGCGGCTGGCTTCTTTTCTTAATATCGCCGAGTTAAGTCGCTAATCTGTGAAGTTGCTCCTCGGCTGAATTAATTCAATTATCTGGCAGCGTGAGTAGATATCAAGGTTTGCCGTTTGTGGTCCTGTGCCTGTTTCTGTGCGTGCGCAGCGTCTATGCATGTGCGTATGTGTGGCGCTAGCGTTCCTGACTTGCTGCCCTGAACGGGCATGTGTGTGGATTTATGTATTTGTGTGCACGGCTGGGTGTTACAACAGAAGCTCCCACTGGATCAAGGCCTTTTATAATCCACTGAGCCGACATAATTCCACCTCTCTTACAATGGATTTGCGTCTGCTTTGTCTCCTCATTATTGTTCTCATTCACATGATAAGCTGCTTCATGATTCCATTAGCGCTCTTTCTTAGCCGCCGCACTGCAGCCACTGGGATTTTTAACTTCTGCGCGGCGGAATCGCAACTTTTTTTATTCAGTTCATTGTCAACTGGCAGGAATAGGATGGAGAAAAAGGCAACTGTTGTAAAGTCGCCATTAGCAGGCGTCGAGTCGAACACAGACGATCTCCAACAGCAAACACGCATTCTCAGCCGGAAAGTGAATGGGATTTATATTTAAATCGCCATTTCCTGTAGTTGAGCTTGTGCTGAGACCATCTCTGCAGTACCTTAACAGTAGCTTAAATCGAAGGAGGATCCGCCCCACCCCCTCCCTCCCGACAGCCATTTAGCATCTTTCAGCTCATTGTTTTGATTTTGCTGCTTCAACCACTGCGCTCATTAACCTTGTCCCGGCCCCCAGCAGGCAGATTTATCGGAGCAGAGGCTGAGATGGGTGCGCTGTGGGCTGCCTGCAAAGGAAAATATCTGACGTACAATAGTGGAGAATGGAGCATAATGGTGAAAATAGTAGCGTTTTAGTGCTTAGGGCTGCCTATGCGCCCGGTCTTTTCTATAGCAACAAGCAGTGACCAAAATGTAAGTTGAATGGGGGTGTTCTGAGAGGTACAAATATCAGTTTGAAGGTTTAATGACAATTGTACAAATGTGGCTTTTGGTTATTGTGTGGAACTCTTACAAAACCAGTTACCAGCTGAGACTGGTGGAAACCGGCTGGCCGGCCATCTCTAGTCCCGCAGCATACATGCATACAAATGCTTTTTGTCTGTCCTTCCCTCCCTTTATCTATCTGTCAGACATTCTAATGCTGTGGATCCATATTGGAAACAGAACAGAACCATCTACAGACAACGCTCGCAGTGGCACATGGATTTCTTCCTGGCGCTTTGAAAGGTGTGTTGCAGACTGTATCGGAGTTCACGGGGTTCTCACAATCTGTTGTGCTCCAGATTGTATTGACAGTCTCCCCTGGGCTCTTCCTAACAGCCTGTTTTCATCACAAAAGATGGCATATTGTAGTGCATGAGCCCTGCGCATGTCTCCGTGTGCACGCCGATGACAGAGCGTGCGTATCTAACGATGGCGTTGGGTTTGTTGTCTTCGCTCTGTTCCCACTAGATCCCACATGTATCGTTCTTTATAAGCCAACTAGCGTGCTGCCATGATGTCGGCCCAAAGTGCCAAAGGATGCTGTTTTTTGTTGTTTGGCACTTGGCAACTGTCCGGTTCTACACCTGACTCCTCCAGAGCTCGCTGACTCTCAGCAGCTGAGCCGACACTCTGCCCTCTAATCCCTCACGACACACGTTTATTCCACATGACCAGACGAGTGACACACATCGCATTGCAGAACAAAAAAAAAAAACCAATGCGGTGTTAGAAATATTAAAACTCTATTTTTTATTTTCCATCGGCAAAATGTTTATTTTGTGTATCTGTATTTGCAGAGGTTTTTGTAATTGTGAGTATGTTTGAAGCAAAGATTTTGTTATTAATCTAATGTCGGGATCCCAGACAATGCAGTGTCAAGGTTGGCTGAGACGGTTGCCATGACAATGCTGGCAAAACAGTTTCACAGAACTGCGCACTCTTTTTCTTCTCCAAGAGGAAGGTAGGCTTTTGGGAGCTGGAGAACAGAGAGGAGTCTTTTTCCCCCCACACTTGTAGAGTGGTGGATATCGATCACACATCGAACCTGTGTTCGCGCCGCACCGAGGCCTAATGCACTCACAATCCAGACGAGAAAAAGGCTGAACGCAAGAGAGCTGCGCCAAAAAAAGGATGATGAGCTGCGATATGAGAGGAAGCAGCAGTGGAGGAGTAAAGATCAAGCTTGTTTCTTCATGTTTCCCCCCAGATTAAATCAATATGGCCCTCACACTGTAAATGTATGCACGTGCATGGAGAGCACGCGTGGCGGGAATCGGGAGTGCACGGTGGTCGCCCTGCATGCAGGAGAGAGTGTAGTTAAGCAAAATGTGTTGAAACCTCTCAGGTAATTACATCTCCATGCTAATGTCTAATTAGGGAGCTCCGAGGGGGCTCATCTGCGCAGCATTAATTATTGCAGTCAAGCCAGAACACACACGCACGCACAGCAGCCATCATCCTCCATGAGACAGCAGGTAGACAAGTATTTCAGATTGAAGGAAATCGTTCAGCCCTCAATGTTATTACACCCAGGGGACTGTAATAAAGCCTCTATTATTGCCACATGTAACCCCCTACAATGCACTCATCTGGGAACTACAGGTGTTTGTGGGCTTTTGTGTCAATATTCCTCCAACTGTGCTGCTCTGCACCGTTAGCTTCTGCGTCGTCATCACGCCGGTGGTGGTGGTCCTGACACACGCGAGACGCGTCGCCGTGGCGCAGATCTCAGCAGCCCCGGTCGGCGCTCCCGTTTGCCATTTATTATTTATTCTTTCTAAGTCTGTCTGTGGTGCTTCCTGGTGCCGCTGGTCATCGAAGAGTAGCTGGAAGTGATATAGAGACACTAAAGAGGGAATGCATAGCAACCAGTCACATTAGTGCACCGTGAACGTGCTCAGTATGGGTCTGCATATTATATAGGCACAGCTTTAAAAGCCTTTGACTGCGGATGTCTCCAGTAAAATGGAATTAGAGTTTCTGCTGTAACATTTAGCTTTGGTTTGAACCTGTTTTAACCTGTGACCCCATTTTAACATCATCTCAGGTGATTCTCAGATCACGCAGGGGTTTTTTAGATTCTCCTCTTTCAGTGGGAAGTATTTTGATATTAACTGCAGAACCATAAAGCCCAACTCTGCTTCTGCATTATGACGCAGTAAAGAGAGGATGCCGCTCAAAGATGAGCTCCAACCTGGGAATCCCTTCCCCTTGTCAACGGGATGCTTTTGTACTCGGCGCGGCGATTAACTTTGACCCTAATTTCACCCCGAATCACCCACGAAGCCCTTAAATGTCCCTGACGGCCCCCCACCTCGTGTGTGTGCAGGTGCCGTGCGGTTTGTTTGCGCAGCGCTCTGGGAGCTCTGGGACCCGCCGGATCCGCTACGAGCTCCTGATTATGTACCCCCCAGCACGCGTGTGCGTTGTCATTTTTGCCGAATGTTTCTTTCGCCGTCGTGAATGAGAGGGCGTGTGCGCGGCGTTTTCAGCAAATGAGCGTGAGCACGTGTGTGTTTTTCACCCAATGGGGCCGACAGAGTAAGGGAAGCCTCGCAGCCGCCGCCACGCCCGCCGATGTCTGCTCGCTCGTCGCTGCCATACGAATCAGAGATGCTAATTAAGCTGATTAGACGGTCTCAACAAAAGGCAACTGTACAACGGCGAATGTTGATGAGCTTATCAACTTTCCCGGTGATGTTGATTACTCGGTGGGCCTGGGCCGAGGTTGCCCACCTGTCAGAGTCGCACCAGTATTCCTGGAACGTACAACGTTACGTGTTCTTTAATGGGTGAATCGTTTAACGTGTGATCAGTATGAAATGGAAACCTCCGTTAAAGTTAGCACTTTAAATTCAAGCTGATATGGAGGAAACCGTGTTAATGTCAGTGCGCTTGTGTGTTTGTTCAAGGCCAAGATTCCAGCAGACGATCCTGAGATGAACACGATCACGGTGACGCCGCTCAGGTAAGAAACTGCTGACATCAGTTTCAAAGCAGCTTTAAAAAGAACCAAAGCAGATCATTTAAGTGTGACGCGTTAGGAGGATTGAACAATCACTGACCCCACCCCAGAATCCATCCGAGCATTCATATTTTTATTAGACGGCCTTTGTTGTTCATCTTTCTTCCTTCCTGGAAGAGCGGCGTCCGTGGTTGGACGGTCGGGCCGCTGTGATTGATAGATGGTCGAAAGGGTCCTCCGATCTGATTAGCTGATGAGCTGTGGGTTGGATCAATCGGCTGATGGGATGCACATAAATAAGTGCAAAAGGCAGAAGGTTTGTATGGAAATCTCCTGTTGAGAAATCCCAGAAGAACGCCGGCGATTCGTTATCACAGACGTTACGCTGATCAAGCAGGCAGGTACGGAACTCTCGCCTTTGTTAATATCTTAGCAAACACGCATTCTTCTCTAATCGCTAGCATGGCAAAGGTAGCTCTCGGTCCCCCGTCGCCCATCAGGGCTGCTAAAAATGTTGCTTTGTGCATGACTACCACCTGCTGTCTACCTCTATCTCCTCCCTCCCTCCCTCCCTCGCTCGCTCAGCCTGCCTCCCCCTCTCTAACCAGGCTGCTTGTTTGATTTGGTAAATGTTGTGTTCTCTCAGAGCAGCTACGGCAGCTCCGATCTAACAGCACCCAGATGAAAACAGCTGCTCCGCCAGACGCCGGGGTATCAGTCGCCGGGGCCTTTCCCTAACCTCTTGTATTGCTCGGTACCTTTCATGGCGTTTCTCATGATGTGTTCCTTTCTTCTCGTCGGTTTCCCTTTTGTTTCTCCTCCTCTCCCCCTCAGCATGTCTCTCTGTTCAGTACGAGAGGGGCATCATTACCGGTCTCGTATTTGAGTCATTTTGATTTAAGCAGCCAGACAATGGCCTGTTGATTGAAGCAACCAGGAGCCAGACAATAGGGTTCAATGCTACATAATGCGCCACCATTTTTTCCCGAGCTCTGCGTTTTTTCCAGAAAAGCCCCATCTCTCCCATTGTGCCTCTCCCCGAGGGGGAAAAAAACGGTGCTTGGGGAGGAGGAATATTTTCCCGTGGTATGTCATTATTTTGCAAATTTCTATTATCTCATCATGTTGTCTTCATTGTAATTGCAGCTAATTAGGAGGCTAGTTAGGAGCCCGGGCTTTGAGTCTGGCTCGGCTGCTGAAAGGAGCCCACCGATTATGGCCCCGACAAGAGAGGAAGCAGGAGAAAAGGGGAGATTAATGCTGTTACCCAGGAGACACTGGCTTCCATCTGCGGGGAACAATGCAGTTTTGTTTTCTCCGGGATCCTGCTCAGATCAACAGAATGGGCTAGCTCTCCTCCGCTTGGCGACAATGCCCAATTCTGTTTTACCAGGGCTTGGGTACCCCCTACTTCCCCCCGCCCACCTTCCCCCCGCTCACCCCCGCCAACCCAGTCACTTTACCTCCTCCTCCGTCCCTCCCAGCCATCATTCTTGCCACCTTTCCCCACATTCAGTGGGCCCTGACTAAAAAGCTTAGCGGCCTGAGCGAGGCAGCCAGCGCCGATGACTGAGCGCTCTCACACACCCCCTGTATCAGATGAAAGCGCTGCCATTTGTGGATAGAGTTCCCAGGTTGAGGGGAGGTTGTGTCCTTGTCACACACAGAGCTCCAAAGGTTCTACTCCCCAATCCCTGCCGAGCACCAAAGCTCTAAATGAAATAATATACTCTCTCTCACCGCTGAGGCCCTCCCTCGCAAGCCTGAGGCAGGGGCCCCGGGGCCCCTAGACACCTTCTATTGCAGAAAGAAGGAAGGAATACAATGAGAGAGGGAGCCTGGTTTGGTACAGTACAAACACACAGAGTGCAGGCAGGCCAGGGAGAAAAGAAAGGCCTTTGTCTGCCTTTGTCGGGGGGGGGGGGACACTGGGAACGAGGGAGCATGGGTGCCTTTGGATGGAGAGAGAGAGAGAGAGAGAAAGGGAACAGAGGAGGATGAGATAACAGGCTGGATCACATGACTCAGAGCGTAGAACCAAAAAGGTTTGGAAAGGAGCATCTCTCCATCTGGTCGAAGCTAAAAAGAAGGAGGGACAGAACAGTTGAGGAGATGGAGAGAGGATGAGAGAAAGTATTGAGGAAGTGCCAGCGACATCTGTTCCCGTGGGCACCACAATGAAACTCCCTCTAGATCGGCCTCACACCATATATGTTCACACAATGCCTCGGTCTCCGAGGTGCAAATAAGTGTGTGTGAATGAAGGCTGCTCTCGCGTTCATGGAGTCTGCTGGAAGATCTGCGGCCCCGTCACCTACACAAAGCCCGATTTAGCTCAGCGCGTGAGCAAGATCGGGTCCTTCACCCGGAGAGGAAACTCCCCAAACTCGTCGACGGGTCCGAATATCACACGTATCTTCTTCATCGTCGAGCCCACTTCCATGGCTCCAGATGCTTACGGGGAACCTCCACGCGCTCACACGTTATTCATCTTCTTCTGTTTTCATGCAATCTGCCGTTTCCAGTCTTGGAGTAATTAATGCTGCGTTGCTGACTTGACCAATCTTACAGCGCCTTTGCTATCAGAATAGTTGTTTTGTGCTTGGATGGATGGTATGGTGCCACGTAGCACGAAAGTGAACAGACATGACATCTAACGCGGCAGCTGCACGCGCTGTGATTAGGATCCAAAGAAACGCTGTTGCTACAATGAAACATGTTCCCTGGTAGAAAGCTCTGGGCTATTTCTGCTTTTGTACCCCACAAATGCTTTATACGCGTTTTATCTGTTAAGTGTTTGCGGCCAAGAACCTGTTTTTGGCTGAGAGTCCATTGATTTTTCTTTCTTTTTTTTTCTCGTCTCCTCGTCGGTCTTTTGAAAAGTTGGACCTAGATGGTTGGAAAGTTTCTCCATACCTGTGTCTGAGAGGGAAAAAAGCAACCAAACTTTAATCAAACAGCCCAAAATCCGTACAGATTCTGAAAGCGCATAGACAAGGTAATCTGTGTTGTTTAGGGACCGCGGCGTGCCCCGCGCGTCATTTATCTTGGTGGGGAGAAATTCCTCCCTGTTGTGTTTAATGTGTAGTCAAAGTGGAGAGGGCGCAACGCTACTCTCTAATTTTACATGTCATCTCTCTCCAAATCACTTCAAAGACGAGGGCCCTGCCAAAGATTTCCTCCCTTTTTTCTCCTTGCCTTTTCCTTTTTCTCTCCGCTTTCTCTTTCGCGCCTTTTCTTGCCCGCCGAGTTGCAGTCGCCGCCGCCGCTCGGCGCCAGGAAATCGCGGGCATCTAAACAGCAGCGCACAATGTCGTTAAAAAAAAAAAAAAAAGGCTCTAGAGTTTTACTTTCAGATGTCACTCCAACAGCACACATCTGCTACGTGCCGTGCATCTGCTCGGAGAGCCGGGAGCGCCGATTGAACTGGAGACAGAAAACATCCTCATTATCGCGGGCAACGAGCGAGCCGGGCTCCCCAACAACCCTTTTAATGCATTCACTCACTTAACTGCAGCCCGGTGTTGTGAATACGCACGCAGGGGAAAAAAGCGACAAGGGCAAGCAAACACATGCACGTGAACGTGACGGCGAACACACGGGCTAAAGTGCTAATCACCCCTGTGTGACGGACAATAGTCCTCCGCACACGTTGGGCTCCAAAGCCTCGTTCTGGTTGGTGCAAGTGCTGTTTTCTCCTAATAATGTTATGAGAGGACGATGATGAGCAAGAGTAGTTGAAGGTTTGTTGTACGTTTGTGGTCCGTTCCATCCTCCATTCTCAGGAGACAAACTTCACATTTGCTGGAAGGAATTTAGTTCACGAGACAACGTTCACGTGTTGAGACAGATTGCTGGGTCGTTTTGCAAAGGTTCCGTTATCATTCAGCGAAGTTTGCAGAGATGGTCAGCACCCAATATGATAAATATTCTCTGTTTGTTCCAGAAGTCTCTTTTGTTCTCGCTGCAGCTCTGCATCATCTCAGCTTGAGCGTCAGGTGTCTCGTTCAACAACAGTCAACGTTATTTGTATCGCCCACCATGAAAGACAAGACAAAAAGTCTTTGTTCTATACAAACGTTTTTCTAACTGACGAAACTTTTGCCACGAGCTCCGTTTAGGATTGAGAAAATGTTCCAGTTTTGGCAAACAGAGCAGAGATTTATTTGGGGGAATTTTCGTCTTCCCTTTGGCGGAGTGATACATTTTTATAAGAACGAATGAGTGACCTGATGAGTGACGCTGAGGGCAGCCAATCAGGTTGCAGTAAACAACTTACCTTTCCTCTGGCCCCGCCTCCTACCAGTACAAAGCCGTGTGTTGGCCTGCTCCGTGCTGTCCTTCCCTCCACAGAGCGGCGTTCAGCGGGCGACTGTAGACTCGTTTTCTAGCCCGCTGCCTGATGCAGCTGGCTTTACCCGTCACTGTGGCAACTGTTGCTAACGTCACACTTACACAGCCGCAATTCCAGGTCTGTTGTTGGTGTCAAACCGAGCCCTTCCGTGTCCACGGCGGTGGTGCTTCCTTTGACTCTCTGTTTAGCAATCACCCTGTTAGCTTTAAAAACACAGTGCGCTGATTTGCGGGTTTGTGTCTTTATCAAATCCACACGTTTGTGCAGCTAATGCGACTTATCTCTGTAGCGCTCGATCAATGCTTACTTGTTGCCCGGACGTCAGAGGCAGCGTCACGCACTTGCATGAAACCGTCACCAGCAGACAGAGGCCTATTATAGAGCGCAGGTTTGTTAAATGTTCCGACAAAGCTGCGGTCAGCAGAAGCAACACTGCCAAGTCATTAGCTCCAGAATGAGCTGAGGACGCTAACAGAGGGATCACAGCACAGGAGTCGTGTGTGTGTGAGCACGGGTCAAGGATGTCGACTTGGGCTGTATTTGAAATAACATAGAGGGGAGGGGCTTATTCTGATACTGCAGCCTTCCACCAGGGGGTGATCAGGGCACTCCACACATACATTGACAGATTTTACAATGTAAAAGTTACAGAAATAAGTCCCAGCATCAGTTTATGGTCCAAAAAAAGCTCGGTGTTTGTGCGCCCCGCTGGTCCGCACTTTTAAAGTAGGTGCGCTTGAATGTTTTTCTGCCTAATTACAGCCAGAGATTGATGTCAGAATAACTTATGAATACCAGACAAACAGTGCAACCAGCAAATTAGGCTTCACCTTATTGCCTTAAAGAGCATTCCACATCAAGAAGAGTGTGTTTTTTACTGATAAATTCAAATCTTTTTATGTAAATATTGTTCTATTTACATCACAAGTGAGAGGAGCAAGTCCCCGGGTAGACGGTTCATAAAGTAAGGTGAAGGCAGATGAGAATCAGAACCTCTGGACGGGTTAAGTGATTAGATTCCTGCTCCGACATGTGTTGTGAGTGTGTGTGTGTGTGTGTGTGTGTGTGTGTGTGCGTGTGTGTGTGTGTGTGTGTGTGAGTGAGTGTGTGTCGGTGTCCGCTGTCTAATGACTGTGCTGTCTGCTGAGAATGGAACACAGAAGGGAATTAGTCGTCATTGCATATCAAAGGCTTAACCATTAGAGACATGGGGTAGGGTCTTCTTAATGAGAGGGGGTACCGGTGTGTGTGTGTGGGGGGGTGTTTGTGTGTGTTTGGGTCAAAGTTAGTGCGTTTTCAGACACACAGACACTCCATATTGTGGGGTTAACAAAGGTAAGAATGAAAAGATATCGGTACACTTATGAAGTGGTTCATGGAAGTTTGTATGTTTAGAATATTTAAACGTCAATGAGAAGATGTGAGATGTCGTCAAAGTCAGGACGAGGAGTTCCGTGCTGCCAGGCCCCTCTGGCAGGCCTCGCCATGCCTCGCTGTGTGGCACAGCGTGGGCAGAGGTGCCAGGGCTTTGTATGGAACGCTACATCCGTGCCAGGAATTGCACGTATGCGCTGTAAACCCTGGCCTGCAGATCTCACCCACCGCACTCGTCTACGCAGACGTCCACCCCCTTAGATCGGCCCCGGGACGCCTCTTTACATTTAACTCCCCTTTTTTCTTCTATACGTACAATATATGTGTGTGTGTTTGTGCATGATTGGCGATGCCCTCTGTGCCATCTGCAGCAACCCACCCTCACCACCCCCACTTATCTCCCACTCTTCCCACTTGTCACAAGGGTGGGCTTAACCATCTGCGTGCCAGTGTGTTCCCACAGTGAGGAGAGGGGGGTCTCTGCGGTCATGGCGGCGGTGACGGAGGTTGCATCAACAGACCCATAATAAAAGCAGAGCGCTGAAGATTTGTGACCCAAACTAAGAATTAACCAGCAGAACTCGTGCTCGTGCATATGAGAGCGTCAGACGTCAGCAGTCGGGGTTTGGAGTGCCCACACATTTAGAAATACCTCTTTTATTGAACAAATAAAGGATCACAAAAGGTAAAAAAGAAAGAAAAGCTTTGGCTTTCATTTTGAAAGTGTGTGCAGTCTACACAGAGCCCCGCATGGACCTGCACCTCCTGCCCAGAAGGTTTGAAATTTGGCCTTCTTTAATTGAGTTCTTCTCGGACCGCTGGTGCAGACTAAACAAGCAGATCATCTGAACGGAGGGGTCTCGTGTTTCCCCGCGAAGCTCTGTTGCAGATGTCTGTGGTGTGAAACCAAACCTGAACAATGGGCGCCATTATTGTTCCGACTGCTCCAGAACACATGTGATTTTCACTTGAAATAAACAAGAGAGGAACGTTTTTGGCACCAGCTCTTATGAGAACCCTGAAAGAAGGCGGAGCTTCACGCCACTGTTGAGAAAAGGTGAGAAAAAGGCTGAAATCAGGGGGTCACTTTATACTCTTGATTGATTCCTCTACCTTTACGAGAGGAAGGTGGGCGTGGCTAAACATGTTCATTACCTGCCCCCACGTTAGACCCCCCATCAATGGTGGATTTACTTAGAGAAGTTATGAAAGAGCGCGTTTCTCCAGAGATCTAATCAGAGGCATTGAAGATACTGCAACCTTTGTGGTGGATCAGACCGACGTTTCCTGCTCGCGTCTCCCGTGTCACGATTACCGCTACACATAATCGGCCCACTGCGGCGGCGCTCGGAGTCGTCCAGCGGTAGTTTCCTGGTCCCTGGTCAAACTACGGCCGCACAAATGGACATCTGAGCTGAGCACGCATTGAAATGTGATGTAAAGGACTTCCATGGGAAGGTGGCGGCTCGTGGCTTGGTAATGAGGGTGTGTGGGCGTGCGCTGCATGCTGCTTAACTGGCTTGTAAGATGTTTCGGAAGCTCGCCACATGTGGAGTGGCCACAGGCCAGCTGGCTAGTAGCCTTAAACCTCAGGCAAGCCCCTTTTTCCACTTAGTTCTTTTCATTTTCGCGACTTCATTAGTAGCTTTATATTCCTTATCTCAATTTACCAATTTCCCTCCCGCCATCAGACGCCTCGCAAAGATGCGCCGTCGCACTTGTGCGACAATTCTGCAAAAACAAACAACTCTTCTTCGCGCGCAGACACACACTTGTGCAGCCATTGTTTTTCCAACGCGCACGGCCTTGACGATGAAAGAGGATGACTGAAGAACTCCAAAGAATCGGAACCTCACACCCAGCCTTCTTATAAGATAAGATTAGATTTATTTCACCAGCTGCGACATAGAAAATGAAAGTGGATTATTTAGTCCAAAAAAATGCCAGAATTAAATTAAAACTAGTGGGCGTTATTGTTAAGCGTGGAACAGAGGGGGCTTAAATATATAGGCTCAGCATAGCCCCCAGGCTGTGGATAGCACAAGCTCCTTTCCTCTTGTTTTTGCAATGGACTTAAAAACACACAGAAACAGCCTTCCAGGACCACAAAGCCTGTGTAGAAAATCAGAATATGGTTTCCTCTTCACTCCTGCGCGCTCCCTCGCTCGCCCGCTCCCTTTCTCTTCCCCCCCCCCCCCCCTCCCTCAGAGCAAGTACAAGGGGGGCTGCCAGCGCGCATCAATCCAAGGTTGAGCTTGTGTCTTGACAGTGGAGATTCACAAAGTGCAGAGATTTGGTGCATAAACATGCGCGCGAGTGAGGCTGTAGGAGCGGCGCCAAATCCCCCCATTCAGCCCGCGACCAGTGGAGGCAACATCTTGACAGCTTTGAGAGAGAAGAAACAAGAAGTGGGGAGAGCGCGATAGAAGATAGAGATGAAAAGCTGGAGCTTGAACATCATCTCCCGAGGATGAAGGACGGCGATAATCTGTTCCTAAGAAGTCCACTTAGTCCTGACACCAGCAGGCAAACTGCACTTTTGGTCCCTGGCTGTCGACGCTTCCACACGTGCACTTTCCCTGTGGACTCACTTCACTTCCAGCTGCAAATATTCAGTCATCGTTTGTAGTTGACGTTTGATCTTATCAGCCGATTTAAGCTGTGAAGGAGCGTTTTAGAGAAGAGTTTGAGATGTTTTTCTCGGTTCTCAGTGCCGATCGTTAAGACCCTTGAAACAACGGCCTTCGTTTGTCACCCATCGGTAATCATGTTAGCATCACTCTGATGATCACCATGCTCCGCTCTTCCCTCTCAAGGATGTCAGTTGCGCCCCTCGCGGGCGTCCGGGGCATCGCCACCAATGATGCGTCTAATCAAGGACAGGAGAGCACGGAGGAAAACACAAAAAAGTGCGTTGAACTTCTCCCTAAAACCAGCTGAGGCTCAGCCAATGATTGACATGTATAATGAGAAGATCCCTGAACATGCTGGAGTGCGTCTGAAACACGCTCGCCTGTCATGTTTGCTGTAGTCTCATATGGATACACAGGTGGGTGCCTGGTGGAGCATGAAAAGCCTTGATACTCAGCCACCGCTCGCGAACACCCGACCAGCAGATGCCCTCCACCCCTGATTGATTTTAGTCTGTCAACTCTTCTACGCTGCTGGTTGGTAAAGGGAGATTAAGAGTTCAAGGAAATCCTCTCCTGTCGGGGAGACACACCATTGTCTTCACTTTTTATTTGTTTTGTGCAGGACTGTGTTTGTTTGTGCTCATATGTGGTTTCAAACGTCTGGATCTGTCGTCGTTCGCAGTCAATCATTCACTTTTTATTTATCTTCCCAGGCTGGTCTTTCATTAACCCGGCTCTGACACAGACTCTCTTTCATTCACTTCTTGCATTGTCCTCTGGAGCCACTCGCTCTCTCCCAGCACTAAAGATTAGGAATAAATAAGTGACACCAGAAACAAGTCTATTTTCTCTCAACGTAATTAACCGACTCGATGTTTTCAAGGAGACGAGGAGGGAGGAAAAAACGCCAGTTAATTAGGATTGAGTTAAATTTTTTTCTCTGAAAGCATAGATCGTTAATTAATGTTCCACGCAGCCATTGTCTGAGAAGAAAACAGCTTTGTTTACAGTCTAACCTCTGCATCGAATGTTAGCATGGTGCTAGCCGGGCGAGCACAGCGGGAATGCTTCAGACTGGGCCGTCCAGATAAAAAGTCCGTCATGTGAGACGAGACGCTCGTCTCAACGAGCAGACTCGCTTTTGAGTTTCCAGCTGTTGGAACAATTTGAAGGATCTGAGAGTTCTTTTAGGTGCGGTTATGCTTGAATTTTTGACTTGGATCGGTCAACAGTTTCGTGCTGCCGTGAAACCTGTGAAAAGGGACGTGATCTTCAGTCCCTCTCTTTGGCATCGACAGACACGTCCAGGTCAAATGTGACTAACCTGATAAACTAACCCCTTTATGAATTCATTGAAAAGATCAGCAGGAAGGGGAGTAAAAGGTCAACCTCACTGTCTTAAAATAATAATAAAATAATGACTTATAAAATAGTAATAAAATAACTTTTATATGGTAACTCAAGACACTGTGACACAAATTTGTTTCGGCTTGAATTTGGATTTTTGGGTGACTTCTTGGAAATGTGCTGTCAGCAGAGATGTGCGGACACGTGGCTCCATTTAAGAGTCACATGTGTGACACATCAGAATCCAGAGCTAAAAGTTTGTGATCAAGGGCGCTCTTTCACTTTAAGCTAACACAGTGTGCTAACTGGATGTGATGTCAACATTTCCTCTAATTGCTGCTGGAACAGCCGCCAAAACCACACTACCAACATGTTGCAATGAGGACACCTTTTGAGATATCCTGGCCAGTTGGACACCCTCAGAGACGCTGGGACGCCGACGCTCAGAGGAAACGGCCTCCCGAGGCATCCTGCAGTAGGCAAAACTATTAAAACCACACCAGCACTCAGACAACCCAATCATCTGTGGTATTAGATCGGTCCAAACCTCACACCCCCACCCCCACCCTTCAAGATTCTTATCACCTGCTGCTTCTGTTAGAATCACAGGAAGTCAACGACTGCTGCTTTCCTCTCGCAGTGTCTTGATGCAATCAGTTACCCCCCCCCACACACACACACACACTCTCATTCATATGTCATCGTGTTCAGTGTATTATTTTAAACAGTAGGTTTTTAGGTTCCCGTGTCACGATTGCTCGTCACAAGCAGTTACCTGAGCAGTGAACTGGATGAAGCCGGATCCACTGGATCCCTCATGCAGAGCTCATATCTGCTGTAGCTAAAACATGACGCTCCCTTTCTGAAGAGGATCGGCTGCAACCGGAGCAGCTTCCGCTTTAACTCCATCTCTTTTCCTTGTTTGATTTATAACATTGCTGTCGTGTGTCCGTAACCACAGCGTAGAGACGGAAGTGGAGGAAGGAGTTCCTTGTAAGACAACACGCCCACGTGTGAGTGCAGGAGAGGTGTGTGTGTGTCTGTGTGTGTGTGAAGGTGGCCTGAACCCCTGTCTGCACTAAGAGTTCTCTGGCAGCACGAGATAGCGGCTCTATCTTAATGGCTTCTGCCGCCTGCCACTCAGACTTCAGACGGGGTCCTCGGCGTGCACGTGTCGCCCCACGATAACGCCACTTCACAGGGGCTCGCACCTCTCCACACCGGCCTCCGCTCTCTTGAGCGCGGCAGCGGCAGAAAGAGAGGAGGAGATGCTTCAGATACTGAGATGAGCTCTGGCTGGAAAGGGAAGCAGGCGTTCCAGCAGCGAGTCGTATTCTTAGATCCCAAATTGTTGATCCTATTAGATCGTAATAAGATCTGTTTATGCGAGATGCCGCAGCACATTCTGCATTTGTTTTCAGCCGGATTTGAAGCCCCTTCAGTCAGTCGGCTCCATGAGCCGTCGGCCTGCTTTTTAACGTCAAACTTTGTCGTCTCCGATCTCGCTCTTCCGTCAAACCCTCGGGTCCTCATCCAGAGTGTGTGTCCTGCCTCCGCTGGGGGAAATGTGCAGGTTGTGGGTGTCGCTTCTTGCTTTTGGGGTTGTTTACTGCCAGTCTCTGGTTGCCCCCGCTCATGGTCGGCCCCTAATGGCCCACAGCTGTCAGGGTCCTGACGTATTGTAATGGACCTTTCTCTCTGTGTGTGTGTGTGTGTGTGTGTGTGTGTGTGTGTGTGTGTGTGTGTTTCCCACTTGTCTTGACTACTGTTGTGTTTTTGCTGCGTATGCATGGAAACAATATTTCTGGAGTGTTTGTGTCTCTGTGTGTTTTGTCCTTGTGCAAGCTGCTCTGTGATACCTCCCCCTCTGTCGTTCTAAAAACACAGCTAAGATTATGAACCTGCGAATTACTTAACAAGCCTCTATTGTTTTGGTCCCCTCAGATTTTCTTGTTCTTTCCCTCCAACACGCCGCGGCGGCCTTGCTCATTCACACACAGTTTTATAGGTGGATGACTTGCTTAAGAGCCTCGGTCTCTCGCTTATTCTATCTTTTAATTTAAATCTTCTGTTTTCCGAACGGGATCTGAGGCAGAAGAGCCTTGAGCGACGGATGGCACTTCATACCTTTATTGTTGTGCTTTTGCCTCATCGCCCACATCGACCGATGGATCCATTGTGGTGTCACAAGTCATCGAAGTCCACAGAAAAGTCCCAAGGACATGCGTTGGCCATTTTCATTGTGCGGGCGACAATAGCATCTGCTCACGACACGACACAGGAGAACACGCGGCTCCTCGCCATCCCCTCCGCCGCGGCTCTCAGATGGAAGGGCGTGCCCAGGTCAGCGCCACTCGGTGACTGCCGCGTCAGCCGCATAATGGCGAAATTAAGTTTCTGTAATGCACAAATGAGGTTATCATTGGTTTTGCAGCTGCTTACGGGGTCAAGGAGAGATGCCGTTTCCAATCGCAGCTCAATTTGTTGTGGAATGTGATTAGATTTGGCCCTGCCAGTCTATTCTGTCCATTTGACCATGAATTAGATTAGGTAAATTGAAAGCTAATGCTACTGATTGTTGTTGGCACTGACATATTCGTATTGCTTTCTTATAGAGAGCACGTGGACGGAACATGTACTCGGGCTCCTTCACATATACCAAGCTTAAAGGAGAGAATACCTGCATTTTGGAAAGCAAATACGCAGCATTTATTTTGAGGGGCTGGAGGCTCATGCTGGTCGCTGGTTCGATTCCCTGCGTTACAGAGGGTGAACAGGTGAAAAGCTGCTCTGTAGGATGGTTACTGTCATAAAATGAGGCTGTGGCCCCTCAGGACCCTTTGATGTGATGGAAAAATCCAAAATGAGAGCCCCATAAGATAACAACCCCAAGGAGGGTGAAAGTGTCTGATGTTTGACAGCAAGCAGAACTTATTTTAGGATTTTATGACCAACATTAGAATCAAATTCTGGAATGTGAGAAATATTTTCAGCATAAAGTCAGATTTCTGAGCAAGTGAGACTCAATTTTCCATGTGGTCATAATTATCAAGCTTTTCTGATCAGAATCAATGATTTGGTTTGAGTTTAGCTCTGCTGCAGCATGTCAGAGAGACAGAGTTTTTCCTCACAAATAACATTAGGATGTCCCATGATGTCAGTCCAAGTTGATTTCCCAGGATAATGACAGATTCACTTCTGCTACTTGTTGCGTTTGGAGGGGGGGAAAAAGGAAAGAAATCCCCATGATGGAAGCAGACAATGAACAATGAATCAGAGCGATTTAGATTTGAATATTTCCGCATTAATTTGCAGAAAGCAGCAAATGTTGTGCTGCATGTGATCATTGTGGGCGCCCTCATAAAGGAGGGGTCACTTAAATGTTCTTATTTTATGTCCTCCCTTCATTAGATTCATCACAAACATGCTCAGACTCCCAAGGACCCAGTGTGCTGTTGTACTCTGTGTGTGTGTGTGTGTGTGTGTGTGTGTGTGAGAGAGAGAGAGGCTGAGATAGAGATTGTTTCCTGCATGTGTGTGTGTGCGTGTGTGTGTTAAAGTATCACAGAAGTGGCAGTCTGTCAGCTCTGCTTTCCTCCGCGCTCTCCAAACAATAGCTGGATTGGCCTTATGTGTGACATGTAGACCACACACCCCTAATAGTGAGTGACGGCACTAAGGGCTGAAAGCAGCATGCAGCACACACACACACACACACACACACACACACACACACACACACACACACACACACACACACACACACACGCTCACCTGAGAGCACAATAGATGGTGGTGATTCGTAAAGGTTCCAGCCAGTTATTGTGAGCTGCAGCGTGTGCTCGTCCAGGCGTGTGTGCGTCAGCATATGTTCTGAAGGTGTTCAGCTGCTTTCCTTGAAGCAAACTGCTCCATGTCACCGATCCAAGTGTCTGGTTCCCTCCGCATCACGACAAAGCAGGTATAGAAAGTATTTGATGGCCCAAAGCTTTGCCTTCGGGGCTCATCTGTGGTCTTGTTCTGCAGATTTGGGCTTATTACCATTCAAAAACCTTCTTAAAACACACATCCAATTATAAAAAATGACTTTTTTTCTGCTCCCGAGACCCCTCAGGTTAAGCAACACAGCTCGCGGCGTCCGGAACACGGAGTGAAAAAGCGCTTCCGTCTTTGTCCGGCCTGAGAACGCTGCCGACCACCGGCCGCTGCGACGCATCGGGCTGCACGGCGTTGCGTTTGAGCTCGGCCGTAATTTAATAAGCGCTGTCATTACCTGCCTCATTTGTAATAGAATTACTGCATTTGTCACAAGCTTCGGCGCTGGAACACTTAAAATATGAGATAACCGGGTTTGAATGTCCGTTATGAAACATCAGTATTGTAATAGAGGGTTCATCTGAGTGCAGCGTACTCGCCTCACACTGTCTAAACTAACTTTGAACTCCATCCCAGCACACGGCGGGGGGGTTATTATCAGGGGTCATCAGCGGTTCGGATGCTGCTGCCGGTTATTCCAGGTTTGGATTCAGGCACTTTTGTGCCGAATTGGTTGCGTTTTGTGAGGAATTCCTCATCCTGGCGGCCTCAAACGCTACGTCCGCAGCGTCCGGGCAGTTGGGACACATTTGGGGGTAATTAGCGCTGCTGATTGCGAAAGTCCCAACCTGCGAGGACGGTTTTGCCCTTTGTCTCTCCGCGCTGCGACGCAGCGTCTGCAGCGCCGCAACTCCGCCAGTTACACGTTCCTCTCGCTCACACGGCGCCGCAGATGTGGCGATCTTTGTCCACCCTGTTTTACATGTGGTTCGCATTTTCTTTGGCAGTTCCTTTTCTTATAATTACACAAGTGCTTTAATTAGACTTATCAGTGCGTCTGTGTGAACTGTCTGTGTGAACTGCTGTGTGTGTGTGTGTGTGTGCGTGTGTGTGTGTGTGTATGTGTGTGTGTGTGATAGAGAGAGACGGACTTGAGGAGGGGGCAGCACTGATGTGCATTTGCGCTCATGGAGTGATGAGCCCTGTGGTCAAATGGCCCCTCCCCTTTACACAAACGCGGGCACACACACACACACAACATAGACACAACATAGACACACACGCGCGGGGCGAGAGAGGCTGGCCCTTTAAGAGCTGAGCCCAGATCTCACAGCTTACAGGGAGGGAGGGAGAAGAGGAGGGACACAGGCGGCGAGGGAGGGTGTTAGGCTGAAAGTGTGTGAGTAGAGAGACAGACAGGAAAACAGTGAGAGAGAGAGAAAGAGAGAGAGAATCAGCAGTGTGTGAGAGAGGTTGAAGGATCACTGCTATCCCGTCTTGTTTTGGGAGACTAACCTTGTTCATCTGAGCACTGTGGGACTGTTTTATGTTGTTGTTGTCGAGAGAGACGGACACTTACTCCAGCATGCTCACTGAGCCTGAGCTACCTCAGGAGTGTAACAGGTATGTGACACTTTCTCTCTCAGCGCACACATTCACACACGGATGACAAGAGACGGAGGACGGGACGGTGCGGGACAGAGACCAGGAGGGGATGTTTAAAGTGGAAAAGGCACGGGTGTGAGGACGAGTCGTTCTCTGTGTGTGTGTCTGTGTGTGTGTGTGTGTGAGAAGCATGTGAATTGTCTTGGCAATTTGACGGAGTTTTTGGCAGAAGAGAGAGAGAGTGTGTGTGTGTGCTTCTGTGTGTGTGTGTGTGTGTGTGAGGGAGAGCGAGAAGGATGTTAAGGAGAGTTGCTGATTGACTTATTTTCTTTTTGTGACGGAACTGCATGCAAAGTTTGGATAGAACGGACTGTGTGTGAGTGTGTGTAGATGTGTGTGTGATGTGTTTGTGTGTGTGTGTGTGTTTTTGCGCGCAGCCCAGCAATAGCAGAGCAGAATCTCCCACGTCTCCGACTGCCTGAATGAAGTTGTTGATTCCCATCCAAACTTCCACAGATAAACTTAAACCCTTGTGTGTGTGTGTATGTGTGCATGCGTGGGTGTGTGTGTGTGTGTGTGTGTGTGTGTGTGTGTGTGTGTGTGCGTGTGTGTGTGTGTGTGTATGCATGTTTCAAAGTCCTCACCATCTCATCACTACTCACCACAACTTTATTTACTTCTGCTTTATCAGCTATTAATACAGCAAGACTGTTTTGTCCTTCACAGCCTCACACATTGAAGTACTTTTTCTTATTTTTAAGACTAAAACGTCAAAAAAAATAAGAGTCTACCAACGCAAAGCTTTTTTTTCTCTACGCTGGTTGGAAATGTTTACACGCTCCGCCACCCTCGTCTCAGAAAACGTACTTATAGTTGCAGTCTTAATCCAAATTCAACACATGCAAACCCTGGGTAATCCTATTGTCACTTTGCGTGTTGTTGTGTGTTTTTTTTATGCTAATATTAATCTGACTGCTCTGATGTTTGTGCAGGCCTGCTTCATTTCGGGGTGTCAGCCCTCTAACCTTGCCCTGTACCAACACTGTCAACGCTGCTTTCTGCCTGCACTATAATAGCTGTTTGATGCTTAATGCTCTAACTGACAGATTGTGTTATAATACCCAGTATTTTAATACTCACACACACACTCGCCTCTCTCTGCCGCCGCCTGCTTGACTTTTATTGCATTAAAGTAGCTCTCTGTTTTGCCCGATGAAACTAATCTTTTGTTCCGAGATAAACTGGGGTCGCGGGGGGGGTGGGATGGGGGATTTCAGGAGCCTCGTTGAATTAAAAACACATTTAGATGTGGCAAAAAATGTGTTTTTAATAAATCGTTCAATCCGGCAAAGTGGTCGCGCTGGGGTGGGGGGGCGAGATAACAACGGCGAGGAGGAATTAAAAATTTAAAGGATTACACAGAAAAGCAGAATGTATGGAGATAAATGCAGGGATTACAATGACTTAGGAGAGGAGCGCTTAAAACTCCTGCTTTCCAGTAATGCACTCCATCACTGTGACCATGTGTGTGTTCATGCGTGTGAGTGTGTGCGTGTGTTAGCATGAGAAGGGTATCTCGCTTCGGTGTTGTTTCGTGGGTGTGCGAAGCGGTCGTCTCTCAGCGGAGCAGAAAGTGTGAGTGCGTGTGTGTGTGTGTGTGTGTGTGAAGGCGTGTGTGTGCGCTTCGGTCCTGGCGGTTGCGATGCGCTCCACTTCGGCGTCTCTGTAAGTGTCCGCTTCATCATCTCCTCACACGTCCTCCTCTTTGACTGACTTCCTTCTCTTCCTCTTCAACGCGTCGATGCTTCTGAGGCTGACGATGAAGAGTTTGTCAGAGTTTTTAAACCAGAGGTGAACGGGAATATTACCGAGTTTAGAGGTGAGGAATGACCGGATTACTTGTTGATTGTGAGTTGGGATCGGGGGGGGGGGGGGTTGAATTCGTCTTTGCTTAATAACCTTGGTGTGTTTTTATTATTTTTCATCAGCTTAAATGTTCGCGACCGCCTTTTTCCCTCTTTAAGCGCTCCGCCATGTGTGCAAATTTCCATTTGAAGCCGAAAATAACGGACGCCTATGCTAACACGGCCTCATCTGTTCGCACAAACAGAGAGTCAAACGCCAAAATCAACTTAAACAGAGGAGAAGCGGAGGGGGGACAGAGGGGGGGTGATCGAGCGGTGAGACCGGTAGAGGAGTGATGGAGTCAAACTGACACATTCCTCCGCCGATGGACAGAAGATGGAGTAGAAGAAGAAGATGTGGGGTCACAGGGAAGTGCGAGTGACTGGGATTAGGTGGGGGGGCAGGGGAGGATTTTCACACCCCTGCATTTGTCCCCTGAGTTTATTGGTGTGTGTGTGTGTGTGTGTGTGTGTGACATGAGTTACTTCAGCCTGAAACGTTATAACCGCGGTTACAATAAAATTCTTATTTCAATTAAATCAGAGGTTTAACTTGTCAGTTTTTAGGATTTTACTGCTTCATAATAACTGACTCTAAAACATGTTAAAACGCGCGCGAGTGGAAACTCTGCTTCGTGGACCAACTTTGGGGTGAAATGAGATCTCCGTACGTGCGCTCTCGGTGATGCTGCTCCGGTGTTTCCCTGCTTCCTTTACAAGGGTGACATTAAAGTTTTGTGTGTGAGGCAACGGCGAGAGTGTGTGTGTGTGTGTGTGTGTGTGTGTGTGTGTGTGTGTGTGTGTGTGTGTGTGTGTGTGTGTGTGTGAAGGGAGAGAAAGAGTGGAGTAATTGAGTAGAGTGTCCGTGCTCTGTAAACTAATGCGCCGTTCTGCCCCCTCTTCCCCTGTGGCCCTGTCCCACCCCTCCCCTCCCTCCCCGCCCCCCCCCCCCTCGGACTGGGGGCCATTGTCTGGGCCATATTGTCTGTCCCCGGAGAGCCTTGATAACCGTGTCTCCATCCATGGAGTGAGAGCGCAGGGGAAAAAAAGGAAGAAAGAACGACAGACAGAAAAATGCCAGAGGAGAATGCTAAAGCCCCCCCACCGCTGTCTCCCCCCACTTCCTCCCCAGCTCCCTCCTCACCCACTTTTTCTTCCCCCAACCACGACCTCCCACCTCAGTGTGGTCACCTGACCCTCGGCGACAGCCAACAGAAGAAAGGGAAAGTGGAGGATTTGCTTTATCGATGGTTATTGATCGGAAAGAGAGAGATGGAGGGATGAGAGGAGAGGAGAGAAGGAGCGCCCCAGGATAACCGGGGTCTGGTCGGATGACAGGAGGTCAGAGGGCAGGGGCCACAGGGCCGTCAATAACACAGGAGAACCTCAGTGGCGCGCAGGCGTGCGCACGTACGTCTGTGGATGATTCAACTCTCCTGACTCCATCTTCCTGTTTTTCATCTTTTTTACCACTTCATACACCTCCTCCACCATCCATCAGTCCATGAGCTTGTCTTACATTAATCACACACACACACACACACACACACGCGCGCGCGCGCTGTTTACCATTTTTATAACCTACAATAGCAGACAGTGTTAGAGGCTCGGCGCTCCCTCCCATAGAGCCACAATGAGACCTCTGTGTGTCCAGGTAATGAGAGAGAAAAAAGGAGGAGAAGAGAGGGATGTGGTGGTGGGGGGGTCACAGGGAAAGAGAAGGATACCATTTGGGCTGAGGTGAGAGTGTGTGGAAGGAAAGAAAGAGGCCAGCTGGGAGAGTGTGTGTGTGAGACGGAGAGAGAGTATTTTCTTTGCTGTCATTTATGCGAGTGTGTGTGCGTGTGTGTGTGTGTGTGTGTGTGTGTGTTTTGCTGGGCCAGGCCAAGTCGCTGACAGCGAGACAAATGCTCTGACTCCTTTATGGATTGCTTAACAAATGCAGCACAAATAGTGTCCTGGCACAACAATGGAAAAACACCGTCCCTCGCTCAATAAACATTATGCAGCGTCTCCCCTCTCCAGGGGAGCGGGGCCGCCATCCACCGGATGCTCTTTTCCTCTCTCGCTCCGTCTCTTTCGCTTCCACCTCTCCCCCCTTTTCTGTCACGGCTCTCGGAACGTTCCCACCAGCCTGACCTGGAGAAGACGGGGTCAGGAGAACCGTTCTTCAGGTCCTCCTCAAAAATGCTGCTACCACACTGTCAAAGTGCTTCTGCGCTCGTGGTCCATTTTTGGAAGTCAGAAGGTGAATAAAATAGCTTTTTCTTTTGAATATTTTCCCGGAAAAAGCTCTAGTTTTTCCTCGGAAAGCCGCCGTCATTTAAATGTAATTAAAATCAAGCTTGTAAAAAGGCAGAATCACAATTTATTGTATTACTTTACTCAAAAATGTATATATTTCTAATATTTTCATGATGAAGTCCTCACTTTTACTCAGTTATAGATGGATTTTACTGAAATCATTTAGGATGGATGGATAGATGGATAGATAAATGGATGGAGGAATGGAGCATTTTTGTTTTTCCTCCGTCTCTCTTTGACCTTTATCATTCCTGCTAAATGTCAGCGACGATCACGTCTGGTGACTCAGTGTAAAGACATAAATAAGGCTTAAAAGAGGAGAAGAAAGTGGTGGGGAGAAAAAAAGAGGCCAGGAAAGTATGTGGAGCGATGCCGCGCTGGTGACTTCAGTTATTCTTTGGGTGGATGGATGGTCGAGAGAGGCAGACAGACAGAGAGAGAGAGAGGTCCCAGAGGCCATATGAGTTAGCCCCCTAAATACTCAAACACAAATACACAAAGCATGACTGTCTCTTCTGTGTGTGTGTATGTGAGTGTGTGTGTGTGTGTGTGTGTGTGTGTGTGTGTGTGTGTGTGTGTGTGTGTGAGAGTGTGATTAACAGCAATGACATTAGGTTGTGCTTTTGCCTTTTGTGGTTAAGCTGGACAGGAAACACGGTCCGGGCCGTCGGCCGCCAAATTAGTGCACCTCACAGAGGATGCTTTGTGTGTGTGTGTGTGTGTGTGTGTGTGTGTGTGTGTGTGTGTGTAAGGGTGTGCCTGTGCGAGCATACGCAGACAGAAGCCGCTTCACACACACTGTTGGGGGAAAGCAAAAAAAAAGTCTCCTTCGTGTATTTGCGAAGCATTTTAGCTGGACGGTGCGGAGCAGAACATTCAGATTCCCTGATGCTAACTTTGGAAATAGACGGTGAGCAGCATGTGATTGGACACTTCATCTGTGTGGGAATACCAGACGGATAAAAATAGGTGCCACTTTGCTGCGCCGCCGTTTGAGGAAGGGGCTTCATTGACTTCAGGTTAATCCTCATCCCCCTCTCCACTGCTGCCCCCCCGTCCCACCGTTCAGCCTATAAATAGATATTAGGCAATATCCTTAAGTGTCTGCTCAGGGATGGAAGGGGGAGGGAGGGAGGGAGGGACATTCTTACAAACAGCTGATTGTGTTAAGGGGGAACAGTAAGTAAGACAACACCGGGTGAGGGGGGGAAGAGGGGCAGGAAGAAAGGGAAAGGGAGAGAATGGGGGGGCCTTAACGTTAAAATAAGTCCAGGAGTGTGTGACAGCGAGATAGAGACGGCGAAGGACCAGGTGCGGGGTGCTGGGGGGGGGCGGGGGGCAGCAAAGCAAGTGATAGTCTGACACGGAGGGAAACATTTGTTTAAATTCCCACCTGAGGTGTCACGGGGACGTAAATGTTGCGCCGGGCTCCTTGGTGGCAAAATGCCCCCGGGCGCCTTATCTGAAAGGCGCATTCCGCTCAACTATTTTGACGCTCCCCTCCAGTCGCCTCTGAGAGGAATTTCAAAGATCCACACAAGCAGAGTTCCACTTGAGTGACAGGCAGCCGGGTCTTAGCAGGCGCGAGGTGGCAAATAAAAAAGGCAATAAAACGCACCCCGAAATGTCAGTTGGACCAGAGACGGCTTCACAGAATTAGCCTGTGTGTGTGTGTGTGTGTGTGTGTGTGTGTCTGGTGATTGAAATAATGGGTTGAAGAGGCTAAACGCACACATACTCAAGCACACATTTATATGCTGAAGCGTGCACGCTCTCCTGTGGAATTCTCTAGAGGAGGCTCCCACGCTCCCGAAAGCTCGTTCTGAGCAGAGGAGTTAACAAGCGCAGTTAGCACCGCGATAGCGTTAGCAGCCAGACACACACGGTGCGGAAGCTGTGTGTGTGTGTGTGTGTGTGTGTGTGTCGAGCGAGCGAGCGATCGCCTGTGACATTTCTGCAATGGCCGCTTTGTCTTTAACCCCCCCCCAAAGGAACTGAAATGAATCTTTCACTCAGTTGGTTTCATTTGCTGTTAGTGGTTTTTGAGATATTTCATTGCGTGTTTGTAAGCCCGCTGTGTGTGTTTAAACACTTGCATGCGGGCGGCTAAAAGCGCTGGTGACACGCCAACATGAAATGGACGCGTTGATCATAGTAAAGGGGGGCCAAAAGGCCGTTAACCACCGCTGATGGCGATTATTCGGCCCCTTAATGGACGACCGTCGCTGTCCGATTAGTGACTTAGCGGCGGTGGACATATGCGATATGAAGAGGGACTTAGCCGAGAAGCCGCTAATCATCAAAAAGCTGAGAGGAAGTGGTGCTTTAATCTCAGCTTAGTGCTCTCACCGTGCGCATCCTGCGAGGGAACATGGACTTTGGTATTTTTCCATTGACAGTTTAAATAAATAACGATGTTTTTTTTGTTTTTTGTTTTGAAAAAGCCCTCTTTGAATATTGTGGAATTAAAGTGACGCCTTTTAAAATGCGCCTATTTGTGTCAATTGTTTGTATATTCCTTTTTTTTAATGGCTATTATTGGGGTAAAATTATGCTAATATTCTCTAATTACGACCTGGACCTGCCTGCCAATTTGTCGCCTTAATAAACCCTCATCTTTCTTTTTAATCCTCTTCATCGCTCCACGCTCTCGAGCAGCGTCCTCCAGGTCTCCGCCGGCGTGACGGCGCTGCCAAACTTTAAATGAAGTAGCCGGAGTAACCTGCACACCCGCCGTGCCCAATTGTATAGTAATTCCACTTCAAAGGCGGAAAACGTGAGGGGGGAGAAGAAGGGATTTTATAGCCGGAGAGGAGCCGCGAACGGCCTTCCCATTCATCTGCACCCACCTCCGAGGAAGCGCTGGCGAAGTGGGGGGGGGCAGAGGGTGTCGGGAGGAAGAAGATGATGAAGGAGTGAAAACACAAACTTAAAAATGTGATTAAAGGTTTGCAACTAGCTTTCCCCGACGCCAGGCTTTCACTTCCTGTTCATCTGTAACCTTCCGCCCAGATATGCCAGCGTGGCTACCGTGGCCGAACGACCCACAATAAAACTGTTTTTTTTAAAAAACGCAATTAAAAAAAAAAAAAAAGCCGTCACGTGCTGATCCTGCTGCCGAGAGGGGGTTTGGGACAGGTCTGCGTGGAGGTGCGTCCCAAAGACAAGGCCTCAGTGTGAGAGAGTGAAAGGAGGTAAAGTAAACAGGCAGTGACGAGGACAGACCTGCAGTGTTCGGGGTCCTCTGTCGTTTGTGTGCGCTGAAAGCCCCGGAGTTTGTACAGCTGGGCCTGAGCACATACAGTTTTCCTTATCCCGCCTTTCCTAAGTAGCAGAAATGTTACTTTCCAGCATTTATTAGCCGACGTTTGTCACTTAAAAGGACACAAACTTCCTTTTGCTGCCTGGTTTTTGCCGGATCGAAGTCTGTTTACCTTCAGCAAAAGTTTGAGACGAGGTCGGATCTGTCGGCCAAAATGAGCCGATCTGCAGTATGGAAGCTTGTCTGGAGTCTCCCTGACTTGTTGTGGTTCCTAGCCTAGCGCCCCCCCCCCCCCCCTGCTGTCCTAATGTAAATAAGCTATGAATTAGCGCTGCTCCCATGCAGGAACAATGCCAGATGTACAGTTTAGAGGAAATCCAATAGAGTGAAGACTGTAATCAGTTTACCAGAGACGGGCGGAGACATATGGGGTGGGAGGGGGGGGCGATGGGAGAAGGTGTAGCTGTTTTTGACTACTTTTTTCTTCTTTTTTCGCGTCACTTTCGACCCCCCCCACTCCTGTCCCTAACGCCGCCCGAGCGTTTGCAGCCTATTACCTGGGGTCACCGCCGCGCCGGCTTCAAGGCTGACAAGTGCAGCTGAAAGCACTCAGGCAATGCTGAAAACCACATTATATTCTATTACCGCCACGCAGTCGGCGCATCCCTATTCATGTGGAGGACGGGGAGGCAAATTCACCTCCAGAGAGGCAGATTTCACCTAATAGATGTGGCTTTTTATCCTTTCTTTCTTTTCAGGGGAACAAAGCTGCGGGAACAACTGCAAACAGTGTGCTCCTTATGTTCCGTACCATTTTCCTCCAGCTTCCCGTATTGTCCAGAGCTTTTCATAAACGCGTTATTACCTCTGCGCGGACTCCTCTGTCTTTATCACCCCGTCTCCGCGCCGTTCCCACTCGCTGTTTCATTCTGAAAGCCTATTGTCGAGGCTCGGTCATTTCCGACACAATGCTGGTGCAAGCGGGCTCCATTTGCGGTAATGGCCCCGGCCCTTTTTCACAGCGTGAATGTTGAGTGGCCCCCCGATTGTAAGCAGCCTGTACGTCCTCGGGGAGCCCGCCAACGGCGCCCGAGGGGTAGTTTTTAAGTTTAAAGGGTAAAAATTCTGGAGAGGTTTAAGATGCGATTCAAAATTTCACGGAAGTGGCTGGAAAAAAAAAGTTGGATCGGAACCACCAGAAGTTAGCGAAACCACGGCGCGCTCTCGCCGCCGTCTAGCTCCACCCGTCGACCCCTTAAATCGTCTTATAAAATATCGCTAACTCTTTCTCTCTCGCGCTTTCGTTTTTTGTTTTTTTTTCCAGGATGTCTTCCAAGCGACCAGCCTCTCCATATGGGGGGACAGATGGAGAGGTAACCATGGCAACCAGCAGACAGCGAGTGGAGGACGAGGATAGCGAGGGACTGGGCGGCGTCATCCACCTCCCCCTGGCGTCCTATTGCAGCAAGGTGGCCCCTCGCTCGCCCCCCAACCGTAACCTGGACAGTCCCTCTAACATGGTAAGGACGGCCGACGTTAGCATCGCCGCTGCAGGACTCGGGGTCAGGGGGTGTCGCAGCGGGTGTCGCAGCGGGTGCACGTGTGTGAGTGTGTGTAACGTCCTCGGCGTGTCAGAGCGCTGGAGCCTGTGGACTCTTGTTCGGAAAACTTTTCTCAAAGTTTGAGTCTTCTAATATTAGCATTTCCTTAGCAACCAAATGAGCCAGCATACCACTGTTTTTTTTGTTTTTTTTAAAAAATTCTCCTCATAAATGAGGTTGGAAATTCAAGTGTTATTGAGGCGTTTGGATACTTCACATCTTTGGATTGGAAGAATGGGAATTAGGGCGTTCATCCTGACCCGGCAAAGTGGGATTAACGGCACCGGAGGAGGCAAAAAGCCCTTGTTCTAAATTGGGGGTGGGGAGGTGGGGGGGTCATGTAAGAGAAGGAACTCAGATTGGTCTTTACTGATTGTGAAAAACGGCGGCTGCTCCACCTCCCAGCGCCGGAGACCTCGACCATGAGCGATCAGGATGTTTGTGCGGGCGTCTGACAAAAAAAGATGCATTTCTAAAGAAGCCTGGAAGTGAAAATTAGTTTGTTGCTCATGGATCCGGGCGGGGGCGGTCACGGGGGTTCAGCGCCACCATCGGGGAGTGCACGAGTTTCTGCCTCCGGCCCTTTTGATGCACAGTTGAAGGAAGCGTTGCGGCGAGTCCCTTTTCCCAGGAGGAGGCGTGCGCTGGTGTAATACCCTCGTATCACGTATTCCTGCTAAGGATCACTTGGTAATTCCTATCAAAATTGAATTTTCGGTCACCGGTGAAGCCCGTGTACAGCATTAATACCTCTTCAGTGCGTTGTTCACACACGCAGCATTTCAGCTATCTCCTTGATACACGCCTTGTCGCCGCCGCGCGCTGATAACAGCTGTCGACCTTTCCCCCATGCTGACTACAAATGCTTTCACGCTGTAAAACAATGAAGCCGTGCTTAGGAGCCATAATGGAGAGCTAATTCCATAATTAGCCTGCTGATTAGCCTGCGTGGCCCTCCGTGCTCAGGCTTGCGTGGCAAGGTGCCTACTGTAAACCAAAGTCCTGGGACCGAGCGGGCGTGCAATCATTCGCGGAGCAACACTCGCCGGGTGCTCACGAGGACTTTGATTATATTTTTCCGTATGAAATGTAATTGCTTAATCTAACTCGTGGGTTGCCGAGTGCAACACTCCAGATGCCGCTGCACCTGTTTGTGACCATTTGGAAACGAGACTGAGCAGCCAGCAATGTTATACACTGTGCATTTAAGCGTCTTCGGGATTGGTTATAAATTGATCAAAATTGGTTCTTCAGCAGCTCGGTTGCTAAATGGGTGTGTGTGTGTGTTAGCAATCTGGCTATCGCATATCTGTGTGTGTTTAGCGTATAGAACGTGGGTCTGATCACTCTGTTGCTGACAGCCAGTAAAGAGGGGATGAAGAAAAACGTGGCCACGGGGGGATTTACAGTCGGGCCGGGGGCGGAGGTCTGCCTCTCTCTGGGCAATTGTCAGGAAGTGATAGGAGCAACAAATGGCTCATGGGCGACCAGTTGACTCGCAAGCCAAGTAGCAGGAGGCTAGTCGGGGGGGAGGTGAGATTACAGCTTTATCTTGTCATTGTAAATTAACACAGCAGCGGAGAGGTACACAGCAACACACTGACCTCTTCATCCCGCCTGCCTGCTCGCCTCTTTACGGACGCCGAGGCAGACGGGAGCATGACAACAGTGGCGAAGGCGTAGAAATGCCTCTCAAAGCAAAGCGAGTGCAGCCGCCTGCAACAGAAAGCTGCAGTCGCCATTAAAACAGTTCCATTTCCAGCCGTCGCTGTGAAGAAGCTAAAATTGTCATATGCTGCTAACTTTTTTTTACTTTAAACTCTGTGTTTCTATTAAAGAATCGGCTTATCCTCCAAACAGCCAGATAACAGTCATTTGCATGTTTATGCGTTAGCTTGCTTGTCCCAGCTTGAGGGACCCGGGAAGTCAAACCTGACAGCGACTGCGTTTAGCCGTGGCATGTAAAGGGATTTGACGCATGTGTGTGTGTGTGTTTTGGCAGCGCGTGGAAGGTGTGTTGAGTGTATGTCGCCGAGATCGCCCCCACCCCTCCTCTGCAGGAGTGATCAGTAACATTCTGGTGATGGGTATTTTAGTGGAGCAGCTGCTTCCAGTTCTTCATCCTGCCACATTGTCCATGCCTCGATCCACCAGAAACGGCGCCAAGCGATCCGGCATTTCTTTATATATTTTTCCCACACAAACACCTTGCACAGCCTGAGACATGTCAGGCTACGAGATGCGAAAAGAGAAAGAGAGGGTTGCTCCTGTAGGGCAATAGAGAAATTACTGCAGCATCTGTGCTGGGTGGAGGGAAAAAATAGCATTTGGAATTTTTTCCCCCCTTTTCCTGGCAAGAGTGATGTGTTTTTACACCAGCCTCCCCTCACAGATGAGCTTAAGAACACAAAAGTTGTTTAATTCGGTTCCATTGCAGAGGCAGTAAAAGGATAAAGAGAGTGAGGCGCAATTTTCACTTTGTTCCAGTCATTTTGGAAGAGAATTGACATCTGCAAACTAAAGGCAGAACCACCCACACTGCCAGCCTGCCACATCCAGAACATATAAATATATATATATATATAATATATATATGCTGGCGCTCGCACATACACACACACCTACAGGCTATGTGTGCTCTGTGTCACCCGTGTGCACAAACCTGCTCATAAACATGCGCTGGGGAGGGCACCGGCGTTTACAGTATCCAGACATTTTTGTTTGTTCTTGTGAATAAATGCATAAAGATGAGGGGAGGAAAAAAAACTCTTTGATTTTTTTTTTTTCTTTACATAATTTATTTCTTCACAAACCGCCTTCCCGGTGAAAACGCACACCTCGGCCCGTCTGATCCCTCGGACGCCTCTTATTTTGGACCTTTGCGAATCAAAAAAACAACGTTAGCGGGGAAATACGTGGATTACGAGGTCGACTGGTTGAAATGGGGGGGAAGGGGGGGGGGGGGGGTAAAATCATAAGCCATTTAAGTTGCCTTCGGGATCAGGCTGTCTGTGTGACTTCACACATAAATGATGTCACGGGGCCTCATTTCCCAGGTCTTTGAAGACGCCACAGCGCCCCGCTAATTCCCTCTGATTGGGAAATGACCTTCATTGTTGGACTCAGCGCGATGGCATCTCCCTGGCAGATTGCAGACAGGGTGAAGATATCCGACAGCCTCACCCCCCCCCCCCCCCCCAACCCCTCGCCCGTGGTCCCCGCTCCCTGTTTGTTTTATTTGCGCGACATCTTCCTCGCGAAGAGAGCGCGCTGCTGTTTTAAGTAGGCGCTGGATTAGATAAATGGGATGTGACAGGTGTGACTGCTGCCTTCAAGATGCCTGCCTTCCGCCCTCCACGGATCTCTCCGTCAACTCTCTCTCTCTCCCAGTGCCTCTAATGGTGCCGCCACTCTGCCTCCCTCCCTTTTCGCGCTCTCCCGTCATTCCTCTGACTTCTTCCCACTTGCGCTCCCTCGCCGCCGCTTGTCTGCTCGGGTTTGCACTCCGCGTCGCCGCTGATGCAACTCGTAATCATATGTGGAGAATTAGCCTAATCTGAAGAAATAAAGACAGCGACAGAGGGAGACGGGAGCCGTTTGAGCCGACGCTCGGCCAGGCGGTGGGAGAAGCAGCGGCCTTTTTTAGGTCGGCGGCCTCCACCGGAGGTGTCGCGTAGCCAGAAGCCCCTGAGAGTCAGTGAAATGAAAGCCCAAGTCCAGCGCCTGAGCACCAGCTCTGCCGTCATAAACCATATTTTTTGCGCCGTTCTTGATTTCTTTCCGCACCCACGTTGTCGTTTTGTTTCATAAAAGTGTCTCCGTGCGCTCAGGACGGCTGAGGAGCAAATCAGTGAATTATTGAGTGTGCTGACTTTTTCAAAATGTGCAAACGGCAGAGCGAGAGCCAGCGGAGGGTGGAAAACAGCAGGTAATAACGGCGCCTCGCACCCACAATGGAAGCTTCATCAATATTCAGAGCGTCCTCTATAGCCGTTATTGTCCCAGCAGAAGACAGAGGAGCTACCTGAGACACCGCCTCGTCTCCTCAGCTCTGATTTCCTGGAGAATAAAATCTTGGATCATGTGAGGCGTCGCTGACTTCACCCTGGACTGTGATCTCAGTATTAAGTTCCACTTCCAGCAGCCACCACCGGAGTTAATGATTACAAAAGAAATGTTTAGCTTAATACGCTCTAATATACGTTGATGGAGCAGAAATCTCACTTGCGCGCACACCCACGCGCAGACAAACAAAGGTGCCGTATAGGGCGTCGCTGCCCCAGGCGGCGTGCTCCATATTACAGTCAGATTAGCCAAAGATTAGCACTGGGAACGTTGACCCTTTGTCAACAAGAGTCAAGCTGACAGGCTGGGGGGGGTCGATCGCTCGCTCGCCCGCTTCTCTCTTTAATTGATAAGTGCGGCGCACGTTTGCAGCTCACCTGTGCGTCGATGCGCGTGCACGAGGAGCTTTGCCTGTGCGCTGTGTGTCCGTCTGACAGCAGGACAGCGCGTGTCTCTTGGTGACGGCGCTCGTGCTAATTGGTGTTAGCTGGAATTAAGTCTATCGCAGGGAGCAGCCAAACAAACGCAGCTTTAATGGGGTCAAAGTTTAAGATGCTTCGAGTTATTTACAATTGAGCTGCCTCCCAGCTTTTCCTTTTACCGTTTACCCTCCAACCGCATCGAACCTGCCACTCTTCGGTGTTAATCGTCATGTACAAATAACTAAGCCCTCAGCCAGCCAAGAATCTGCTCTATCTGCATTTCTGAAGGTTGTTCAACTTTGCGTCGTGAAGACCAAACTTTGGGCACGAGGAAGTGTTATTATTCATCAGACCAGCTTGGCAGCGAGCTCACAGCCTGCTTGTGAGCTGTATATATTATATTATGTCGCCATCATGCCGATTGTTGGCTTGTCAGCCCTTTCATGGAAGTGATTTGACACCGTTCCAAAGCTTTATTTACTCTGAAAATGGATCTATTTTACTTTCTGATGCTCCCGTTTGATGCTGTTGCATCCTCAGCATTAATTGTCGCGGCTCTTTGGACAAAAGTAGCAGGGCGCTCAAACTTTTCTCTCTTTTTTTCTCATGTTGGCGTTGGACGTCCCTCAAAGCGATCCTGGAGGACGCGTTGTAACGAAGGGTTAGCGTGACTGGAGGAGCGCGTGCGTCCTTTTGCTGCTGTTTCATGTCTTCCTTCTGTAAAGTCCCTCCAAGTCAGTCAAATGCAGATTCCAGAAGATGTGAGAAAAAGTACGGACTAACTTGAGAAAACTGGCCAGGAATGACAGTTGGTTCCACTGAGATATGAGAAGGAGAGATGTTAAGAATAAAGGAAGTATGAGAGAAGGGGAAGGAAGGAGATAATACGTGGGAGGCTGCCAGCTCCTGCCCCGCGTCGTCTTCTGTCCATCTGCTTTAAAAGTTCAGTAATCTGTGGATCTAATAAATTCCTCTCTGCTCCTCCTCTCCAGGACCAGGATGGCATTAAAGGGGGCTCCCTGAGTCCTTACAGCCAGCACAACGCTACCTCACCAGGTAAAGAGGAAGGCGGCGGTGGGGGGCGGGCCTGCAACGACGGCGGCTCGGCCGTGGGGACCCTCGGCACCCCGGAGAGGCGCAAGGGCAGCCTGGCAGATGTGGTGGACACGCTGAAACAACGCAAGATGGAGGAGCTGATCAAGAGCGAACCCGAAGGTGGGTACTGGGGGGGTCGAGGCGCTGCATGGCTGAGGCTCCGCGCGGCTCTGTCACCACTCCCTCATGCTGCTCTCTTCCGTCCTTTTCTCTCTCTCTCTTTTGTATCACTCTCTCCCCCTCTGTTATAACACCCTTACACGTTCAGATAGGATTCAAGTCTTTGTTTTCCCGGCTCGCTCCCAGACAGCGTCAGCTGTTCGGGCCCATTGTTCACCGGCGCCTGCCTGTTTATCATAATGTGACAAATAATGTGTTCTCTTGTAATGTGTTCGCAGCGTTTGATCGAGTCTCCGAGTGAAATAAATCGAATCGCTTTGGCCGACATCTTTAACCTACGAGGCTGTTCTCTCTGCGCTGTTGCCACCAGATTTTTAGCCAAAGGCTACGTAGCTTAGCTCGATTAGCCCCACTTTTCCTGCTCAAATTTAGCCACGAGCTAAGAGTCGGGCAGGAAGAATTAGCCCGTGGCCGGCCCGGATAAACAGATAATGGAGAGTTAATGACGCAGTTTGCACAATCTTTCATGACTCCTCAGAGCTCTTTGCGACTCTTTCACCTCTTCACATTTGCACACTGGTGAGAGAGGCTGCAGCTAATGTAGCAGCTGGATACAGACGCACTCACACACCAGTTGCTGCACCGTCACCAGCAAGTTGCGATTCCACGCGTTGCTCAAAGTCCCCGTTGATCATCTGTTGCTGTCAGAAGCACCCAGAATCCTCTGTGACCCCCCACCAAGCGCTCCTGACTTGTGTTGTTTGCGCGTCGTTATTCCGAGCTGCACTCCTCTAACCTGATTTTCCAGGCGCTTCGTAAAGATTTTCAAGGCTCCAGAGCCGGTCAGCTCTTGTCGTGTGATTGTTTTCCTTCTAGTCAATAGAGAAGCCTGTCGTGGCACATTTTCACCCCCCTCTTCCCCAAGGAAAGCAAAAGAGAAAAGCTCCACTGTTGCTCAAACTGAGCTGTAATTGAGGTATGTTTTGGGTTGCTCGCTCCATCTCTGGACCTCATGAACTGACGGCGCAAGGGAAAATAAACCTCAGCGCTAACGCGTCTTATAAGTCAGCCAAAGGAGCGATAGGAGAGAGAGGAGCGAGGAAGGAGAGAGCGGCGTCTTCGCAGACCCCATTAGCAGCGTGCCACGGCGGTGCGGCATCCAAACCAACCTAGAGCATTATCTGCGCTACGTTTAAATGAGTCCCCCGAACAAAAGGCCCCAGCGCCTCCAGACCCATCGCGCACGCACAAAAAAGCTGAGGCCAACCAAGAGAGAAAGGAATAAAGGAGAGAGTAAAGGAAGAAAGGGGATGTTGAGAAAAGATGAAGAGAGAGAGGGGGGGCTGATGGCATTATTGAACAGAAGATAGAAATCCCCTTTTCTGTGCCTGGCTGGCCATTGTTTGGCTGTGTGGCTCACAAAGGCCATTAGCAGCAAACAGCAGGTTGGGATGAAAATTTAATGAAGGCTTTAATCATTATGAAAGGCCCAGAATATTAGTGCTCTCTCTCTCTCTCTCTCTCTCTCTCTCTCTCGCTCGCTCGCTCGCTCGCTCACACACACACACACACACACATTCATACTGCTTCCAGCTAGATCAATGACACACACAATAAGAGTGTAAGAACATTAACACCAGCAGGGATGTGAATGAGGGGCCAAACACATGAAATGGGTCAGAAAGCGGTAAACATCTCGAAATGGAGTGAGAAGCTCAACCCAACGCAAGCAAGCCCAAAGCTAGACCTCTCTCTCTCTCTCTCTCTCTCTCTCTCACACACACACACACACACACACACACACACACACACACACACACACACACACACACACCCGGTTTGAGAGATACAGTTTTGCCTCTGTGCTTGCTGTTGCTCTACTTAGGCTAGATGAATTGCAGCAGATACTGGGTCAGTGTGTGTGTCTGAATATATATTTGTCACACAACTGTGTGTACGTGTGCGCTTCATGGGAAGGAAGAATTGGATTTAGCTGTATGCATGCAGGAGCGTGTTGGCGTCTAATAAATGACTGGCTGTGTCGTCCCCCATGGCCCGGACCAGCCGTACTCCAGCGCTCTCCTGCTCTCCTCATCCATCTCCTGCCTCACTCCACCGGCCACCTGCTACCCAGGAGATACACAGCGTAGACACACACCCTCACACACACACCAGCGCTTCCGGCCAACGCCAAGACCTGCACGCGCCGGCCCGTCGCCTTTAATGAAGTCTCCAGGAATGCGGAGGGAGGATGACTCGGAATGGAGACGGACGGCGGCCGGTCCGGACGCACGCCGCCCAGAAGCGGCCGGGCGAGCCGCCCGTGCTGGAGTGCGTACGTGTGTCATTAGGCGGAATTATGAGAGCAGAGTCCAGAGCTTGGTGGGGGCTGCGGGGTCAAGAGAAAGAGCCGGCACTAAAACCCTGGGGAGGCTGTACAGGCGCATCCACACACCTGGAGGTTGCCTGACACTTCCTGTTTAACCCCCAGTAACCTCTGAAAGGTGTGTGAGCCCTGGTGTGTGTGAGCCCTGGTGTGTGAGCCCTGGTGTGTGTGAGCCCTGGTGTGTGAGCCCTGGTGTGTGAGCCCTGGTGTGTGTGAGCCCAGCGGTGGGAGCAGGGGTGGCTGGGCGGCAGAGGGGTGAGTGAGTGGATAGATGTTGAAGGGCAGGCCTTGGCCTCTCCTTTATGGCCGTGATCTTGACACGCGTGCAGGAAGACGAGAGCGACCCTCCCAAACACGCTCGCTCTGCAGGTTTACAGCCTTTTCTTCAACGCCGAGGTCAAACAGAATAGTTTTCATGCTCCGCCGTGCTCGCAGCTCCAAGGCACTGGTTTCCATACTGAAAATGCCAACTCAATGACAGATGTCACACAACACACACACACACACAACACACACACACACACACATGCATGTACACGCTCAGCACACACATAGCACTTCATCTATTTTCAAGGCAAGGAGGGAATCCGGCTTTTAGAGAGCACTGAGGCATTTTATAGGACAGCACTTAGGCAAGGCCATTGTGCCACACAAGCACACAGTAGCCTGTGCTCCCTCACGCCTCCGTACACTCCAAAGGGTGACAATGGGAAGGGCGGATACATTCTGCCAGAAGAAAGAGAGGGAGAAAGAAAAGGCTGAGGGGGGCTGGTGGAGAGAGTCGGAGTAGTGGAGGGATTGAGGCAGTCTTTGGTGATCTGGTCCATCAGTCCACCCCCTTCTTCACTTCACTTAATCCAGGCACAGTCCTGCAATCTGGGAGGTTACGTCAAACACGCACACACACGCACACACACGCACTATAAACATCAACAATGGCAGATGCAGCCATTGCAAGTCATCGCAGGGACCCGAGACCACATTCCTAAAGGCAATCGGCAGACTTTCCACACACACACACAGAAAAACACACTCCGGCAGCAGGTTCACAGCTCTAGCGTGGGAGCAGCCGAACGCCTTTGTGTGATTTCCACCCTTTGTCGTTAATTAGTTAGTTGTATAAATTAACGTGAAGTGCAGCGGGACTCTCTCAGCCATTGTTTGCTGCGATCATTCTTCTCAAGCTGGGAAAAGGAAAGGCGAATAACCGCGACAGAGGGGGACTTTGAAAGAGAGAATTGTTTTCCTCGCATTCACAGGCCAGTGAGAAAACGCTCGATTTTGTCGTGTTCGCAGATTAAAGGCCCTGCGAGCCCACAGGCAGCCCTGGCCGAGCACGGGTCCACGTCCTGCGTATGAGGCCCATCGTCTCTCCAACTTCATGGGGAGTTTTTCCCCTTTTTTCAGGGAGCAACAGTTAGCGGGGTTAGCCGTAGCGGACGGACGGCGCTCGCGATTCAAATCAAGTCACTTCTGGTTTTCTTTTTCTTTTTCCTCCTTTGTGGCATGAGAAACCATCAACGTCATGGGGCGAACCTGCGGCCTATTGTGGGGCCGACCATTGTTGGCCGGATGAAAGCCGCATTCAAGTCACTTTTCTTATTGAATTGTTTTGCGTCTGCTTTTCAACGTGGCATTTTCTCTCCAGCCTTGCCCAAGACAATCGGTGGGGATGAAACCCCTTTTCCACCATTCTTCCTAGTCCAGATGAGCAATATTAAGGAGATGAATGGTGTGTGTGTGGGGGGGGGGGGGGGAAGCAGTGCCCCAGCTTTTGTCCAATACATGAGCATAAAGGAGCTTACAGAGACGAGCGAGGGTTCTGAGGTTTTCCTGATGGTGTGTATGTGTGTGTTTGGGCCTCCTGGCGCGGCATTAAGTCGGGATAAAGGCCTCAGGTTCATGAATCAGCCAGGGCCTCCACAGCCCAACTTTTCCCGACCTCCCTGCACTTCCACAGAACGCATGTGTGCTTGTGTTGATACCTGGAGATGAGGAGCTATTTATGGGTGTGTAAAAGCCTGCTTTGCGTCAGTCCGTTCCACATAAAAGCCTCCTGTTCCTCCCAAATATGAGACCAAACCAGAGAAATGTATCTATTCACCCTTTCTCATTACTAAGCCCCGTTGTCCCCCTTTTCCTTTGCTGCAATTTTCCATCCTTGGCTCCTTTCTCTCTTTCCCACAGAGAGACAGAAGAATGTTTTTCTTCTGCAAAATGGCTACAAGATGAATGTGTTTTTACAGAGCGAACCGACTTTCATTCGTCCCCCAATTACGTGATCTAAAGATTATGAAATGTAGACGAGAAATCAGGAGGGGAAAAAAAAAGGCCGACTTTTCTGTGACGCATTTGAATCGAAGCTGCCTGAGAAGCATTAAAGGAATCCTAGTGCCAAACACTTTTCCAAAGGCCAGATGCCCACACTCTCTGAAAGTCCTCGAGTTAACACAACTTTGTTGATCGTCTCTTTAGTCGCTTCCTGACGTGCCAGCAGTTGCGTTGCAAGTGGGTGGATGTTGCGTTTTGGAAATTAAATACTTGTTCGAAATACATTTTAAAAATGTTTTGCCGTGAGATTTAACGCGCAGAGGCCAGAGTTTCTGCAAATAAAGCGCTGAAAGGAACCTTTGATGACTTTTAGCAGTATTCTTTTAGCAATTTGTTACCTTCAATGTCAAGAATTCAGCCGCGCTTGCATGCAGACAGAATTCAGCCGCAGGTTTGAACGGCAGCTCTCCGTCTTCTTCTTCCGAAGCTTCTTGAATGAAGAATCATCGAATCAGGCTTAAACTGTGATGTCAGCATAGCAAAATGATTTAATTCAAGCAGTTCCCATTTATTGTGCTGCATATGTGCATCTAATGTGTATACATATGTTTTCACGCCTGCATTTTTGTTTCTGCTCCCGTGACCTATATAAAAGCTTCCATCCTGTAGCTGCACATCTATACATGCATGTTAGCTTACAGTTGGCCAGAATTTACTTAAAGTCAGCTCTGTGTTAGAGCTTGTTAGCTGTGACTGTGATTGTCCTGTCTCCCCTTTCTAAGCCATTCAGAGTGTGCATGTGTGACGACGTGCACGATATTTGTTTACACATTATTTGCATCGGAGAGAGCATGCTAATATTTATGTGTGACAGAGACTACTCCCCACTTTCCCCTCTCTAATCCGCGCCGGCTAAAGTAGCACAATCTGCTTAGTGCGATTTTTACATCTCGGCTCCAGCGCATGTGAAAGCCGCAGCCCCCCCCCCCCCCCCGTCAACCCCCCCTGTCAGCAGTGCCCAGCGCTGGATTTAAGGCCTGACATGGATGTAAAGGCGCTTTAACAACCTGAGCAGAAATGTGGGCTTGGTGTATATCAGTGCACAGCTCATTGGAGCTGCTAACATGCCGTGAAGCGTCCCCCTCTGGTCAGTGGTCAGTCCATCCGTCCGTCCGTCCGTCAGTCCGTCAGGGTCTATATTAATTAACCCCTGACCGGTGGGTCAGAGGGTCAGAGGGTGGGCTCCACAGATGAAGTGGTAGAGTCTCTGCAGTCGGCCCCAGGGTTCGCGACCCTGAGCCCGCAGCCCAGCCCGCCTTTATTCGAGCCAGATGTTGGGAGACAAGCGTCGGCCATCAGCCACCGTCCCCTCACACAGCCACCCCCCTCCCTCGTGCAGCTGCTCGGCCATCGCCAGTCACTCACGCCGGAGCTGCTGCATGGATCTCTGTCTGTCTTCCCTCCTTGCTCAGCCGATTGCCCCCCCCCCCCCCCCCACCACGCTCCGCTCAAAGGAAGGAGCCCCCGTGTGTGCGTTGCCTGGCAGTACGCCCGCTCTTGTCCTTTTTTCCCTCCCCATCCTTCTCTTCGTTTCCTCCTTCCTCGCTCCCTTTGTCCCCCGTTGTTCTCTGCCCCCGCTTCTAATGGCTCCACTCTCCGTCTCCATTCATACCCCCCACCCCCCACCCCCACATCTCTCCTCCGGCTGGGCTCAGGAGCAGTGAACAGGTGTTGTCTCCTTTTGATTTGGGTGCGTTCGGATTAATGCTGTCAGCTCAGCTGTTAAAACAACTGCCACCGCCAGATGCCAGTCAGTTTGGGGCTGGAGCTGTCACCTACGCGCACGCACACACACACACACACACACACACACACACACACACACACACACACACACACACACACACACACACACACACACACACACAGGCACACTGGGGTTCTGGGCTCATTGTAATTCTGACAAAGCAAATCAGCTGCTGTATGCCAGTCTTGTCTGTGACCCAGGTGTGTTTTTTATGTAGCCTCTCCAAAACATCCCAGTCGGTGACTATAAAAAGGCCATAATGACATGATCCAAAGGAGGGGGGGGGCATTCTAGGCTCCTCCCACACCGGATCACTCCAAGCTATTCATTTAAAGACATTAAGCATCAGCAGTGTAATTCTCCACTAAAGACCAGTAAATTCTTGCTATCACGCTATCTAAAACGAGGCGGTTGAAATGTATCATGGGAAATGTGGAATCCATCTTTTTGTCATCTCAGATTCTTTCATTTGCTAAAACCCCTTTGAGTCATTTAAAGGTATGAAGAACAGTAACCAAATCAAATGCAGCATTTCGATCTCAACATCTGTGCTTCCTTAAACGATTCCCATTATTTCCGAAGAGCCGGCGCTTTTATTTTGACTGTCAGGACTAGGCTCAATTCGTTCGGTTCCCAAATTAAAGTTGACCTTGTTGCAATGAACAGACACACCACGCAAACAAATAATCAGCATCTTGGGACATAAATCCATTCGCAGCCCTCCTCCCAACTCCCAACGCGTTTCACAGGAATAAATTCCAGCGTGTTTTGTGTATTGATGTTTTCTGTAATAGACATTGATGGATTCGCCACAGCGTCCATTTCTACATAATTGTTGAAATTATGTTTGTGCTTTCTCTGTTTTTCCTCTTTTTTTGGCACGCATTCTCTCTTTACACTTATAACGTTGATATTTGTGACTAAAATAACGATTAGCTATGAATATCAATGATCGGTGGTGCGTCAGCGCTGTGTCGGGCTTTTTTAGAGGTGGGTGGAGTTTCAGCCTGGCGTGTGTGTGTGTGCGTGTGTGTTAGATGACGCGTTCATGGGCTTGACGGTGCTGCTGCTACACTCACACATTCCATCTTTTAATTCTGTCCGATTTTAGCACCGTCTTTATCTTTCTTTCAGCGTCCGTCGTCATACCCGCGTCTCCGTTTTCCTCTCGTCTTGGCTCCGAATATTCATTTTGGACGCCCTTGTGATGTCAGAACATTCCAGTCCACTGAGCCAGTAGACATTCACCCCCCAACACTAAAAGCACACACCCTTCACATTAACACTAAAGCTTCTGTCCCCTCTCCAGGGTCTTCCTCGGCCTCGTTACTTTACGCTGCCTTTATTTTCCACCTTCTCTCTCTGCTCTGACTGCGACCGCCGCTAATCATATGTCACCCTCACCTTTTCCACGTGCACGTCGTGCCCCCGTGTTTTGCATCCGAGGACGTGTTATGGTGTTCTCCTGCAGCCTCCCTGCTCACCCCTCCCTATTTCTCCTCACCGTGACGGCCGTAGGCGGCCCACACGTCTCCATACGCTGGCTGATACAGTGAATCTATGGAAACGGCTGGATATACGGTCGCAGGGAGGGGCCGATTTATTGAACTCTGCTTACGCGGCTGTTGGTCACAGCCGGGCGGAAAAAAGGGAGTGAAAGTGAAAAAGTGCGGCAGGAATGTCCACGAAGAAAAGAAGCTGTGACAGAAGGTTTTTATGAAGCCCGCAGAAGAAAAAATGCATTCGCACAGTTAAGTTGTTGAATCGAAGCTTTGATCAGATTAACACAGAACTGATAGAATATAAATAATGAATAAAGGCCATTTTCCAGCGAGCGGGCTTGATTTGATATACATCCAAACCGTTACTTACTGCCTGCTTGTGTCCTTTTATTAAGCGCCCGATTTAGAACAAATCACATCTGAGTGTGCTGACATCCCTTTGGCACGCCTTCAGTCAGTTAAACGCGCTGATCCATAGTTTGTGTGAATAACCAATCAGGGGACACGCTAAACACGCTTTCAACAGCAGTTATTTATGCTATGGACGCAAAATGCACTTATTTGAGACGTATTTAAAACAGGGTTGAAATCAAAGCCTGGATTTAAATAAATGGCAAATTCCGACTCCATTAAGACTCTGAAAGTGAGATTTCACAGCTTGGTGGGGCTCCTTGTGACATTTGAGCTGGTGATTGTGTGTTAAAAGGGTTTATGTTTCTTCAGTGCGCAGCTGTGCTGCAGAATCAGGTGGTTCCGGGCCGCAGAAGCCGTCTTTACCGGGATTCAAACCCTCATCGGCGCCATTTTGTTGTAACCAACTCGGCTTTGTCGGAGTCGTTAGGAAGGGCTCGGCTGCAGTTTTTGAGAATCCCGGATCCGCTCGAGAAAAACAGGATTCTGAAAAAGGCCCATAAATGGGATCCTCAGGTTCATGTAAACACACTCAGACTCTAACAGGTCAGACTCACAAATACTCCCATGCACACGCACACACATGCTAGTCAGCAGAGCATTCCAGCGCTGTTTGGACTGTTGCTGCCACTGGTCTAATGGTTCTCACATGTCTGTCGCCCCGTCTTTGAGCCGTCCGCGGGACAATGCGGGCTATTCTTGAGGCCCAACAATGTGCTCTGTTTTCGTGCCGGTCCGTGCGCAGATGGAACAAACGTTCACACGCAGGGGAGAAGAGACAAAAAAGAGACGGAGACAAATGTCAAGATTCAAATAGACTTGTAAACAGAGAGAGAAGTCTGCGCGTCTGTTTGTACTCGTCAACAGCGTCCGCGCTAACTAAAACAGGCAGGTCCCGCCTCCGCCGGCCGGCACGGCGGAGCTGCTCCACGCCAACTGTCAATCAAAGAGACAACGGGGGCCAAAACTATGATAGTATGAAAAATAACAGTCTTCAGCCATCAGTCGCAAACACACACGCACGCGCGCACGTGAACCAGAGGTTCCAGTCGTACCGCAACGGGCTCCCAACATGCAAAGTAACATTATCGTGTCAGGAGCGTCTCGCTGTTCTCTGTGCGTCCCCGTCATCGCCTTGACAGGCAGACGAAAAGTGCCACAAGTGTGTGTGTGTGTGTGTGTGTGTGTGTCTCTCGCCGAGTTAATGCGCCGGTCTGTTCCCGTCCCGTGCACACCGGACCCCGTGCACAATGTCTTCTTTTGTTGTCATGTTAAAGTGATGCAATAAAGCCACGCAGTGACAAGGGTGGCCCCCGGGGGCTTCCGCGGTGACAAGAGACGGGGAGGACATGGACGCGGAGTGGAGACAAGAGCGCTGAGGAGGGGTTATTGCCACGAGACAGATTGCAAGTGTCATTTTCTATTATGGCACCCCGAGCCAGCGCGGAGGACACACACATGCACACACACTCACACACAGCTACACATGTCTTGGCCTACTTCGACAGGATGCTTTTGACAGGGAGAGACGTGCGCACATCAGGGCTGCGCTGGCATTAAAGCCCCTCCTCAGGATGAGAAAGCAGATTTTTACCCCCCCCCCCCCCCCCCAACCACCCCCATAAAAGCTGAAATCTTCCTCCGTAAAATCCGCCTGCGTGCTGCTCAATCGTTACTGGCTGAGCAATCTCCTTGACCTCTGGCTCGTATCTTTGAACAATTTGGATCGCTGGAAGGAAGAAAAAAGAGAACTGGCGATTGTTACCTCACATCTAATAAGACTGGAGGTTTCCAACCTGACAGCAGCCGCAGGAGTCTCGTCAGAGGAGCCTTTCAGAGGCTCCTCAAAGAATATATTGAGTTTTTAAATACAGCGTGACCCTTTGTTGCATCTGAAACCCCTATTATCTATTCAAAGTCCCTCATGAGGCTGTGTTTGTTAACCAGGCAATTAGCGGGCAGTGTTTGGTGGTTATCAGTTCCACAGCTGACACTCGCTCTCTTCAGCCTGTGACGTACGAGGCAGTAAAATGAAAATGGGATCCGAGCTCGGCCCCATAGTTTGTCCCTAATAAGGTGCAGCGGCAGCAGCTATCAGGGGCCGGACTGAATTAGTCCACAGCGGATTCAAATGTCCCGATGCTATCAAACTCCATTTTAACAATAATGGAGGTCAGACAGGCAACTGGGTTAAAAAAAGAAAAAAGTCTGTTTGTCTATCCGAGGGAACTGTTGTGTCCTGCTAAGACACGGCAGGGAGATAGCATCGCTACAGCTAACACAAAAACAGCAAGTGTGTGTGTGTGTGTGTGTGTGTAGGGGGGTACAGCCAGTGAGCGAAGCCACACAAGGAAAAGTTTTTCGGCGACTTTCTCGAATGTCGCTCCAGATTTTGCCCTTCATCGTTCTTTCACAATGTCGCGCCCTCTCCGTTGCTATTTCTGACTGCCAGTGTGCGGATCTGGCTCGCCGAGATTTCGTGCCAGTGTAAAAATTGGCTGAGGGTTTGGTTCAAATCAAATTGGACATCAGCACCCACAACACCATCTGTTAGGGAAAGGCAGCGGAGTGAAGGGCAGAACGCTGCATTCGGATAAACGCATTTCCAATTTATCAAATTGTTGACTGACACCCCGGTAAACCTTACGCGCCGGTCTATTCTTAGAACGCCACAGATTCACGTCTTGGCATCCTTAAAATTACCATTCAAGAAGAAAAAAGCCGCATCTGTTATTTTGCCCAGTTAAGTTTCTCTTTTTACCTTTTACTTTACCAGCGCAACGCTTATTCTAATAAAAAAGAAAGGCTCTTCTAGTTTTAAATAGAAGCGTCATGGCAGGTGATACTTGCGCATGTGTGCACGCTGCTAACAGGTGTGCCGCCCCAAAATGTGTTTGGAGACACAACTGCGATTGTCGGGGGGAGGGGGGGGGGACCATATGTCCCGCGTTGCTTTAACTTCTTTCACAAGGTGACTAACTCCTGTTGTCATGCTGGTGCATCTATGGGTGCAGGTAGCAGCGCACGTGCACGTCCACATCCTCGGAGATCTGCACCAGTAGGGGGCAAAAACAAGATGGAGGGGGGGGTTGTGTTTTTCTGAGGCACAGCCACCACCTCGACTGGTGCCAAGCACCGTTACCAACTGGTCCCCAGTAACCGGTAGCCGCTGGGGGAGGTGTGAGGTTTCTATACGTCCACCTGTCTATCACAGGAAACCGCTTGTTTTCGTTCCTATTTTTGATACCAGGCTAATCTTGGCGCCACAACGGCGAGTTTGCCACAGCGCCATTGGCCCGCCTTGAGAAGGAATCGATGAAAATGTGTGCAGACACATGGCCCAGCTCAACCAGACATGAATTGATCATCAAATATCAACATCATCATTTGGTTCTGGAGCGCGCCGGTGCTGCCAGTGTGTGTATTAGAGAGGGGGGGTGGGGGCGGTGTCACGAGGGTGTAAATAAGTGCGGAGATATATTCCAAATTCCTCTTTTTTTAGAACTCCTTGGAACGTCTTCATAATGCAGAATGCAGTCTGTTCAAATTCAACATTTGGCAACTGAAAAATTGAAAGACCCTCATGTTAATTTCCTATTTTTGCACCATTTCTGTGCAATTTTCACTTTGCTCCACCGCCACCCGACTGCAGAGTTGCATTTTTAGAAAGAACGGTGCATTTCAGATCTGTTAGCCGTTAGCCGTTTGAGGCTAACCTGGTGATAGTCTCATCGCCATGACTACGCGTGGAGGTTTTCTGTCTGCCGCTCGGCTGCGAGGTGGTAAGTTTCCACCATCTCTCTTCAGCCTAACACAAACTCCACCAGCTCTTGTATAATTGCTTATTCAATGCTGACCCCTGCCCAATTTGGGAGGGAGGAGGGGCGGCGGCGGTGGGGCGGGGTGTAGCCCGAGCCAAGGCCCAAGTCAATGTAGAGCCTGTTTTTTGGAATATAAGAGTCGACCATGGGTCCTGAGCCAGGCCTTTTTCCCGTGGGCCCCCCCCCCCCTTCCTTGTCTTCATTTGCCTCCTTGGCCCTCCGCCCTCCTCCGAGCTTAGCCGGGCCTGGCGCTGGCACAGAGGTCCCTTTGTTGTTCACATCGGGCCAGGCCTCTCCACGTCTCTCGGTCTCGCTCTCTCCTGTCTTCCCAATTCTCTCTCTCTCTCTCTCTCTCTTTTCCACGAACCCCCTTCCACCTCCTCGACATCACCCCTCCTTCATTTCCTTTAAAGGTCCTGGCTTCACAAATATGAGATAATAGGAAAAATAGAGCTGGCTGCTCGCGGTGACTCAGGGTAAGTCGTCGCAGTGAAAAATAGAAGAAGAGAGCGAGTGAGAGAGGGACGCTATTGTGTGGAGAGAGAGAGCTGGACTGGAGAGGAGTCTCCTCCCAGCTCTCTTTTACTCTCCAGCAGCTTCAGAACCTAAAGCTCGCTGCGGATCCAAAAGCCGGAAGGGGCTCAATCTGACACACACACAGAGCTCCTCTCTCTCCGAGTCTCGGCAGGTGGACGCTGATGTTTTGGCTCGGCTGCAGGGCAGCAGCTTGACTCCATTTGAGCCAATGAGCCAAGATAATAGCCGACGATTCCCGCATTATTGTCACCCCCCCCCCCCCCTCCCCGAACCCCAGCTTTTTCCCAGAATGCCCTCCCAGCCGTGCACTGTCAGAACAGCGACGTCACCCTCTGATAAGTACGCGATTAAAAACAAGATGTGAGGTATTAGCCGGGGCGTTTTGAGGGGAAGTCTAAAGCATTCCTCCTCTTGTGTGCGTTTACTCCTCAGTTTGGTCAGGGTTAGAGGCTGCCCCCTCCCACGCCCTTCAGCCGCAGCGAATGCACGGCCCCACGCCCCGGCGCGGGCACCGGGCTCCACCCGCTTACCTCACACAACACAAACACACAACAAAACAGGCAGCGCTGGGAACAGCTTCCTCCGTCTCCATGGAAAGAGTTGCGCCGGCGTCCTATATTATGTGACGGTTGGCCTGGCCCAGCCAGGGGAGCCCGCCATGTTTCCATCCAGCTGTCGGCCGTATTTCATGACAAATTCATAAAGTGTTACACACATAAAAAACAAAAAACAGATGCATTTCCAGCACCAGGGTCGGAGCAAATACAGTAAATACCTGCTTCCCTGAGCAGCAGAGTAAATTCCCAGTTATCCCAACCTCGGTTCTCGTGCAGCACTCCTCCTTCACCTCCTCTGGGACGCCCCCGCTGCCCTCCGGACCACCACTGGATCAGAACGCCCGCTTTCACACCTTCTCAAAACCCCTCGTTTCAACTCCTGTTCAAGGTTTGCATGGAGCTCGTAGCGTTGATACCAAGCATCTCTCCTTTCTTCTTTCCTCTCTCCTCTCCTCTCCTGTCCCCTCCTCTCCTATCCTCTCCTTCTCTACACTCCACTCGACTCCTCTCCCCTCCTCTCCTCTCCTCTCAACTCCTATCCTCTCCTCCTCTCCTCTCCTCTCCTCTCCTGTCCTCTCCTCTCCTACCCTCCTCTACTCTCATCTCTCCTCTCCTCCCCTCCTCTCCTCTCCTCTCTCCTCCTCTCCTATCCTCTCCTCCTCTACACTCGACTCCTCTCCCCTCCTCTCCTCTCCTCTCCTCTCCTCTCGACTCCTATCCTCTCCTCCTCTACACTCCTCTCCTCTCTCCTCCACTCCTCTCCTCTCCCCTCCTCTCCTCTCAACTCCTATCCTCTCCTCCTCTACACTCCTCTCCTCTCTCCTCCACTCCTCTCCTCTCCTCTCTCCTCCCCTCCTCTCCTCTCTCCTCCTGTCCTATCCTCCTCTCTCCTCCTCTACTCTCCTGTCTCCTCCCTTCCCCTCCCCTCCTCTCCTCTCGTCTCTCCCCACGTGCACACACACACACACACACGCACACACTCTCCTGCCCATTTCCTTGCCATTTTTTTGCCCGTCCGACACACAATGAAAAAAGCCTTTTATTAATAGTTAAAGTGGCCCCGGCCTGTCACTGGGGACAATAACTGCAGCGCTGTTAATAAATAACAATAATAACTTGGAGATTGAGACAGAGAGGCAGCGCGATGGAAAGAGAACAGGCGACACTGCCATTTGTTGTTCCCTCTCACTTGTCAAAGCTCTTTGGCTTAAAAGCCTCTGTCATTGTTGAGGGAGAGTGAGCTGGAGTGAGAGACAGAGGAGGATCGGGGGGGCTAATAGCACCTGTTGGGGTGATGGTGAGACAGCTGTCACCAGGGATGTAGGCGTTGGGGGGGAGTAAAAGACAGGAGCAGACTTTTTTCTTCTATTATATCTTCCCGTCGTCTTCTTTGGGTTGGCCTCTGACAGGAGGCACTAAGGCAACATCAGGGACTCGGCAATGCAACCTGCTTTGCTGACTAACTGGCTGAGTGGTTGTGGGAAACCAAGGACAGATTAGTCAGAGTCCAAGGGCAGAGGAGGAAACAGCCGAAGCCCTCGCTCTTGTTGGTGGGTCTTCATCTGCCTTTGCCTGGTCAGCACAATCGCAGTGGTTAGTTAGCACGACGGTTTTTGAATTTATGTCTCTCTCTCTCTCTCTCTCTCTCTCTCTCTCTTTCTGCATAAATAGTATTTAAATTTGACCCTTGTGAGTCTCTGTCTCTCGCTGCTGAGACTGAGGATATTTCTTTCTTAAATCTGTCTTTTTGCTGTTAAAAATAAGAAATGATTTGGCCACCAACAAACTTGGTGCCAGCATCAGTGTTTGGAGGCAGTGTGCACACACTTCCTGCGTATCTGTGGGTGTTTGCGCATTCAAGCGTGTGTGTTTGTGGGCGGACAGGGTTAATCTCACTCTTTCACTAAAACCTCTTCCCTGAGCAAGGCCTCGCATCCTAAATGTAGATCTCTCTCTCTCTCTCTCTCTCTTATTACTCACTTCCTTGTTTTTCCATGTCAAAAACCTGCAACGGGGCGATGCCTTCAGCTTTGTGTGTGTGTGTGTGTGTGTATGTGTGTGTGTGTGTGTGTGTGTGTGTGTGTGTGTCCACAAACACTCCGGACTCTCCTGTGTGACATTTCCATTTCCCTCCCCGCTCGTGTGTGTGTACACTGATGTCTGACCATATTTAGGGTTGTAATTAGTGAATTCGTGTGTGTGCGCACACACACGTGTGGGCGCCGCGGCGGTTTGGTGGCGTGTGCGTGGAAAACAAAGCTCCGGCTGATAATGTGTCCATTGTGGCGGGTGCATTAAGGTCCTCTTTGTCTCGGGGCCCACAGGGCTAATGATTCTCTAGCAGCAGGTGAGAGGGAAAAAGCCACTCTCTTTCTCTCCCTTCTCTCCTCCACTTGTCTCTCTCTTTATCTCGCCTTGCCTCTCTTAGCCGTTCCCTTTCTCGCTTGTTTTTGCTCCACAGATTTCCTCTTCTTTTTCGATTATCAGCCTTCTCTTTCCACCTTTCTCTCTCTCTCCCGCTGATGTGGCCATTAGGCTGAGCTGCCGCTGCCTTTATTACAGCAAATGGACTTTAAATGAGCTTTATTGTTATGTTGGCCAGCCAACTGAATCTCTCTCTCTCTCTGTCTCTCCCTCTCTCTCTCTCTTCCCTCTGCACCCCCGTCCCCTCCTCCCTTAAACAGAGGCCCCCAGCATTGAGCGGCTCTTGTCAAAGGATTGGAAGGATAAACTTTTGGCCATGGGCTCAGGGCACATTGGAGAAATTAAAGGTATGGTTCAACTGAATGACAAAATAGCAAAGCGCCCAAGGTACAAATATTGTATTTGTAATTTTAAAAAAAGGGGCTAAAACGTGGACATATTAGTCGTCCTGGCTCCTGACCAAGAGAGCGGTGCTAGAAGTAACCACATTTATTCCAATGATTTTAAACCTTTTAGTAAGAAGCTTTTCATCTTTTATCTTTTGGTACTTAGCATCACTGTTAGAATCACTGTGCGGCTGCGTACTCGTGCGCCACCCAGCCAGTGTACTCGCACAAACCCAGCTCCAGCTGAATAAACTGGACTTATTCGGAGGCAAAGAGGCTAAAATCATCTGTCAGTGATGACTGAACTCTCAATGATCAAGATTAGATAAGCGCAGCCGACATTTAAAAGGACGAATCTTTCCCCTGTTTTCACTCGGAAGTGATGTCTGAAAGTCCGTCAGCTCTAGATGAACCCAAATTGACGCCAGCGTAGGAGAGCTGGCACATAAACGTGCGCGGTGAGGTGCGCGACTGCGAGCCCTCGTTCCCAGTGACTCCAGGGCAAAGCCGCCGCTCTCGTCCGGTAATTGAGCGTTATTAGGAAGCAAAGCAATATGTAATCAAAGAGCCTGGCGGAGCGGCGTGGCGGTGGGGGGGGGCTCTATTGATCAAACCCCTTTTTTCTCAGCTCCCCGCTGCGCTGACATTTCTGTGCAGGGGCGTCCAGCGCACCAGCAGCCGGGGCGCAACAGAAGGAGCGAGTATTTGCAGGTCTCTCAGAAAGTGCTTACATAAGATGGTGTAACAAAAAAATACATACGGACGAGTTTTGTCCAACAGTTTTGAACGCATCGGATTGACTCGCTGAATATTCCCCCCCCCCCATCGACTTTTGAAGGGCTTTTTGTGGGGAACAAAGTCGCCGTGAGCCACCGCCTTCCACTCTGTCAGCCTTATTGGGAAGCTGCTTTGATAAAAGCCCCATGTGGTGTCACACACACACACAAAACAGGGAATTCTTTTTGACGAAACTCTCGACTCTACGTATCCGACAGGAGTCAGAAGATCTTCTTTTATTAAATAAAGCGTCGTAGTTTGTTTTCTGAGTAAAAATCCTTCTTTTTTTTTAAATGAATCACAGCAACAGTTTTCCAATTGTTCCGCAAATCGCCCAGTAAAGCTCGCAAAACACACGCAAAAGATTTTATTAAAAGAAAATCTCCCAAAACAAACGGGAAGATATCCGTGAAATCACTGTTATTCATTTCTAACGGGGTCGGTGAATCTGCACTGCGAAACTGGACGTCCAGATGAGCATTTTTGTCTTATCTCTGGCTCCCCTCCTCCTCTCCCCTCAGTTATTAAATCTGTGTCTTGTCCCTGTCCTCCCTGCCCTGTCTGGGTACACTGGGGGGGGTTACGGGGTAATTAATTAGCCCTGAAAACACTGTGACAAGTGGTAGCTTGTTACTAATTGCTTAATTATGTCACACACATGTGTAAGATTTAAAAGCAGGGAAGCCGCATCAGACGGTTTATTTTTAATTTTGCTACTTAGATGCCTTGTGCACGTGCACGCGATGGAGGAAACCAGCTATTGATCGGCGTAGCCGAGCCAGGAGCTGATTTATGGGCTGGATTCTTCTGCTAAAACTTTGCTGATATCCAAACAACACGCTCGAAGAAGGCTGGCATTCATTTGCACACACCTCGGAATGTCCCACCACCTCAACGTGCACGCCACGGGGCACAGGAGTGCTCAGTCGCACCGTGTTTGCATTTGTGCCTGTGCACGAGGGTGTGTGTGCGTGTGTGTGTAACCCCAACAAGTAACCCTCACAAGAAAGGCTCCTTTGATCCATCGCTTCACCTTTGCAACCCCCTCCTTATCCCTTTTTCTCCCCCACTTGCCGCCTGTCCTCCCCACCCATGCCCCCCTCCATTTGAGCGTTTTTCACACAAGGCTCTTTCTTGTCTTGGTCAGCTTGCACACATGCGCGCGCGCACACACACACACACACACGTTTCAGACTCTACAAAGGTGGGCCTGTGAGTTAGGACAGCCGCCTGTTTATTTTTCCAGCAGCCACCGCTCCCGACAGTTGCCTTTATTGTTCATTGTTGGCGGATGGATGGAGTGCATGGGTGGTGGGGGGGGTGGGGGTGGTCAGGGGACGCGGGGGAGGGGTGGCCGGTGTGGGCAGCGGAGGCAGTTGAGACGGTGGCTACCCACTGGGAGGACAAATGGATGACTCTCACCTTCCTGCACAGTCAAAGGGCAGGTCAGCAGCCAGAGCCCCCCACCCCCCTCACCCCTCCATCTGAGTCCCCCCTTTCCCTCCCCCCACTTTGCCCCCCTCTGTCTTTCTTCCTCATCTGGTTTGGCTGGCGCAGGAATGTGGCCTGTTAAAGGTAGCAGCTGAAGAACAATGAGGGATTGTACTGTTGCGCGTGCACGCGCGCACACACACACACACACACACACACACACACACACACAGGCGCATGTAGGCAAACACTAGTACATATGACCAGACATGGGTGCACACTCTGATTGTAACTGATTGTGCCTCTTTAACTACATCCTGTTGAATGATTTTGGCCATGTGTGTATTTGTGTGTGTGTATGTGTGTGTATACACGTATGTGTAATGGAGCTGGTATGCTGGGATCTGACAGGTCAAAGGTCAGGCCATGCTAAATGTGAGCAGGAGGCTGTCTGACTGCAGGGTAAACACACACCAGACACTCTCTCTCCGATTACGGCGCGGCGCGGCCGTCCGCCATCGCTTCAGAAACTTTACCCATGATTCAATGCCAGCGGATCCGTTCGTTTTTAAAGTTTTAGCGCGGAACGTCGGTTTTTCCAACCTGGCCGCGGATTTCTTTTGTTTGCGAAGCTTATGAGGCTGGCTCAGATCTCCCATTTGCCAGATTTGCGTTCTTTCCTTCAATACGGCCGTAAAGACGGTGATGGATGTTGCTCAGGCGCTCGCCGCCAGCCTTCTGTGACCGGCAAAATAAGTCAACATCTGGTTTTACAACTCCGAGGCGTGCGTACACGCTCCGCCTGAACGCACCTTCCGTTGACATGCCCCTCCTCCCACGCCATCAAAAGCCCCCAACCGCTCATATATCAGGCTGACCAACAAGCCAGGGTTACCATTAGACCGCTTTGTTGTTCCTTCCTGCCCCTGACCTCTGACCTCTCCCCTAGCATCTTTCCTGACCTGCTGGTAGCCATGAAAATCTCCCAGCGAGGGGGGACAACATTTTTACTGTTTCAGCCACATCTTTTCTGATTTCTAATACATTTAGACGCCAATTCAGGGTCTTAAGGTGTAAATCCAAATGTACCTGAAAGTCCCTCAGAATTTGTTTTTGAACACACCCTCCCTCGGAAATCATTGCATAAATTCTTTGTTGCGTAACCTCGTCTGTTGCATGTTCAAAGTGTGACGGTCTCCCCCTTCTCTCCCCCCCCCTTCCTTTACGGCCAGGTACCGCAGACAGCCTGGCGGAGAAAGAGCGCCAGCTCATGGGCATGATCGGCCAGCTGAGCAGCCTGAGGGAGCAGCTCCTGGCGGCCCACGAGGAGCAGAAGAAGTTGGCTGCCTCGCAGATGGAGAAGCAGAGGCAGCAGATGGAGCTGGCCAAGCAGCAGCAGGACCAGGTAAGAGGAGCGCGTCGCGGGCCCCAAAACGCCCTCATTCCCCAGCAGAAAGGATCCTTTCACCACCTTTAGGTGTTACAACGGCAGAAAAGATGAGCGCAGCTTCTCTTAAAATGGTGGCATCTAGATTTTTAGAGTGTAGGTCTGCCTTCTCCGCACACGCACACGTGCGCACGCTGCAAAAGACTCGTTCCCCAGGGAGTACAAACACATGGATGCAGCACCGGAATGAGCTGAGGGGGTGCAGAGTGGGAGTGGATGCAGCACAACGATACAACCACGTCCACAGTTTTCACAGGCCCCTGGCGAAGGCCGCCGTATATTTGCATAGAGACGGGTTTCCCTCGCCGTGCCGCCGCTTCCCGCCCCCGGGAGGGATCGGCAGAGCAGGCGACACCCCAGCAGTGAGCGACAGAGTGGCCGGCGGCGCCCTCGGTCAGAGCATCCCTCAGCAGAGAACATTGTGAGGCTTATTTACAGGCTTGATTCCAGCTCTGAGAGGAGGAACGATGAGGAACGAGGGCAGAAGTAAAACAGCTGAGGTGGCACGCAAAGAAAAGTGCATGAATAAATGTGTGAAATTAAGAAGATGCCTCCAAATTGAGTGTGACAAAAGAATTGGAAAGAGCGGATGGAGGGGCGATGCGGAGCGTGTCCGTGGGACTCTGCCGTCCGTTCTGCTGCCAAACCACCCGAGATGGAGCCTTTAATATTTCAGCGCGGGCCATCGACCCTCTGTCGTGCAAGCGGGGCCTCGGCAGCCTGCACGCGTGTCACGGCTCCCGCAGGAGCACGCACACGCTCGCCTGCTGCATGTAGTGTATAACGTTGTGTTGTGCGCTCTGCTCCCCAGATTGCTCGGCAACAGCAGCAGCTTCTGCAGCAGCAACATAAAATCAACCTCCTGCAGCAGCAAATCCAGGTGAGTCCGGCTCGTCCGTGCGTCCGTCCGCCGCTCTCATTGTGTGTTTTTGACAGTGTCTGAACCGCACACAAAGGCAATCCTTTGATTGCGATTGTGGCTGGGGCCTGAATCACCCCCCCCCCCCCCTCCTTCCAGGCGATCGCTGTTTAAAATCAGAAGTAGAAGACGGGCTCCAAGTCCTTACCGCAGAAAATCAAATTTGCCGCATCACAACTGTCGGGAGTTTTCGTCTTATTCCATTTGTGTTGGAGTGATTGTGAAGGTGTTTTCGCGGCACGAGCAGGAGCTTGATTGAGCCGCGAGGCCGCGAAGCTGTTGAGATGTGATTGAAAATGGTTCCTTTGCTTACACATTCATGTTGCGGCCAAAAAGTGCAGCAGTTAGCTCAGGTCGCCTCGGATACAGCCTCCACCACCGCAGCTAGCAGCTGGTTAACGGACCTCATTAGCAGGAGCTAACAGACCCCAAACTATTTGATTTCTCTTTTAATTGAGGCACCTCTGATAGAAGTTGAAGTAGAAATCTAAGAAAAAGGCCTGTGAAAATCGGCATCCCAAAATAAGAAAATGGGCGGGCATATATATGAAACACTTAAAAATGGAAGCATTGTCCCGCTGGGTGCTACACTGGAGCCTCTGTGTTGGTCCAGGTGGCTTGGAACGAATAGCCCGCTCTTTTGTAAAAGCAGATGACACTGAATTTTGAGCTGAGAAAGCTGGGCTTTGTGTCATAAGAGACACTCTGTCCAAGGGGAACACACACACACACACACACAACACATTCCTTTTCCCCCCAAGAGGTTAGCCATACAGAGTTTGTGTGATAAGAGGCCTTGTGATCGCATGCGTGTCTATGTTTGTCCATAATTCTGCTTATAGCAGCTGTGTTTATTTGCTTTGTGCGATTGTAGTCGCGCATTGTTCGCGTTTTGTCTCCTCTTTGACAAAAAAAGAAGGCACGTGTTTGTTTCTGAGGAGCTCTCTGTGCATTCTTGAGCATCCATTTCTTCTTCTGTGTGTGTGTGTGTGTGTGTGTGTATTCGCCGCAGCTGTGTGTGTTAAGCCATAAACACGTCCGCTCATGATTCACTCCCTCACGACCCCGTCGAGACAAAGCTCCCTTTTCCCATGACTTTGCAACCTTTTCCCCAAATAAGCGTCCCTCCATTGAACGGGCCCGACAATAGTTTCTCACAGGCGGAGGCAGCTGTAGGCAGGCTCGTTAGAAGACCCACACAATCGACGGGGTCCCGTCGCTGGCGCACCGACGCGCCCTTCGCTGGGGCCTGCCCGCTCACATACGTCGCCCTACGCCACGAGGAAACGCATCGTGCACACGTATTGAAACGGGACGCACGCTCGCCTGGTGATCAAACATGCGACCTGGTGGAGGAATGAACTGCTCAATCATTCATGAAGAGATTGTCCACACAATCCCAGAGTACAATGGCCTACAATGGTGTGTGTGTGTGTGTGTGTGTGTGAGTGTGGGTGTGTGTGTGTGTCGGTCTGTCTCTCTCTCTCTGATAGACCCTTTATGATTGCACTTGCCCCTAACGAGACCAAGTTCAGCTGTCCTTCCGTGTGTGTGTGCACGTGCGTGTGTGTTCCTCTGCCTTTGTGAGGCCCGGAGCCCCAAAGGCCCGTGATGTGCGCTTTCAGAGGTCCACTCGGATGAGGTGATGAAATGAAACGAATAATCGGCTCATAAAAAAGAGAAGAGTGACACACATCTCGCATGAAAGGAGGACAAATTATCATCGTCACGTGTGTCCAGTTTTGTCTTTTAGGCCCACAATGAAAATCCAAATCACGCCAGCGACACGTGCGCGTCACCTCCCAGCTGAGCAAATATTTCATGAATAGGTCAAGAGTCATCGGTGGGCCGGAGTTATCTTGGGGTAATCTGTAACTAGACCCCCGAAGATCTTCACAACACATCAAAATCCACAAATCGCACACGAGTCCACCTCACCTGTCATCTGTCCTTTTCTACCTGTCTTAATGCCCCCAGCGCCAGTTTGGCCTTTATACACTCGCGACCGATGCTAGTTCTAATGCTAATGCTAAGTTTACCATTTGGTCTCATTGTTTCTATGACAAAAAAGGTTTTTTAATTCAATCTTCTACTCTTCACTAAGCTAACCTCCCCCCCGAGCGCCACTGAAGACAAGGTGCTGCTTAACCAAGAACATGTGTGTGCATGAAAACACAGCACACCGAAATAAACACACACACGCACGCGCGCACCCCCTGCTAGTGGCCTTCTTGTTAAGCTCAAAGGCCTGAGTGCATCTCGCGCTGCCTTTGCTCTCCTCCTCGCCTCCACTCGTTCTAATTAAACGCCGTGTCTCTGAGGTTCCCCCCCCGGTGGCGCGGAGGGCGGCCACGGCGCAGAGAAGCGCGACGGGGATGAAAGGAGCTCACCTGCCGAGACGCTCGGAGCTTACCTTGAGAGCGGGCGCGCGGTTTGGTGGGAACAGGCGTCGCGCGCACGCTCGCACCAAACGGCGTATTTGATACGGAGGAACGGGGAGACGCGAGCCCCGGCTTAATGAATCCGAAGGCGTCCATCCACAACACGCCGTCAGGTTACTGCCTCCCTGTTGGCCGTCTTTCATCTCACGTCTGGAGCGCCGTCGTTACTGAGGGAGGGAGACGCCACCGAGAGACCCCAGCTGATGCTTTAACTCGTTTAAGCAGGGGCAGACGCGGAGGCGACGGCGGCTAACAAGCTCCCCGTTAGGGTTTACTGACACGGTTAACTCAATTTCACCTCACACGCACAACCTATACTTTTGATATATGTTAGGAAAGAGAGGAGCAAAAGAGAGCTTTGATTACGTTGTACGCGCCATAACAGGACGCCACCTCGTAATCAGCTGATCTGGGATCTGTCCAGAAAGTTTCAAACCCCCCCCCCCCCTACAAATTAATTAATGGTTCAATCCCTCGCACGTCCCTTCTTGAGCAATAGGTCATCCAGGTCTTGTATTAATTGCCGGAGCATATGGTCGCCAACAGATTTTAGCTGTGGGACTCGCACTTTAGCGGGGGCTATTTTTCTCGCGCGCTCAGAAGTGAGCCATATTGCGCGGCGCTGGCAGCTATTGTTCGGCGCATTAACTTCACAGAGCTAATTACTCCCCAATAATAACTTTACCTTGGAGTTTTTTAGTGCGCCAACCAACCTGTTTTGCACCCCATATGTTAATTAGCGGCCACATCTTCATTACGCCGCAGCGGCGCTTTAAGTTCAAGCTGTGCCGCCTGGCGCGCGGCGCACGCAGCCTCGCCTGGCTGCCAATTATCCAACTCTGGCTTCCCTCACTTTCTCCTTCTCTCTCTCCGTCTCTCTCTGTCTCTCGCTCTCATTCTGCTCCATCTATCTGCTGTTTAGTCCTTTTGTCTCGTCAGGGTGAATTATCAACTTCATCTCTTTCTGTGCCCTTCACCCCCGTAAAGTCCTTAGGAAGACATTTTCACAGGCGTCGGTTTCTCTTTGTTTTCCATGCACGTTTCCTTGATTAAAGGGGTGTGTGTGTGTGTGGGGGGGGGGGGGCTCAGATGAGTTGGAGTTTTGTTTGCTTTAGATTTGGATGAAGACGGGAGCTTTACAGATAAAATGCAGAGTTCCTTTTTCCCCGTGCCGGCAGGAGCGGCGGTCTGATGTTGGACTTGTAGGGTTTCCTGTTCACTTTAGGCCCGACGTGCGGAACGCCGCTGGTCCCCGGAGCGTCGGCTGCATCAGATGCGCCTTTTTCCCTTCCTGCGGATCTGGAGATTCTCTGTTGGATCTGGCCTTGCTCTCCGCTTCTGCCTCACTCTCTCTCCCAGGATTTTCTTTTCTTTTCTTTCTGTCAATGCATCTCTTTGTCTCTGATTCTTATTCTCTAATTTGGAAGCACTCTGCGCCCCCCCCCAACCACCACCCCACCCTCTCCTTTCTTCCTCTCAGCTTCAAAGTTTCCTCTGTGATCATGAGGCTAACGTACAGAGCACATAATTCACTTTCGTCGGTGCGCTGGGATAAATATCACATTAAGCTATAAAGTGGACGCTAACGGCACGTAAAGGCAAAGGGCACCTCTGTGTTCCCGCATCACATGATCTGTTGCTGGATGTGGTGCTCTCACCCCTCCTCACCCTCCACAGACAATGCACATCATTCAGCCTCCTTTCAGCCATGTTTACCCGCGTGTGTTTGCGGAGGTCAGCGGGTCTCCAAACTATGACTTCCTGTTTTCCTCCAGCCTCCGTGGCTCTTTTGCTTCCTACCATCTGTTGCTCCATCTCCATGTACCATCGCGGAGATGTGCAGCACTTCTCTCCAGACTCTCACCCACACTTGTAAATTCTCTGATAGTCTAATTGAAATTGAAACTTGACGAGGCCACGAGACCCTCAATGAGCTGTGTGTGTGTGCTGGATGTATGTTTATACATCCCTCTCCTTTTCTGTCTCCTCTCCTCCTCCCTACGGTACATTACAGTATTTCTAGCCAGCTCCACTCCAGCATATGTCCAATTAGGCCTGAAAGGCAAAGCGGAACAGTTCTGTCTGTGATTCGTCCCCGCGGGGGTCCTGTCCGAGCGTCGCGCTGGAACGCCTCTCCCTTCTGATCGGTGTACGCTTTACCAAAATGGTGGAGTAATTATTGTTTTTGGTGTAAGGGAGGGGGGCGCAGGAGCCGCTTGAAGTGAGCACTATTCCCCCTGCGCGCTGATAGTTTGATTACAGTGCTGCTGGCTGCCTCATGCCAACACGGAGGAGCGAGAGGAAGTGGGGGAGGCGGACGCACAAACACACACATTCAGGAGGTGTTTACAGAACAAGAGCGTGCATACACCCTGAGAAACCTGAGGAATACACACGAAACAGCCTGAAAAAGAGCCTTCAGCACCGAGGGACGACTCGTGTGTGTGTGTGTGTGTGCGTGTGAGTGTGTGTGTGTGTGTGTGTGTGAAGCCCGCACCACTTCACACGGCCACATCTCTGAGATATCGTGTGATTGGGTGGCCATTTCCAGCCATTTTCATCATTTCAGATCAATTTTCTACATCAAACAGCTTTTATCTGCCCATTATCTTATTCAGTTATTACCTCACTGCCCTCCCGGCAAACTGGAAGCGGGAGAGTGGAGAAAGGAGAGGAGCGATGAGCTGCGACGTGCAAACAAAGTGCTTTTCAGGCAGAAGTGAAGGGCAAAGGCCCGCAAACCCTGTCAAGGTTTGGATTCCAAAGGCCAAGGTGGCAATTTTATTAAACGGCAGGAGGGGAGAGGTGGAGACGAGAGGCGGACGACTCTGATGTTCATTTTATTTTACTCCTCAGCCTTTACAATCGGCACTCGCTCGTCGTCTTTATCATACTTCAGCGGAGTGTAGGCGCAGCCTTGTTGTCCTGTTGCCATCGACGGATCTAAAAACAAAAGCGGCAGCCAAAGAAACTATTTTATCAGAGTTGATTTATGAGGCTCATGATGGGCTCTGCAGTTGCTGCGCTGCGTCCAAGTTGTTGCTCAGTTTTTTGCGAGCGTCGATTTCCTTCTTTCTGGAAACGGTTGCGCAGAATTTTGGTTGGCGTCCCGTCTGCGGCTTCATCGTCGCACCTCTTCGCAGGTCGATAGAACTCTCTCGCCACTTCCCCAGCCATAACTTCTCCTCGTCTTCCTGCTGCCGCCGCTCTCCTCTGACTGTCAGTCAGTCAGAGTCTTTGTATGTTGTTTTTGGCAGATCTCTGTTCAGTGCAACCATCTGTCTCCTACTTCTCGGTCTCCCTCTCTCCTCTTCTTCCTCTCTCGCTCTCTCCTGTCGATCTCTGCCAAAGCCACCCAGCGAAGAAGCCTTTTTTTTTTTTTTTTCCCTCCTCCCTTTAAAATCCTGGAAACCTTGTGAAGTGGTATGGCTCTCCGTGTACGGGCGTGCACGGCGTTGTGTCGGTGCGAGCTGCTGCGAGGAGAGGAGGGAAAAGATTTGATTTTGTAAATTTGAAAGGTTGGACGACGTCTAACGTGATCGCTTTAAAACCTGCGTTATGTTTCTCTCTCCATCCCCTTTTTCCCAAATCCATCACCCCCGCCTTCCGCCTCCCTCATCAGCAGGTCCAGGGCCAGCTCCCTCCGCTGATGATTCCCGTCTTTCCTCCCGACCAGAGGACCCTGGCGGCGGCGGCAGCCCAGCAGGGCTTCCTCATGCCCTCCGGCTTCAACTACAAACCTGGCTGCAGTGAGTACAGCTACATCAAGTCTGGAGGTTCGCGCTTGACATGTGGTGAATTTTCACCCGACAAGGTGGAATCTGACTTTTCCCACACACACAGTTGGATCGTGTCCCAAATGACGAGCTGGACCCTCCAAAAACATCTCTCTTTTAAGTGAAAAACCAGTCCAAGTACACCCTTCCTGTTTACACTCTCAATCTCTCGCTCTTTATCTCCCTCTCATGTTCAGTCCTTTTGGCTCCGTCCTTTTGTCTTGTCTATTTTTTGATGCATAAAAGCAACAAAATACAGGCATCCTGCATGGGTTTTTTTTCTTTTGGCTATCGCGCCCCGGCTGTGTGGCAATGTGTTGTTTACCATGATACAGAGGGAGAGAAAAAGAGAGAAAGAGTGGTGGGTGCCTGCCAGGGGATGCTGGGAATAAATGCGCCGTGGGGGGGTTAACAGAGGGGGGTATGGAGGGTGGTAATGTGACCTGCCCCAGGTTCTCCTCACATTAACACAGGACGCAGCCAGAACATGCTTCCAACTCAGCCCACACACACACACACACACACACACACGGTACACAACACACAAACGTCCTGGCAGGCAGAGAACGCTTTGTAACACAGGGGAGGGGGGAAAAAAACCCAACTATTTCAACTCTCGGGCGCGCACGCCGCCGCAAGCTCGCGCACGCTCACCCCACCCCAACCCCTTGGAGTTTCACAGCTTCCCAAACAAGTCCGCTCCATTTTAATTAGTGCCATCTTCACCCACTGCCCACGTAAATACCCCATCAAGTGGTGGGCTTGTCTTTTCACTGCCTCCGCCAAGTCCAGCCGGATTGGCAGCCCGCGCCAGGACGGGGCCGCCCCTGAGAAAACTCTCTGGCAACTTTCAAAGTCCGTGTAGTTTTCCGCAGTGCGGCTCGAGAGCCGACAAATTCTCGCTTCGCGTTGATGCTACAGAGCTGAATGTGGATTTTCCTTAAATCCCGGAGTTGGAATTCTAGTGGCAACAGGTCTGTTCATTCAGTAGGTTATAGTCGAGCATTCCCTGCTGTATATTTTGGGTCTTTTGTATTTTGACAGCAGAATTTTGCGGTGATTTTCTTCCATGAAAGGTGGTAAAGCTCCAGCTCCAGATGAGGGGGCGGAGCTAAACCATAAAATAAAGAAAAAAAAGAATCAAAGGTGGAGAAGAGATTTTTGGCGCCATCGTCATGAATTTAAATGGTAACATAAGTAATTTTATGAGCAAACACTGGGGGGAATGATGATGTTTTCACATTCTCGCCTCATTCTTGCTCTTTTCGGCGTGTTTGAGTTGAGAAATGTTCTCCTTGCCCTGCGAGGTCACTGTCCCCCCTAAGCCAAGTGCAACATGTTTGCTTCTCTCCGTCCCTCTCGCTTTTGTTACGGCGACCCCCACGAGGAGCATAAATATCCATCCAGCTCATGTTTGTCCAGCAAGCACACAGAAAAGGCCCATCTCCTAAAATACACAGTCCTGAAATAATCCCCCCCCCCTCCCCGATACAGAAAAGAATGTCTCAGCTTTTTTTATATCTTCTTTTTTTCATAACTGAGTAATATGGGAAAATATGTCAGATGAGTTGGAAGGCCATATGCGAATGTGCACGGACGCGCGTGCTTTTTTTTTTTGTGGGCACGTATATTTAAAGTAGCAGATCCTGGAACAGCCGAGAGGCTGATCACTGCGCTGAAGGTCCAGGTCAGAAAGGCAAGGTCAAGCCCCTGAGAACTTTATCAGCCTCTCCTCCTCCTCCTCCTCCTCCTCCTCCCCTGGTCTCCGAGCCTCCTCTCCATCCTTTTCTCTTCCTCCCTCTCTTCCTCATTCTCCCAGAGTGATTACAGCGTGCACCCCTGTCACCCCCACCCCGCTACCTGTTTATCATTCTGGGCGGGGGCAGACACTGAGCAGAGGTGAGAGGGGGATGAAGAGATGACAACAAGGAGGATGCAGAGGAGGTAGAAACTGAAAGCATCCCGGGGAAAAGAGCGAGGGGCAATCGGCAGTGGCGGCCCTTAATTATGGTGCGAGGGCACGCTTTATCAGAACCCCCTCACTCCGCTGCTCTTTGTCAGGGGTATTAAGGAGGAGGACACAATCAGGCTTTTCATTAAGGCCGTACCGGTGGCACACACAAAAGACGGCTTTAGCAGCTGCAGTGGGGGGGGGCGCGGGGTGGTGAGGCGAGGAGGAAGAGAGGGATGAAAGCGGGATGATGGAAATCACGCTTCAAGTTTTCTGTCATTTCTTCTTGTCACTCAGGTGACCCCTACCCGCTCCAGCTCATCCCCACCACGATGGCCGCCGCCGCCGCCGCCGCGGCCACTCCGGGCCTGGGACCGCTGCAGCTCCAGGTAAGAAAACAGAACCCACCCCAGGTTTTTACGAGCACATCAAATCTCTCCGTCCAGGACAGCCGGAAACATCCAGCTTCCTTTTTTACATTTGGGTCACGCCATTGGAAATAAATCTGCTAACCCTGCCAATGAAGTGTTCCCCTAAGACCGTGATCTTCATGGTCAGATCTCAGAAATCACCCAGAAGTGACAAGTGCAGCCCTCACCCCCCCAGCTTGGTCCTGTGATAGGAGATAGAAGACAGAAGCACTCAGATTGACTGTCAAGGCCGAGCCCTGCCAGATTTCAATCTCTTTCAGCAGCGCAGACCCCCTAATGATTTAAGAGAAGAATAAAAGGACATTTTCAATAACTATTTAACAACACAAACTGCTTCAAAAGTGCTTTAAAAATCCAAATTGGTTGTTTTGTTACCTGGGGGGGGGGGGTAAATGGTTTGCTCTGAAATGCAAGACAGGAGAAAAAATTCAAATGATGTGTTCAGCCACTATGTGAGGGTTTATGGTGCCTGCCCTAACACACACACACACACACACACACACCAACCAACCAGTAGACCTCCCATACTCTTCCACTGAACCATGTGGGTTGGGGGGCCCGCCGTCTCCCAGGAGTTAAGAGCGTGCGTGGGCCCTTGTCTCTCCGTGAGGCGCATCGTCATGAAATATGGGAGGAAACAGCTGCATTGACACACATGTTCCCTTACACATCTTTTTCACTTAACGTTCACACACTGGTGGAGCGATGCTAAACTACGGCTAAAGGCTATAACGCCATACATTTGCACCTGTCAGCCAAACATGCCCCCCCCCCGTATGCTAACATTTCATGGAGAACAGAGGATGCGTGTGATTCTGTTCCCCGATGATCTCACTCAGTTCCATCGGCTGTCGTGACGCCCGCAGGTGTGACACGAGGAAGTCAGACTGTTGTCGATCTATCCGTCCGTGTGTCGGTGGTCGGACTCATGCAGCTTTTGTGGTCGTTTGGTTTAATAGGAACGAGGATGCGAGTGTGAAAGTCTCACAAGCCCATTTCGTTCTCACAATCCTCCCAGAAAAACACACAAACACGCTGAGATTAAGGCAGGGGCAGATTTGCCGGGGCTAACGCACGTACAGATGTCTCAATGTGGATGGATTTCCTTTGGGATCGGCACCGGCGCCCTCATTTGATAAGGACGTGTTTTCTGTCACCAAGAAAAGACGTGACAGTTAGCCGGGGCCTCGGGTCACCCCGGCAACACAGTAGGGATTTGTCAGCGAGAGACAGGACACAGGTGAACCCACTTAGCCGCCAGCACTCGCAGGAACTCACACGCCGCTCCCCGACCCCGAAATCATGAAATGGTCGTTGGCGTCCTTGGAGCTGTTTACTTGGTGATGCGTTTTGATTAAAAGAGCTCTTCGTCCTCACAGGAAACAGAATAAACAGGATTAAAGGAGCACTGCAGTCGAGTGCAGCATGTGTTTTGAAGATGAGGAGCAGAAAAGATTAAGATAGCCTTACTTATTGTCTCAGCTTACGTAAACAGTTTAAATGGCTCAGAAACGCGGGATCCTACATTTCCCATGTGGCAACTATGATGTCCTAATAGAGCTTCGCCGGCTGGGACGGATCCATGCCCCCAGTTTGTAATACAGGCTTTTGGATTGAAAAGCCTGAACCACTGATAACATCTGAGTAGACAAGAGAGGGATGGACTAGTTTATATTTAACACCTGCAACTGTAACGGCGGTGGGGAGTCATGACGACTGCGATGCGCCGTTTAAACAGCGTGAAAACTTTAGAGGAAAATCTCTCAAAAGCACAGCTTTGAGTTAAGTGCAGTTCTTAAAACATACGAGTCTCTCAATGATTTAAAGCCACTCCTATGTTTAAAACATCATTCGCAGAAATCAACAGAGCACTTATAGTCAACAGGAGCTTCATAGAATCCTCCACAGACGCTTTTCAGGGCAACAGAAGCTTTGGAGTGCACAAGTTTGGCATTTAGTGTCTTAATCTAAGGGATGAGTGTGATATTGTGCATTAGAGAGCAAGATAATCTGAATCCCTATTGACCCCTGATATCAATGATATCGCCCATAAGTGACTGAGGAGAACAGGCGGAGCTGAAAATGAAAAGATAAATGCACTTATCTGGAAAAGAGAGCTCAGCAATAAAAAGGTAACAAAAAGGCAAATGTATCAGAGAGGTGTTTAGAAGGATGATCGGTTAAAAAGATAAACAGAGGGATGGGTTTCAGAGGTAAGTGGAGGATAAAAAAAAGTGTGTTCGTGTGTGTAAGATTAAGTGTGTGTGCGTGTGTGCTGTGGTATAAAGAGGGTCAATGGTGTGGGTCAGGCATCATATGGAGAGGCAGATGTTGGAACATATTGTCCTGGATTACAGCACTGTACACCGGAGAGATGGATGGACGAACAACAGACAGGGAGGGAGGGAGGGAGGGAGGGGGGCTGCTGACAGAAGGTAAATGAGAAATCAATCTGGCGGCTCCGTCCTCTATAAAACCTTATCAGGAAGACAAAAAGAGTGAATCACTGTAGTGTTGTTACCGTCTCTGCCAGCGCAGAGCCGCCACGTCGCACGGAAACGCTGTTCAGTGTCAGCGGCGTGGAATCGATGTGTCATCAATGCACAGGAAAGATAAGTGACCGGGGGGGGGCACGTCCCAACATGCCCCTGTGAGCAAAATCACCAGACAACACCAGATCATTTCTGCTTATGAAATGAATCGTATCGGTGCCCTTCTCCACCAACCCGAGTTAAAGACGCGTTGGGGAGACGCGACAGGAAGTCGGTCATGGAAGGCAGGAAGGTCTTCGGTGTCCACGTAAACAATGGAGCAAACAATGGCTGCGCGAGCTGGTAATCTGCCTAAGCTGCAGATTATTGACTAAGACTCAGCACACACACACACACACACACACACACACACACACCCCAATAGGATGACCACCGTGCTCGGCACAACTGTGAGAAAGACGCACACATGCACACCACATCAACAGTAAACAATCACCCCGTCTTCACCCCCAGATGAGTCGTCACATCTGACATCATCAATGGGGTTTAAGCTTCACATGCACAAATACACACACGCACACACACACACACAGGCAAAGACATATGGGGAGTGTCATGTGTCAACCACATAATAAACACAAACACACACATACTGTATTTTCACCACAATCACGCAAATGTGAACATCCTGACCCTCAGATTACAGATGGACAATAAAGTCGTTAAACACACACACACGCGCACCCTTGAACAGACCTCAGCCGCTGTGCCAAGCTAGTGACATTTAAAAACCTTAGTCTACTTCAAAACACACACTCATTGTGTTGTTTTGTGTACTTGTGTCCCTGCCACCGTGTGCGTATGTGTGTGTTCGTTCCTCCGGTCACTCCAGGGGGCTTTGCGCTGTCACTTCCTGTTTGTTGACATGCATGTCATTGTGGCGACGCTCTGGGCGCGCTCCACAGTGCCTCTGCCCTCTGCAACGCGTGCGTGTGAGCGTGTGTGTGTGTGTGTGTGTGTTTGTCACCGCGCGCCGGGCCCATTGAGCGGGCTGTGAGTGACGGGAGCTGGCCTTGTAATGGAACTCAATTCACTTCACAAATAAAGAGGCCCTTTGAACCATTGGTCCGAAATATGGCAGCGCACACACATGCACACACACCGCCTGTGGTCCGCTCACCAGGGGGTTTGGCTGGAAGGGAAGGGGGAGGAGGGGGCGAGGGGTCTTCATGCTCAGCTGCACACCTCCTCCTTCTCCTCCTCCTCTCAGCCCTCTCTTCCAGGAGCCACAGTGCGGTTAATTGAAGAGAATTGAGCTCGCGGAGGCTGATCTGATGTCAGGGAGCTGGTCCTATGAGTGGGCTTCCTGTAGCCGGCCATCGCATGACTGATCTCCCACTGATCTCCCTGTCCACCGTATGCGCTTCAATTATCCCCGTCCCCCTCTGCGAGGACCGCAGATGCGATGTGAAAGAAGAAGACGGCAAAAGGCAACTCCTGAACACTCTTTATAATAAGTTACACATCCTGTCAGTGTAAAATCAACAAAAGAAGCAAATGTACAGAGAGCAGCTGCAGAGCTGCTGCTGCCTGACATGAACGACAGTCAGGCGGAGATTATTTAAAATTTAAAGCTGACGACCTGACTTTCTTCCAAACCATATATCTGTGCGTGTGTGTGTGCTGCCAGTTAGAAATGCCACTTTTTTAATGCACTTGTTAGGATAAAGAGAGATGAATGTCTTTATTTTAGAGAGCAGAGGAGAGTCGGAGCTAATGTGCCTGTCAGGCAAGATAGAGAGAGGTACAGAGAGAGGAAGAGAGCGAGCGAGAGAACAGCGCACGCATCTCTTCATTGGCCATTTGCATAAACCAGCCTTTGTTTGACGCCTGTGGCCGGCAGCCAAGCGCCAACAGAAGGACGGAAGTTAAACTAAAAAAAAGAAAAAAGTAGGTTTTTTTTTCTTCCAGAGAAATCTTCCGCGAGAAATTAATAATAACAATAATGATTGAGGAAACAGACGCACAACATATCTGCAGTGAGCAACCGCTCCGTCGCTCTTCAGAGGAGGGAACAACAATTCCGACAACACAACCACGTCTGGGAGATTTGTATTAGCTGACATGAAAGTATGGGAGCTTTGCGGGATGTTTTTATTTTGAGGAGGGAGATGGAGGGACAGAGACTGTCTGTTGTGGTGGAAATATTATCTAGAGGCTGTTTTGTGTGAAACAACAGAGCATAAATATTCGCACAACAGCAGCTCAGGCTGCAAGGTTGTTATTTTAATTGTAAAAAATTGAGTCCATAAAAAAAAAAAAAAGATTGATTCTCCCATTGGTTACTGAAAGAGTTCACTTTAAGATCACTTTAAGGCCTTTTAGTCGTACAGGACATGTCCCATCTGGCAGATTTCCGCTCTCTTTTTCCTCCATCATCACTTTTTTTTTCACCTTGAGCGAGAGCCGGGCCTGACCTCGATAGCCGAAATGTTTTCCTCTCTTTCTCCCATGATGCACCTGGAGGGGACACGGCCATCTCTGGGCCTGTCAGAGAAGCTGTTAGCGCCGCTCCCATGGGGTGAGGGAGGGGGTCGGCGGCCGTGTCCCTCTCTGTCGTCTCTCTCTCTGTCACAGGCTGCGCCACTAATGGCCTCCCCTTCCAGAGCTTTTTAGCCGGCGTCTTCTTTTTTGTTTGTGCGCTCTCGAGTATTCATTTATTCATGTCGTCCTTTTCTTCTCCTTTTCTTCTCCCCCCGACTCCCCCCTCTTCTTTTCTTTCCATCCACCCATCACTACCCTTCTTGACTCCATCTCTCTGTCCGTCTACCTGTCTGTCCTCCCTGGCAGCAGTTGTATGCAGCTCAGCTCGCCGCCATGCAGGTGTCACCAGGAAGTAAGCAGCACGGCGGAAGCCTGCCCCCGCAGGCGAACCTGGGAACTCACTCCCCACCGACCAACACACACCCACAGAGCGAGAAAGGCCGCAGCTCCCCGCAGTCCAACAAGACCAAGGTAAGGAACCAGGCGAAGGCCTCTGAGGTTGAGTGGCTGTCTAATAGAAAGGCCGGAGGACCTTATAATTAAACCGTCTGTATTAGTGCGATAGAGTTTAAGTCCTGACGTTCACAGACGACAACCACATAGTCTAACAGTGACCTGTGATGTCACCTGGCCTTTCTGTTACGCCATGGAGGGACCGTGTGGGACCGTCCTCTTGTGCATGAGCTGTAAATGTGCCTGACCGTTTTGCTTCCCAAACTTTCTCCTGTTGTGTCTTGAGCCCCTCATACTAATGTGGACCTCAGCCCCTGACAGTCCCTTGCCAGCCAACTGTGAGAACACTTTCAACTCTGTCACCAAACTCCAGCTGGCACGCCGCCGCCGCCGCAGATTCCAGAATCGGCTGGTGTTTGTGTCGTTTTCTCGGCTGGCTGCACAATAGGATTGGCTGTCTTGTATCCATCCGAGTGGAATTCTATGAATATCTGGTCATCCGTTGGGACCCTGACCACCCCACCCACCAGTATATATGCAGGCGATGCCCCCCTGCCATCCTGCCAACCTCCGACACCCCCCTCACTCCTGCGATCCGTACTGATCGAACTTTTCCCACAATTCCTTTTGCTTTTCCTCAGCTACATTGAACTTCCTCACCCTTGATTACTCTTAACACTCCTGTGCTCGGCCTTCGTCACCTCCCTTATCCACAAACACACGCAGGACCGTGAGCTTAGGGGACACGGTTGACTCGGAGGGGTGTACTGCTCTGTCCATTAAGCCCCCGCTCGACCTCCATGACTCTGACCATCCACCACACTGGCCCTATTACCATATATATGGAGTTGGGCTGACAGGCATGAGCTGCAGCCTGTGGTGGAGTGAAAGTGGGAAGCCATAATGGCCCCTTCAGTCCAGCAGGAGTGTAGGGCTGAGCAGAGGGGCCGACGTGGCTCCTGTTGGGCCCCACAGAGCCAAAGTAGCCGCTTGATTAGCTGAACTGTCCAGCTCTGAGACAAACTTCAGATAAGTATTCTTCCGCTTTTCACTCATCATTTTTTCCTGCTCCTGTTGAGCTATGTCTCACGTTCCTTCATTCAAGCTGTCCCCCCCTCCCCCCGTCTCTCTTTGGGTGAGTGACATGTATATTTCAGAGGCGTGCTTCCCCCCTGGGCTCTATCTCAGGTCTCCAGTCATTTAGAGACATGTTGTCTGCCTCTGCTCACAGCTGTTTGGACTCAGGCACACACCGCTTAAGTGCTTTACCCTCGGGTGAGACATGGACACAGACACACGTGCACAGGTGTTGAAGGAAACACCCTTCCAAGTCACAACCACGCAGCATCTTCACACATGAGAAAAAAGAAATCAGTGCTGCAGCGTTCTTATATGCAAGAGTGGCTCTCCGCATGAGGGCAGGCATGCATACAGACGCACGCAGCGGTGTGGTCAAATTGTGCACCATGTGTACACACATGCACGCACGCAAGTGGCCGGAAGAAGTTTCAGATCTGATCGATCATCTAAATCTTTGCTTTCTAAAGAGTGTCGACTGGAATGTCTGGATCCCCATGAGCCACGTTGGACAGTTGGAAAGGAGGCTGAATCTGAAAGAAACGACCAATCAGAGAGTCTCAAACACAATCACACCGCAGCGTCAGCAGAGAGACACCCAAATAAGACAAGTTGAAGGGCTTTTAATGAGGAGTTAGTGTTTGAATTGGTGCCACACGCTGTTGGAAGCAGTGTCATAGCTGCCTCTCCTGTGTCGTCTGCTGTCACACAGAATTAGATACGACAATATAATTAATATCCAAACAGTCACTTTCTCGCTGCAAGGAGCAAACGGAGCAAGGAAGGAAGGCGAAGGAGGGATGAAAGCAGACAGGCACGTAGAAAGGTCTTGACACGGACACTGAATCACACACACGCACACACACACACACACACACACACACACACACCCAGAAACCTGCCCAGGATAAACATTAGCAACACACACACACTTGTCCTGTTAATTGAACCGTCAGTTCCTGTGATAAGATGCAGAACCCTGATGTCGCTCGCACGTCGGCAAACGAAATACAGCCCACACACACACACACACACACACTCACACACCATCCCTCTCCTCCTGCTTCCTTTCTGTCCCTCTGGCTCTCGTTGTCACTCTGCGTGTTTTCAATCTCAATGCAAGAGACTGTTTCTTCGGCCAAGAGAGACACAAAAGCAATTGTATTAATTTGAGATTCTGAGCTTTTCAGAGGCTTTAGAGGCCTCGCACACAAACACACGCGCACGCACTTTCATGAGATTTAGAGCTTGTTGAACAATGTCGCGCAATAAACGAGTCCGTCCAAGGCTCTCAGCTCTGCCGTCTAAACTAATTCCTCTACATTGGCATAATGCAGTTTGGCCACCTTCCCACCAGGATTTGGCGCTGTGGGGAGACCCCCACCCAACCCACTGTACAAGAGAGAGAGAGGCATTATCTATTTGTAATAAATATTCAAACATGTTCCAAGTTAAAGCCCGCCATAATGTGGGTCAGGATTGAGAAGATCCTTCTCCATTTTTCACTTCTCCTTTTTCTTCTTCTATGGCCCATTGTTTCATTGAAGGCATCTTTGGGGGTCCTCTGTCTATTTCTAAATAGACAGACCCCCCCCTCACTAATGAAGGACAATCCGGTTAGGCCTCATGGCACACACACACACGGACTCGTTTACATATGCACATACAGAGGCTTAATTGGGAGGGCTTAATTGAGTTGTGAGGGGCTCATAAGGCTTAGAACGACTCAAGGAGTGGGAATCAGGGAAAGTCGGCCTTAATGAGTGGATATAGCGCGCACACACACACACACAGACCGACACAGACACACACACTGTGTATTTGGATCTCACTGTATGCAGGATTCTACTGAGCCTCTGCAGCAATTAGACTAATGACCAGAAGAAAAACCCATAATGTCTCTATCCTGCAGTTTAGCTTCACTTAAAACAGGGCCCCACCTGTAATCAGATAACAGGAACACAGCATTTGGAAACCTCACATCCTTGGCGGTGGGCTCACGCTGCGTCTACCTTTTAATTGTGAGGCTTTAATTACACTCGGCGGTCCGCCTGCATCTGGCCCCTTGGCGATCAAATGCTTTCCTTCCCATCATGTGACCTGCAGAGGGTTCCCCTGATTGGATTAGGTCACCAGCAGGGGTGGTGTTGCCATGGCGGTTAACACAATAACAGGCTGGGAGTCATGCGGTGGTCCACATGCTCATTCATTTCGGGAGCTGTGGTCTGTTGCACCGGTGTTGTGACGTCTTTAGATTTAGATGAATGAGTGAATTTAACAATGCGGACGTGTTTGTGTGTGTGTGTCTTTAGTTTGATACTTTTGTCCCACTTTCTTTGAAGTTTCATGGACCGTAATGTCACTGTGGCTCACCTAACGCTGACCTATGACCTCCCCGGGGTGAAAGGTCAGCGAAAGGTGTCCACTTATGTTTGGAGGCTTGTTTGGGCCATGGCATTAAAGTGCATGAGTGTACGTGAAGTGTGCACACCCACACACACATATGCATGTCCTGGCCTGTCTGTGATGAGACGTCTGGTGTTTTGCATGGGAATGTCAGTGGTTTGCACCCGAGTCCATCAGCATTTCTTTTTGAATGTGCTGTTTCCTGTTTTGCTAACGAGGAGCTGATCCGGGCAGTGGCATGCACCTTGTCACCTGTCCCACCAGGCTTGCCGTCAAGTGCTGTGCATGGGCTTCCGTTGAATTGGTCTGTGTTCAAAGCTCAATCGCGGCGGCCCGGGGGGAGAGGGTCTCCTCCCTCCTGCCTTCCGCAGTCCCAAATTTCCACCGTGGTCACAGCAGGCGAAACTGTGCTGTTTTGGTTTTTTCAGGACAGTGAGGGTGCACAGCCACTGAACCTGTCGGCCAAGCCTAAGGCATCCGAGAGCAAGTCACCCAACTCCCCCCCAACTTCCCCACAGGTTCCTGCCGCAGCTGCCGGTGCCACCAAGTTGGGCCATGCTGGCTCTGGGAAGCACAGCGCCCCCTCCACCATCGGAGGACCACCGACCAGAATGAGCTCAATCGGTAAGTGGACTTGTTGGTTGCTCGTACTTTAAAGTGGTTGTGTAGCGTGTGTGTGTGTGTGTGTGTGTGTGTTTACAGGTGCCATCATTATTAAATGCTCCACCTGCTCTGTTACTGATTTTCTCAAATAAAATTGTGGATAACTGGAGATTTTAACAATTTCAAATGATTTCTATCTGATTTATTTTAGATCGAATTAGTCATTTGATGCAGTTAAGCCAGTTAAGTTATCTCTACTCACGATCGGCCACAATCGGACAGGACTCCTTTGGTCGAGGTTGTGGCCACGGAGTCACAAATATGCCTACAAATTATTTACAAATGACAAGAAGGGATACACTTACCAGGCCCAGACAGACATGTTTAAATCTGTAGACAAAGTGCAGTTTTTAGAACAAAGCTGAAGGCTTCCTTTCGAGGAGACAACGAGAATAGCATTTTCCTCCTCGTGCTGCCATTGTCGCTAATGTGGTGCCATAATCGTACCCGGCCATATGCACCCATACACAAAATTCACCACAAATGAATCACCATTTTGAACTATCAGCGTTGCGTGAAAAATGGATTAAGAGTACAAATATTACACATATATAACAGGCTATAATTAGTATGTTTGTGTTTTTTCTCCCCGTGTCGCTATTTGCCTCCAGGCTGCCTCATTGTTACGTGTTTATTAGTGACTGAAAGAGACAGAGACACACAGGAGCGAAGGAGAGAGATGGGGATTAGCACTTTTTTTTTTTTTTTCCCGAGCAACGAAGCGGGGGAATAATAAAGAGTGGAGCGCATGACAGACAGGAGGTATCACCAATGAGATTAGACAAGCCTCTTACATGAGCCAGGACAGCGCAAACACCCAGCATTAACCACACAATGACAGCATGCACACACTCAAACACACACTCCAAAAACACACACAAAAGCTCACAATCCCACCTCCTCCTCCTATGCAATAGGCAGTTAGTCATTTCCCCCCCCACCCGACTTCTCGGCTAATCTCACTGTTTTTCAACAAATCGGCGGATTTAATATCAGATTAGTGGATTTGCGGTCCCAGATGTTTTTTGTTCGGAAAAATGGATTACAGTGTTTAAAGTTTGTGTGTGATCCCGGCTGAATTATTTGTGCGTGGAGACCAGCGTGTTTTGTTCTGCAGATCCCGGATAGCTCACGGCTCCATCTGTCACCACGGCGTTTAGCCGCTCGCCTGTACATTTGTTATTAGAGTTTGTCGTTGTGTCGGGATTCCGTCGCAGAGTTCACAGGGAAGACGGTGACTCTGGATGTGGGAGGGAGCGCGTCGCTCGGGATTAATGAGAAACTCAGTCTTTCTTATGTATTTCAGGATGTTCTTTTGGGAACAGGAAGCAGTAAAAGTGTTACCTTTTATCACCAGATCTTCGCATTAAACGACTTTTGGTGTATCATTTGTAGAGAGCGTTTAATTAGTGTGTGGAATATTTCTGTTTTATTACCCTGTTTTATGCACATTTGAAGAGAATTGAGCAAAGCGGTTTATTATGTTATTTAGTACTCTACATTATTATAAGATCAGTTAGAGACTGAACAGAAGAATGAGCGAGCCCCCTGCCCCCTGTATCTGGGTCACATTCACTTGTCTGGATGTTCAGCATCGCTGTCAGTTTTAAGCTAGACACACTCACACACACACACACATTTGTGAGTGTAAGAATATCTGTCTGTCCCCGCCTCTCTCTCTTTTAACTCCAGATTAAAATTGACCGCTGCCCAATTCCATCGCCTCTTCCTTCTCACTCTTCTGTCCCCTCTTGACCCTCCCCTCTTTTTTTTGGCCCCTTTCACGTCCCGATTTTCCAGTTATGACTTCTGAAAGAGTTCATGGCTCTGTCATTACCAATCCCAAGCTGGTAATCTGGCCTGAGATGGCATTAGCGCCGCGGATTAGCGCTGATAAAGGCCCCATAAGCCAGCCGCGGCTCTTTGTTAAGAGCTAACCCGGCCGATAGCGCGAGCCGATAGGAGAGCTCACAATCGCAGCAGATGCCTGGCCGTCGACTAAGCTGCGGAAATAATACAAATAATAGAAGCGCGGAGATGTGATACGTGCTCTGTGCACAGACAGATGTTCCCATCCCGGGAAATTAGCAGGACGTTTTAGCCATAATAAGAATCATCTGTCCACCTCGCTGTGAAGTGGAAATGTAGAGGCTCAGATGAGCGTAGATGTCTGCGTGCACAAATGCATGTGAGTTTTAAGGCTTTGAATGTGGCTTCTTTTTGCTGGGAGACTGCTAAAATCAGGGGTAGACGGACTCCACAGACAAACGGCTACTTTTCTCCTCGTATTTGACTTAGTTTATGGGATATTTTAGCTCAGCTTCTCATCTCAGCTTCGCCTGCGCTGTTATTAACTAGGACCGTGTGTGTCCGTCCGTCTGTGTTCCAGCAGATGTGCTGTCATCGCTGTCCTCCTCCGCTTATCTGAACGACCATGAGGCGGTGACCAAGGCCTTCGCCGAGGCCCGGCAAATGAAGGAGCAGCTGAAGAGAGAACAGCAGGTCCTGGACGCCAAGGTCGCCGCTGTCAGCAATCTGGGCCTCAACAATGGACGCTCAGACAAGGTAAAGCGCATCTATACAAGCCCGCACATGGTGTCGGAGAGCGCCGTAACCTGAGCAACCGCATCAAAAAGCACAAAAAAATCAATTTGTTTTCCACATTCCTCACATCCACATCGAATAATGCGAAGGTAGAATATTGAGCAAGTCCGTCTGCTGTAAACGACACCTTTATTTTTCCCCAAGTAATGTTTCAGGCGCACGATTTATCGTCCCCCTTTCTTCTGAATCGGAGTATTTTTATTTCAATAGAAAAACAACAATTGAAAGGTCTAAATTTAAAGTCATCCCGAGCTGAAGCCTTTCAGTGTCGGCACATAATAATTTGCCACATGCCGGCGTCGTTTGTGCGCCACGTAGGAGGTAAATTGGCGCACATTGTGTTCGCTGAAATGTGCTGAAGCTAAACAGGGCCAGATAAGGTAAAACCAGAGGCATCTCAGAGGTAATGAGTGTGTCTGTGAGGAGCACTGCAGGGCCGTGTGTGTGCGTGTGCGCGTGTGTGTCAGCACGCAGCGTTAGGGAGACGGTAATGTGAAGTGACGGCGCCGGCTCCTCGGCAGCGTGGCTAAATTGTGGTTATTTGTTAAACACATTGGGAGTCAGCTGGTACACACACTTTTCACACACAGCAAAGTGTGTTTGAAGCATCTGTTTAACAGCTCTGTCTCTTTTTTGTGTGTGCAAATCTCTCATGTGATGTGTTTTTAAGTACTTGATGCTTTTTCCACTGGAGTGTACATGTGTAAATATACCATAGACACGATCTAAGGTCCTCAACGCTCACAGCTAATGAGGCTCACGCCAGGACTAAGAGGAGGAACATCAAGACCGTTTTCTCGACAATATTCTGCAGCTTTTGTCATCGACACATTTGTCATATTTTATCTCTCCATCTAGACTTTTATCCCCAATTTTAATTTCCTGCTAATTTGCTAATCGAGACATCAAAAACTTTATTTCTTAACAAATGTGTTATTCTTAGGAACTGCGGCGCGTCCTCGCCGGCTCAGATCCAGCAGTGTCATCTCCGACACACTCGGGGAGGATTAGTTTTGTCTCTACTTTATGTCTCGGCTGCAGTGTCAGCCATTCAATCCACTTTCCTCGTGTACTGTTCTGGGGCTTAATGTCGGACTAGCCTGTCACCCACTCCGTCTCGTCTCGCACGCGGAATGAAGCCTTTTGTAGCAGCGTGTTGACGATTTAAATCTGAAAGCGGGAGACACTTCTGCTCCTGGGGAGTCTACGTGATGAAGGAAATGATTATTATTTACATAAAACTGGATTTATTGCTAGTTAATAAACCACAACTCGAGAAAAAAAAATCGTTTTGGAATAAAACATTTTTAAAAAAAAAACACCTCTGCAGCCTGGCGTTCTCCCTCACCCGTCCCTGCCTCGTTAGGCATATTTATTCTAATTTGAGGGGTAAATTATCTCTAACAATTGGACTAAAAACAGAGAAAATGCATCTCATTACGGTCCAGCCCTGCCTCCACCCAGGCAGCCAGCTCGCCAGGGTCATGCGTAAATGGAGAGGGACACTTTTTGGAAGGTTGTTTTAGAAGACAACATTTTGGGTACTGCTCCTAATCGTGTAATTAAACTGTAACACGCTCCGCTCGTGTGTGTGTGTGTGTGTGTGTGTGTGTGTGAGAGAGTGGGAGAGTTGTTCATCAGGCTCTGCTGTAAAGTGTGCCGGCTGCCTGCATTTAGCATGTAAATGCACAGTAAATCAGCCTTTTATTGGTTGTAATAAATACCCAGGGGGCCGTGCGGCGTGGCCTCGCTCTCGTCCGTGCTGCACTCGCTCGCTCTCTCTCTAATGCGTCGACCCTTGGGGGGGTTCTGCGCGAGAGAGGCGAGCACTTCATTCTCGCAGGTGGCTGCCAGGAGGGTCTAACACACACACACACACGCAGCATACAGCGCACACACAAACAGTAAACATCCGAATGTAATCAGCATTCCTGCACATGCAAACACACACAGATGTGCGCCAGAGCGCGGAGGCGTGCGGCGCTTTAATGACTCCGTGTTGACATTAACGTGAAGCCAACAACAACACAAACCGTCGGCTGGCTTTTCTCAGCGTGGATCCGATTATATAAAAAGGGTTCCTAACGAGTTTATTTACGTGGCTATTACATCTGAGCGTCGGGGACGCCAGATCGGAGGCCAAAATTTGGACAGTTGTCCAGAATCCCTGTGGGCTCGTGGCTTCAGTCATTCATGCCTGAACACTCCCTGAGTCACTGACTGCGAAGTGTTTGTGTCACACAGGACAAGGCTGCCTTGGAGAGTCTGAGTCAACAGCTGAAGCAGCAGGCCGAGGACAAGTTCAGCCACGCCATGCTGGACTTCACCATGAGCGGGGACTCTGATGGTCAGAACACACACACGCACACTTCCATCTTTGTGACTATCTTTCACAGCCGTAATCCGCTACCCTGACTCGAACCATCCCAACCGACCCTGACCCAAAGCCAGTTCTAACCTCCTCAAAAAGTCCTTTATAGTTCGGAGGTCCAGCAAAATGATCCCACTTTGCAAACATGTCCCCACTTTGGTAGTCAAATGAGCACATGGGTAGGCGATACGTAGTGAATGTGAGGGCACACACACACGAAAAGACAGGGAGGTGAGAACACTTTTCTAATTAGTCCTGAAGGTTGAGAGGAAAATGTGATTCAGTTTCCATCAACACCTTTAATGTGCAGCGTCTCGCTGCCCTATGAAAACTTTCCATGAGCTGGGAGGAAACAATAGAAACACTTTAAAAATTAGAATCGGCCAGACCGCTCTTTGACCTTTGTCTTCTCCTTCCCCTCCTCAGGCTCCCCGAGTGTCTCGGACTCCAGAATATTCCGGGAGTCTCGGGGTCGCGGCACCACCGAGCCGCACATCAAGCGGCCCATGAACGCCTTCATGGTCTGGGCCAAGGACGAGAGGAGGAAAATCCTCCAGGCCTTCCCCGACATGCACAACTCCAACATCAGCAAGATCCTCGGTAACGATGCTCACACACACACACACACACACAAACTGGTTTCATTACAAGTCTGGGCACCGTGTAAGCGGCTGTTAATGAACGGCTGGGGAGAGCGCGGCTCTGACAAATGATGATATAATTCATTATGCATTAAACAAGCAATGGAAGACCGCCTGACATTTTCTCCAGACCACTGGGATCGGTTCTGACATTTTAAAGAGCTCCTAAGCTTTTTATAACAGAGAAATCTGGTTTTAATAAGCCCCCTCCTCTCTCACTCTCTCTTTGTCTCTCTCTCTCCCTCTCTATGCGTCTCTTTCCCAACGTTCTCGATTGCTAACAGATCGCAGAACAGAGAAGGGGAACCGGCCAAGTGCTGACAGCTTTTACCCATTCAACACACAGTAGTCAAGCACAAATTCAGACCAGATATCAAGCACACGGGGGAAGACGGGCTCAGGATTACACTAATGATTACACACACACGCGCGCGCGCGCACACACACGCGCACAGGGCCAGGAAGCGGAAAGTGAGCCGCGGAGGAGATGTCTACAGGTTAAGTGACATCCTCATTAGTATAGATGAGTAGCTGTCATCTTTGCAGCTCTCCCCATTGACCCATTACAAGTGTGTGTCACTTAAACGGCATCACATCTGACAGGAAGTGGGTCTTTACACGCACGTACGAAATCAATTTTTATGCGTTTGTGCTTCTGCACCCTTTGCAAAGGCTCCAAGACGTCGTAAATGTGCGCTAACGCCACTCTCCACCGTGCGTGTGCCTGCAGGTTCTCGCTGGAAAGCCATGACCAACCTGGAGAAGCAGCCCTACTATGAGGAGCAGGCTCGCCTCAGCAAGCAGCACCTAGAAAAGTACCCCGACTACAAGTACAAGCCCAGGCCCAAACGCACCTGCCTGGTGGACGGCAAGAAGCTCCGCATCAGCGAGTACAAGGCCATCATGAAGTCCCGCAGGCAGGAGATGAGACAGTACTTCAGCGTGGGGTACGTCAACTCAAAAAGACTCTTTTTCTTTTGATTGATACATTTCACAGTCTCGAAGGTCTCCGTTCGTGCAAATTTGGTTTAGAACAGGTAGATCCAGAGTCCAGCCGTGATTTCTGTCCTACCAGGTGGACAAAGCGCTCATCTGGGGTCCCACTGTCCTTGGTGGAAGCCTTTTCTGCCTGGTAGGACAGAAAACCCGGATGGGCGTCAGCCCTGGAAGACTGGATTTGGGTTGTGAGACAAAGGGGATCTGGGGTGTCACTAATTGATTGGCTGTTTCATGTCCTGAAATCCTCCGTTCCGTTCCGTTGCAGGCAGCAGGGTCAGCTGCCCCTGTCCTCCGCAGGCATGGTTTACCCCGGCGCCCTGTCCATGGCGGGGATGCCCTCCCCCCAGATGCCCTCAGAGCACTCGAGCATGTCCAGCAGCCCCGAGCCCAACTCCAACCATAATCAGAACCCCTACATGACGGGCCAAAAGGGGGACGAGCCTCAGATCAAAGAGGAGGAGCTGCGGCTGGACGACAGCAACGGCGACATGTATGACGACTTCGACTACGAGGACGAGGAAGCCGATTACACCAGCGACAACGACAACCACATCACCCAATAGGAGCGCCTCAGCGCCACTGCCAATCCAGGCTGGTTCGTCCCCGAACCCGTCAATCAGGAAGCAGACTTTATCTTTTGCCAATCCCCCCCCCCCTCTCGAGTCTCACAACGCCCTCGTCCCACCCTCGGCCCCCTACGATGGACTCCCGACAGAGCCAGGCCCCTCCCACTGGCGTCCTGATACCAGCATCTGATCAATCAACTGAAGCACAGGACTTGTCAATCACACTGACTGTTACAGGAAGTCTGAGAAGAACTCCAAACCTCGCCGAGGAACATTGAAGTACTACTGCAAGTGTGGTAAAACGCCGTGAGTGAGGAGAACTTAAAAAAAAGAAGAAAATCACAACCTTTAAGAAGTGTTTGTGAAGGAGACGCTTTCAAATGAGAGGGTGGACCAGTGGACCAGTGGACCTGTCCCAGGCTAACAGACGACACTTTAAAGATGGCGGACCTGTTTATTATCAAGAGACACTTTTAAAAAAGAAACAGCTTTTTTTGTTCTTTGGTTCTAAAATATTCTCACTCAGGTACACAGTGCCAATAAGTGGCTTGTGAATGTGATTTGTTGTTTTTGTGCTACGAGTTTGAATAATAATAGAAAAAAGAGACTTTTTCTTTTTTCCCATTTTGTTGTAAAGCACCTGACAGACATCAGACATGTTTATTTTTTAACAAGAACATATCTTTCCTGCGACCTCGCTGTGTGCGAGCTCAGACCCTCCTTTATTATTATTATCGTATTATTCCCCCCCCCACCGTGTTTTTGTGACTGCCCTCTGCTCCCCCGCGACCGAGTGGACCGTCCCACCTTTCAGGATTGTCATTGGACGGGGGAGGGGGGGTCCGTGGACACCCGGAGCAGGAAGGTGAGACCCACCAGCTCCGTCCGGAAAATCAGCGACGTCAGAAACGCTCGACGGCGGGAGCCAGGTTTTTTTTTTTTCCTCGGATACAAAAACACAGGCAGCCCAGACTGTTGCTGTTGCTGGACTTCACACACACACACACACACACACACACACACACACACACACCGGTCTTCTGTCCCTCGGTGTTTTCCTGCTCCCTCCAACCATCGTCCTGCTGTCGCCCCCCAGTGGGCGGAGCCAAGGCGACGTCAGCCAGTCAGTGTTCCTGTATGAATTTAAATACTGTATTTTATTATTTCTCTTCAAACTGCCTCTAGTCTAATAATATTATTAACATAATTTTAAAGATGGTCAGCATTTCCTAAGTTTAGTAAGTTATGTACAGTATAATTTATTTTTCTCTTCTTTCTTTGGTTTTGATGACCATATGAAACTATGACAGTGGATGAAACATTATTCTATTTAGCCGAGTAGGAATTTAGATGGAAAAACATGAGCTGTTATTTTACTATGCTTTGTTTCTTACAGAGATCCCTTCTTTTTAGACGCATTTGTTTTGTATTAACCCGGCAGAGGAGGCGGACGGCTTCAGACGCTAGCCCGACGCTAGCCCGACATTAGCTCGATGCTAGCCCTCCCCGAAGCTCCCAGCTCAACTTTTTCAACGTCCAAACCCTAAAAAGCACTCAGACTCAGACTGTGCAGTCAGAGGAAAAGAAGAACATGATTTTTTTTAATTATTATTTCATTTGTAATTGTTATTGTAATGTATAATGTGAAGTTTCCTCTTTTATTTTGCTCTTTTTTATAAAAAAAAATCGGTTTTTAATCATTTTTCTGTGAACAAAATGAGCCCCCACCCCTTCTGGTTGGTTTGGTCACCTCACCGAGACACAAGTTTGGCTTTGGTCTTAACACACACACACATACACACACACACACAGGAGAGATGATGACACCAACCAAACAAATCCTATGCTGTCCTTTGTCTTTTTCTTTCAGGAATTCTAGAATTTTCCATCCTGTACATATTTGTTTCTATCGGTGTTTTCCGTGATCCACCAGGCCCGTTCAGCCGCTCGTGCGTGTGTGAGGTGATCAGACGCATCTTCATCTTTACGGTCACTTCCCATCAGGGGCCCGTTGCTTTGTTTTAGCTCCACACGACGCCACAGGAGCCATGACAACCCTTCAGGTGTGCTGTTCCCGACCCACAATCATCCTTGCTGTAGATCTGCCACATAATGAGCCTCCGGGATTTCTTGCTTTCTTCCTTTCTTTCCTTTTTTCTTTTGCTGTATAGTCCCCCTGTAATCAGACCGTAGTTTAAACCCAATGCTGGAGGTGGGGAGGGGGGGTCAAAGTGAATCAATTCATTTTTAGGTGGGTGGGGCTTTTTAATATGTCAATCATCCCTGCTGGCAAGGTCTGACCCATATCAAGACAATGAAGATGATGATATTATTTAAGACAATCAAAAGTCATGAGTGGAGCTCAAAACAAAGTAAGACTTATTACAAGTAAAGAAAAAAAATATCTTGCATCTCAACTTGAAAAGTCAAGAAAGATAATTATGTAAATATAACATAGAGTTATAGATTTATATTTTGTTCATAACACAGTGTAATATAAGTTGTATATTTCTTTTGTCTCTCCCTACTGTCTCTTTTATTGATGTTATTCATGCCACAGAAAAGCTGGAGTCGCTGTGCTCTCACACAAAAAAAATAGAAGAAAAATATCAAAGAAATAAAGAAAAACAGGAGAAAAAAAAGGTTGAAGCCGTGGGCTGCCACCACCATCTGTTCTAAGTTCACTTTTTTTCAGTATTACTGCCAGACAAGGCTCTAATAAAGACGACAATGTGTTCGGTAAGAAACTCGTGCTGCTCCTGGTCACTTCTTCGGTTCCACACATGCATTCACACAATGGCGTCACAGTTAGCGGCATATTCACGGGCGGCGAGCAAGAAAAACACGCCACCATGTGCTGCTGGTTGAAAAGTCACGGCAGATACTTCTTTATTCAAGCTGCCGATTTTCCCCTTCTGTTCTGAGCTTAAGCTGTTTATTTACAATAAATGTACATTTGTTAAAAACCAATGCAACACTAATTTAAAGAAATATTGTGATTACGTCAGATTTTAACATTTATTAAGGCTGACAGGAAGTTGAAAATAAGTTAGGTGAAAGTGTTCTCTACACAAGCAGCTGATTTAGCATTAGGTAGCTGTAATTAAGCATTTATTAACGTGAATTAGCCATGTTATTACCGTGAACAATCACAGATACAGGAACAGAAATACAACTAAAATGCATTTACTGATAATTAGATATTTTTCATTTAATTTTGCTTTAGGAATTATTACTTTCTTCTCTGTGAACCATCACCTTATCGTGGTGGAGTTTGCGTTCCCTAATGAGCCTGGGAGCTATGCTGTCCGGGGCAGTTTGCACCAGGTAGGGTCTCCCAAGGCAGATTAGTCCTAGGTGAAGGGTCAGACAAAGAATGGTTCCCAAGACCCATCACGGTACATCTAAAAGGGAAGCCGCGTACCCGGCCCGCAGGGTTACCGGGGCCCCACCCTGGAGCCAGGCCTGGGGCTGGGGCTCAACGGCGAGCACCTGGTGGCCGGGCCTATATCCATGGGGCCCGGCCGGGGCCAGCTTGAACCAGCTACGTGGACACTCCCGTCTCCAGTGGACCCAAGACCCGCAGGAGGAGCATGAAGGGTCCAGTGTAGTGTGGATTGGGCGGCGGACCAAGGCGGGGGCCTTGACGGTCCGATCCTCGGTTATGGAAATTGGCTTTTGGAACATGGAACGTCACCTCTCTGGCGGGGAAAGAGCTGGAGCTTGTGGGGGAGGTTGAGCGCTACCGACTAGATATGGTCGGCCTCACCTCCACACATAGCGTCGGCTCAGGAACCCAAGTCCTTGAGGGGGGTTGGACACTCTTCTACGCTGGAGTTGCTCAGGGTGAGAGACGTGAGCGGGGGTGGGCTTTTTCCTTGCCCCCAGACTCTCTCGTTCGACTTTGGGGTTCTCGCGGTCGAGCGAAAGGGTTGCTTCCCTGCCCCTTCGGGTCGGGGAATGGGTTCTGACGGTTGTTTGTGCGTATGCATCAAACAGTAATTCAGAGTACCCGCCCTTTTTGGAGGATCTAGGACGGATGCTGGACAGTGTCTCAACTGGGGGCTTCATCGTGCTGCTGGAAGACTTCAACGCTCACGTGGGCAATGACAGCATGACCTGGAAAGGCGTGATTGGGAGGAACAGTGCCCGATCAGAACCAGAGTGTTGTTCAGTTATTGGACTTCTGTGCTCGTCGCAGTTTGGCCATAACTAACACTATGTTCGAACATAAGGTTGTTCATCGGTGCTCTTGGCACCATGACGGCCTGGGCCGTAGGTCAATGATTGACTTCATAGTCATGTCAGCTGATCTGCGGCCATATGTTTTGGACACTTGGGTGAAGAGAGGAGCAGAGCTGTCAACTGATCACTATCTGGTGGTGAGTTGGATCAGGTGGGGGGGCAGCCACCGTGCGGACCTGGCAGGCCCAAACGCTTAGTGAGGGTCTGTTGGGAACGCTTGGTGGAGGAACCCGTGAGGCTGGTCTTCAACTCCCACCTCTGTCAGAGCTTTGATCGTGTTCCGAGGGTGGTAGGGGACATTGAGTCTGAATGGGCCATGTTCCGCTCTGACATTGTCGAGGCGGCTGTGGCTGCAAGGCCGCTGGTGCTGGTTGTGGCGGTAATCCCCGTACCCGATGGTGGACACCAGAGGTGAGGGGAGCCGTCAGGCTGAATAAAGAGGCCTACAGGTCATGGCTGGTCTGTGGGTCTCCGGAAGCAGCTGACCGGTACAGGTTGGCTAAGCGGGTTGAGGCTGTGACAGTCGCGGAGGCAAAAACTCAGGCATGGGAGGAGTTCGGTGAGGCTATGGAGGAAGACTTTCGGTCTGCTCCAAGAAGATTCTGGCAAACTGTCAGGGGCCTTAGGGGCGGCAGGCGGCAACTCGCCCACACCGTGTTAGGTGTGCATGGGGAGCTGCTGACGTCTCCTGGGGCAATTATCCGGCGGTGGAAGGAATACTTGCAGGAGCTCCTCAATCCTACCAACATGTATCCTCAAGGAGGAACAGAGTCGGATGACCAGGAGGTGGACCATCCAATTTCTGGAGCAGAAGTTGCCGAGGTAGTATCCGCACGGGGTATCTTAAGTCTCTGGATGTTATAGGGCTGTCCTGTTTGACACTCTTCTGCAACATTGCGTGGACATTGGGGGCAGTGCCCTTGGACTGGCAGACTGGGGTGGTAGTCCCTATTTTCAAGAGTGGGGACTAGAGGGTGTTTCCAACTATAGGGGGATCACACTCCTCAGCCTCCCTGGGAAAGTCTATGCCAGGGTGCTGGAAAAGAGGATTAGACTGACAGTCGAACCTCTGATCGAGGAGGAACAATGCGGGTTTCGCCCTGGTCGTGGAACCACGGATCAGCTCTTTACCCGTGCTGGGGTGCTTGAGGGGAGTTGGGAGTTTGGTCAACCAGTCCACATGTGCTTTGTGGACTTGGAAAAGGCTTATGACCGGGTCCCCAGGAGCATCTTGTGGGGGGTGCTCTGGGAGTATGGGGGGGAAGGTCCCTTGATAAGGGCCGTCCAGTCCCTGTACCAAAGGAGCAGGAGCTTGGTCCAGATAGCCAGTTGTAAGTTGGACTCGTTCCCAGTGAGGGTTGGACTCCGCCAGGGCTGCCCTTTGTCACCGGTTCTGTTTATAACTTTTATGGACAGAATTTCTAGGCGCAGCCGGGGAGTGGAGGGTGTCGAGTTCGGTGGGCGGAAGATCTCACCGCTGCTTTTTGCGGATGATGTAGTTCTTCTGGCGGCTGAAATGAGTTTCCTCCGCAGGGTGGCCGGGCTCAGCCTTAGAGAACGAGAGGAGTCAGTTGGGGTGGCTCGGGCATCTGGCTAGGATGCCATCCGGACACCTCCCTTTAGAGGTGTTCCGGACATGTCCCACCAGGAGGCAGCCTCGTGGCCGGCCCAGGACTAGGTGGAGAGATTACATCTCTCGCCTGGCTTGGGAGCGGCTGGGGGTTCCCCTGGAGGAGCTGATGGAAGTGGCCGGGGAGAGGGCTGTCTGGGCATCCCTCCTGAAGCTGCTGCCCCCGCGACCCAGATCCGGATAAGCGGGAGAAAACGAAACGAACTATTACTTTAAAATTAGATCAAGTCTTTATGTAATTCTAAACTGTTTGATTTAAATATCAGCTTTTATGATAAAGGTGTTTATTACATGAAGGAGGGTTTAAGTGATACTTTAATTGCAGTTAATGATCCCGTTTTAAATAAAAATGTCTGTCGTTTTACACTTGTTTGATTGTGATGGCTCAGTGTCACCGTGTGCGTGTTGCTGAGCGGTTTGATCGTCTCCATAACAATGTGTTAATTACATTAAGTCCATCAGGGGCCACCTGGGAGACGGGATCGGGCCCCGTTAGCAACCTGATAGCCTAATTAAGCACAACACTGGACCCCGAAGGACAGAGGAGGGACGTGATGAAATATGTGCACGTGAAACAATAAAATGATGCTGCACACGCTGACCACCTCCTGGAGCCCTCGGATGGGGGCCAGCCCACCGCTCGGCTCCCACCTTCGAGGCCAGATCTTGTCCCGGGAAGTCCTGGACGTCCCCGTCTCCACTTTGAAGGGTTAAAAACACAGAAGCCATTAAAATGCCGTCCTCCATCTGCTCCCACATGTTCCAGCAATCAGCCCCCACCGCCTGCCCCCCACACTGAGAACATAAAAACGGTTAAATGCACTCCGAAGTGATGATTTTATGTGCTTTGCTAATTACCATACACACACACACACACACAGACACACTCACACAAAAGCCCTTTTGATGCAATAAAGAGGTGCATCGGGGGCAAATCCCCAACTCCTCCAGTAAGTGAAGGACTTAGTTGTTCTCTGGGCGTTGTGAATTTTTCAGAGGCAGCCTGGAGGTAAAAACCTGAGAAAAGGTTTATGTGTGAATAGTTGAGGAGCAAAGATGGGGGGGGGGGTTCTTTTATTGTCAGCAGAAGACGAGCTGCCGGAGGAAGGCGGCGGTGGCAGGACTCTCAGATTAAATCGCTGCACAAACACACACCCTCAGGTGTCCTGTAGGAGTTAGCTTACAGCACAATGAGCCAGCGGCTGCTGCGCTCACAATCCACAAAAGAGGGGAAACTATCACAGATTTACATTTTAAAGAGCGCGGCTGCATTTCTTCGAACTTCTGCGTGTGCAAATCTCACATAGGTCCCAGCCTGCATGACTAAATGCACATGCACCAAGTCAAACACTTTGAGTGAGCCCCCCCCACCCTCCACACACACACACACACACACACCCTCTCTGTCTGCAAACAGCTCCGTTCTCAACCGTGGGTGTTTGGAAATTGAGTGAAAATGATGTCACATTAATGATTTAAAGTCTGTAATAGGATGTGCTGTGACGCTGAGCCGCCAGCTAAGCTGAGTTTAAGGCTCCGGCGTTAATGTATTCATGAGGAGGGGGGATTATGCAGAGACAAGAGCGGTTACGGAGCTGAGTGCAGCACAGGGGCCGGGGCCAACGTACCTGCTAGATATTACAGAGCACACGTGCTCCACATGCACGTACAGAAGTGCAGAGAGGGGCTCAAATGATGGGCTATTTTAGAAGTGAGCCCACTTTTGATATCGATATGGAACAAATATCACACGTCTGGCCATCTTTTAACACTGTTTCAGGCTGTTTCTTCTTCCTTTTTGGCAGTTTATTTAATCCCTGTCTGCACATACCACGGCGCCATTAAGAGAGAGGAAGAAAAGCCTCGGTAAAAGCCTCACGGACGGCACACTCTCACCGAGCGTCCCTCAACAGCAGCAAAACTACCAGCTGCAGCCGAACAAACGACAAGGTGCTGGAAGATGAGGGAAAACTGTCAAATGATGGAGGTGAGGATTTTTCAAAAGTTGAGCTGGTTTCAAGGTTCAAATTAGTAAAATAACTCATTTTTAAATCAGTTTTGACTTTTTTTTCCGGCCGTTTATGAAATTCCTTATTCATTGTTCTTCTGATCGTTGTAGTGGTGATTCTTTAAAAAAAGAAAACGCTATAAAACTCTATAATTGTCAGAACAGAGTGGCTGATTTTCAACATTTATTTTCTATTATTTTATTAATATTTGCTGGAAAATAAAAGATGTATTTAAAGCAGTTAAACCAGAATGAGTCAAAGGAAAACGCCGCGATTCGATTGGCCGATAAAAAACATTTGAAATAACGGAGCCGCTTTTTCCAGCAGCGCACAAATAAACACTTCAAGTCCTGAAGTTGAGTCCTGGAATATTAAATCCTCTGACTCCCTCGACTGGCTGCATCCGTGCGTTCAGGAAGTGAGAACTCGGCGATGCAACACGCCCCCTAACGAGATCGCCTCAATTTGACAAAAACAATGTCCAACGTGCCCGCAAACCTCATTTTCTCGCCGTAGCCTCCACGCCCCCCCCCCCCCCCGCCAGGTTACGGCGAGCTAAGTAATCAGCGTGACACGAGAAGGCCGATCACAAAGCCGCCCTGGCGTTTGAGCGACGGCGTTAAAGTGACACATCTGAGCGCGGCGGCGTGTGAGGGACAGGCGTGGCACGCAGCGGAACACAGCGAAGGGCCCCCGGGGGGGAGGCGATGCCCGATCGAGACCGGGGAGATGACATGTCGCCCCTCTGTCAGATGCCACTCTACCCGCACGGAAGGCTTAGCGTAGTTGGCCTACTTTCCCCTCCCCGTTGATTTGCTGATTTCCCCCTCACATCTTTGAGTGTTTGCGGCTTCTTTCATTCAGAAACCGTCCGTGAGACACTCTTAACCTTTGGCCTCCACGATCTGACCTCGGAGTTGGTGAAGGTCGACCGTTCTGTGGGTTGGACTGAACAGCCTTCGCGCTAACTCACAGACGTTAGCGTAGGTGGCCCAGTCACACGGGAGCCGCCCCGCCTTTCACTGCTAACTTGAAAACAGGAGGATGACTGAGCACCAAAGTGAGATAAAGATAAAGACGAACGTGGGCACTTTTACGTCATCTCGCGGAATATATATAATTTTGAACCAACGGAGGGGGGAAAAAAAGCTGCAAAACCGTTATTTTCTCTCCCCATCAACACCCTAATGCACACATGCAAATATTATGCTAATGCTATGCTAATTGGTGGAGTAGCTGCAAAGCAGCCCTGCTGTTCAAATGACTGGTGAGAAAATAGGTGGGGTCAGTTGCAAGCTGTAAAAGCAGCTCCAACACAAATAAACAAAACCCTCGGGGATTAACGGAACAAGGGCCAGTGATAAACGGATGAGAGGAGAGACGGGGAGACAACAGGGACACGGGCAGCTCGGGAGTGCGAGGAAGCAGGGGGACACGGAGGGAAGGGAATAAAAACAGCACCAAATGCAAATGAAAGACGGAGGATCAACTCAACCGCAGGTGTTTCAGCGTGTCAACACTGAGTGGGAACGTGTCACCGCAGGTGGGGGCCTCCAACACCTGCAGCGGACCTGAGGACGGGTCTGGTCTGGAGTCTCCCTGGTCGGTATGCTAATGAGGAGGGCGGGGCCTGTAGGACAACGCCTCCCAGGAGGAGGAGATGTTGCTAAGGTAACATTCAAGATCAGTTCCCAGCACGGAAATAAGACTTTCTGACAGCTGGAGTTCAGCGTTGCAGCAGGAATTATAATAATAAAAGTTTGTGGAGCTTCCAGGAGTGAGTCCAAGAAACTTTTGGCATCATTTCGCTGAAGCTGAAACAACAAGCATCATGTCAACCCGAACTCTGCACCTTTTAGAGCATCTGAAATTAAACCTGATATCTAAGAGAATCCTTTACAGAAGCATGAAATACCATCATCTAACCCCTAACCCTTTTAGAAAAGAGAATAAGACACCTGTTTGTTTTCAAGTGACTCCTCAGGTGTCAGGAATTGAATCCCATCTGCCCCATGTGGCTCAAACTGTTAGCAATGTTCCAGACGTTGCAGTCGAACCCAGTTCTTCCAGTCGGGGGGGGGGGTTTCTTAGCGCCTCTGCTCCTTTTCCTGTGTGTACTGTAATGTGGAAGGGCTCCGGCAGGGCCTGGCAGGAGCGGCGCTGTTTGGAAAGCGTCAGCGGGCTCGCTGTGCCAAGCAGCCACAAGATAGCCTCCGTGAAAAACATCCCCCTCCAGAACCGCCGGTTTCCAGTTTGTCAGACAGCCCGACGCTGACCCCTTCAGGCCAGCAGGCTGTCATCTAGCCGAGGAGCTGAAGAGCCTGGAGGACCCGTTTTTCCCAGATTTGAGGATATCCGAGCTGGCTACATGCTCAGGTCGGAGGATGTGAGGCGGAAGGACGCGGGGAAGGAGCGAGGGGGGGCCTCCTGCCTTCGCTGGAGCCTAAACCCCCCCCTGCTCACTTTTTTCAGATGTGACAGGGAGTCCTGCGGCTGCCACCCCGAGGACGGCTGCCGGTCCCGACAGTTGACTTTGACTCTTTATTTTCCAGGAAGGTTGCGTGTACGACGCCCTGTCCTCTCACTCGTTTGCCCCCCACCCTCCGTTTTCAACTTTGGTTCTCCGGGCAGCCGAGCCGGAGCGCGGACAGGAAGTGCTGCGGGGTCGCGGATTTAAACTTTCAGCTGGGCACAGCTGTCGCAGCGGGAGGGTGAGGAGGGATTTCCTGAAGGAAGGTGCGCTAATGGCGCCGTGTTCATTTGAATTCGCAGACGGGCCCATTAGCGAGCCCAACGCGCCATAATGGCCTTGGCACTGGACGCTAGTCTGCATGTAGCGGATATAGCCCAGATTTACTCCAATGTTGGGAGGGATTACACCCTCAGTGAGCTGTGTATTATGAGTAGATTTAGGCCCATAACTCCTGAAGATAAGGGGGGGATTGAGCCGATTGTTTCAACGGCATGTGTTAGCCATCAGCGCCAGGACACCGTGGCGGCGGAGCGTGCGCGCGAGAGGCCGATTCAGCCTTGATGTTCGGCGGAATTTCAATCTAATCTCATTCACAATGAAACACTGGAACGCTTTAAATGAATTCAAATGGCTTTTTTATGGAGCTGGATAATAAAAAGCGCTTGCTTATGTTAATCAATCGAAGCATTTATACGGAGTTATTTTCACACTGGTGGTTTTTTTAATTCCAGCCTTTTGATAAAATTTAAATGATCACAAAATAATAGCAGTCGGAATTTTAAAAAAAATTAAACAGCAAGTGCTGGTTCTTTATTAGAGGAAATAAAAGGATGAAAAGTGAATAAATAGTTCATTTCTCTGGAACTTTGCTGTTAACTTTTGGGGCGTAAAAACAAAAGAACCAAAAACATTTCTTGACCCAGTTTGATCCACCGATTGTCCAAAACTCACCCAGCGATAAATCGCACGGCTAAAGAGTCGAGCAAAGTCTTCCTCGTGTCCCGTCGGGTCCCGAAAACATAAATCTGGAGCTCCCACATGCTACCGCCGCTCCACAGATGGAGGAGCTCTGGTTTTGTGGTCGGAGAGCGGCCCCGCGGCGCGGCTCTTTACTGGGCCGCAGGGACCAGGCAGCGACCACAAAACACAGCTCCATAAACACCGTCAGAGGGCCCGGCTTCAGCGCACGGAACCGACCACCGCGGGCCTGATGGATAACTCCGGAGACCGTGATGATATCAAGATGTGACTGTGTGAAGAGGGTGAAGCTGCCCGCGTGTTTACTCAGTCAGAGCGTGCGGAAAATGGTGAATCAGGACCTGCTGCACCAGGGGCTGGAGTTCAAACTGGATTCTGTGAGCGGACCAGTTATCTGTGAATGCACTTACCTCAAAGTTCCGCTGCAAATTGTGATGGTTCCAAATGGAAGCAGAGGATTCCTGCTATTTTTCCCCGTTTCTGAAAGGTTGAGGTACAAATCATCCAGAAATTGCATGCTGGGATGACAATAAAGTGCTTTAGCTACATTTGGCTGGGGTCAAATCCAACAGGATGTCTGATTTCTTTACAAGACTGGTGATGTTGAAATGCTCCAACCGGTCTCTCGGTGCTCTTGTGAGCTTTGCTCTTCTCTTTTTTAGAGGAAACACTTTCACCTTCAAGGTCTTTATCAGGCAAACACAATAACGGAGTTTTCAATCTAGAGATCACGGATGTTTACTGAGGAAACGGGTGATCTCTTCTAGTCAAAATCTTTTTACTTCTTATCTCTGTCGGCCTGTCTGTCTGGAGTTGCATGTTTTTCTGGTGCCTGCATGGGCACTCGTTAGCTGACCTTAACTAGCCATTAGCTAAACCTTAGCTACCCGCCAGCTAGACTTGAACTTTAAACTTTTAAATGTTGTCGTGCAGTAGGAAATCATTGCCAAAACCGAAATTTGGGCCTGAAAGTTGCCGTAAATTCTTTTTCTGAGTACAAGACAATGGACTCGAGCACTGCCTCCGTTCTTAGCCATAAAATCGATGTAGCAGATTATCCTTTTTCTTCTTCTGTCCTTGTCAATCAGTCTGGAAACGAAGCGGCGAGCTTCTCTCTGCAGCACCGAGCCAAGCTGTCAATTTACCGCCTCGAAAATGTTCCGATAAATAAACATCAGCGCGCACGAGGACGGCTCCCTCTGCACGGGTGTGTGCGCGGGTGCCCGTGCAAATGTGTCGCTGGATCTGCAGCCTACATGCAGACGGCGACAGACTGACATTATGTAGCTGTGTGACACGGAGAGGGATGGAGGAGAAAAGCAGCCTCCCGCTTGTTATTCAGCTTATGGATTATGGTTCTGTTTAAACGACATCCCGTCGGCTCAGCGAAAACAACTTTAAAGCCCCCGTTTTTCTGTCACGTAACATATTACATCAAAGTTCGTCCAAAAATAAACGCGGCCGCGCCGAAGATGCCTCGTGGGCCTGGACGCGCACCAACGCTCAGGAAGCCAGCTCATCTTCTGGGGTCGGAGGTCAACTCCCTGCTTTTTGAAATCGGAGGAGGGATGAAAAATATCATTGTCCCGCCGAATTTTTCCGCCCGCCGTTGCCTTTTCATGCGGCAATTGTTTGCTTTCATCGTTGCCCCCAGACGGGTGTAATTGGTGCGCGGGGACGGCGTCTGCAAATAACTGTAATTACCAGAAATGACTTGTTTCGTGAAAACAGTCACGCGTGTCATTTTGTGCTTGAGTGCGGGGGGTCAGACGCCAGCGGAACTTTGGGAAATGGCGCTCTCCAACTCATTTCTAACACATTAATGCTCATTGTTAGCGGCTCCCGCTGCTCCCCGCTGCAAAATCGGGGTTTTTTGTGTGTGCCTATTTTTTTTTTTTTGCAAAGCTGCTACAAAGAGGGGTCAGCTGCCCCCCCTCCCCCCTTTGATAATGATAATGCACGATGCAAAATGAGCATGTGCATAACAAGCAGGCGCGCAGGAGGACAAGCGTGCAGGCGGACGCGCTCGTCCACAGACAAACACCAAACTCATCGTTTCAGTGGTGCCCTCTGAAGTCCTCTGATATCACCAGGCATTAACGATCTAATTACGCCGTTTCGTTTTACCCCCCCCCCCCTTTTCCCACTCCCTCCACTCTCCCCCCTTTTCCATCCCAGCTGTGGGTTCGGGGAGGGGGAGGAAGAGCGCGATCGCGGGACCACATGGAGAGAAACAAACACGGAGATGCGTGTCGACAGTTGGTATGTCCGCCAGTCTTTGGGTCATTAGGAAAGAGATACCCCGATTGCCCCCCCCTGCTTTAGAGGCTGTTAATCTCAGAGCCAGAGGGGAGTAGGAACCGGGCCCGAGACCCGTTACCCAGAGCGAGCTGTCAACCAGACCCCATCGGGGTCTGCTTGGAAGGAGCATCTGAACTCGCTCGGTGAGGACGACCGCGGGTGTTCTGACAGCGTTTAAAGCTCGACTTTGGGAATTTATGCGCAACTTTTAAAAAAATATAAATAAAAAAAGGCGGCTCGGGGCTCCGAGGCCTCTCGGGGCCGTGTCTGTCATCTTGGTGAATAAATTTCAAACTGGTCTTCTCACCAAGACCCATAAAGAAGCATTCGTTTTTTTAAAAAAAACAAGCATTCAGGGAACAAATTAGTAAAAGGCAATCTGGGGAACAGGCTGTAAGTGTGGTGTGTGTCAGGACAACTGCTCTTGTGTGTGAACGCGTGTCTGCTGTCGCCACTCAAGCACTCCGAAGTGATGCAGTTTTACGTGTGTGTGTCAGTATAACAAGAACATAATCTATAGGAGGGTGCAAGGTGTGTGTCTGCACACGTGGGCGGGCGGCGGCTTGTGCCTCGCTGGAGTATTTTGATTTATTTTATTTTTTTAGTGGAAGCTAAAAAGGCCAAGAAAATACCGAGTGTTGTTTCTGTTGGGGGCAGGATCGTGTGGGTCGCGTGCGTCCCTGTTCCCGCCTCTCTTCCCCGTTTCCTCGCTGCCGCAAATCTCGACGGCGGCGGCGGCGGCGCTGACATTTGGGAGCAGTTTTTAAGTGCGCCTGCAAAGGTTGTCAAGGGATTAATCTCATCTCACGCTGGGGCGCGGGCAAAAAAACCCAGCTTCCTCCAAGAATTCAACACAATTTACCCATCAAGACAAGTCTTTCAGTATGGGAGACAAGCATAAATAATATCTCCTCGGTCCAGATTCGCTAATTTACAAGCTTAGCATCTCCAAATGTTATTAGCAGAAATGACGAGGTTACCAGAAGGCGCTGTAGGGAATGATTTGTTATCCGGGCGAACAGCAGCTGCAGCAAAAGGGGGGGGGAAAAACAACAAAAAACAACACACACATCTTGAAGTGCTGAGATAGAAGACAGACATACCTGACACCCACCGCCTCACCCCTCCTTCCCCCGGCCCTGCGCCGCCACTGCAGCACCCGGGACCGCACGCACCTCAGGCTGGCAGATCCCGAGCCTGGCACACGTCGGGCTAATGTCGTTTTCCACTCCTCTCCTTCTCATTCGCTTTCTCCCGCTCTCTTATTGCCATTTATGTTCTGCTTTCCCCCGGTGTCTCTCCCTCTGTACCACTCTTTCTCTCCCACTTGCTCTCGAGGCTCGAAAACATCAAATAGAACATTTGGGCAACCGTTGTCATCTTGGCAGGAGTTGAAGTAGCGCTTGTTGGCAATTAAAAAAAAATAAAAAAGCAGCCACAACAAAGGAAAGGAAGTTTTTTTGGGTTTTTTATTTTTTTTTTGTATTGAGCCACTCTGGAGGTAGCAGCAGGCGTGGGTACATATGTGTCCAGATCTCATCTGCAATTACCTGCAGCTCTATTAGAGATCTACATCTGCGTCTTTGCCTGAGTTCTCTGGCCAAGTTTAGCAGGATTTTGCGTGAAAACAGGTAGGTGACGTCTGAATTTGGATGAAGCACCTTTTTTTTTTAATCTGACAAGTCGCTAACGCTCCCAATTTGACACTGCGGTTGCGCAAGATGGATCGCTTTGCCGCCTGCACGCCTTTGTGCCTGCGTGTAGGTGTACGTGCGCGCCCGTGTGTGTTAAAGGGAGAGTATTTTGATCTGTGCTCGCTGTTTATCTTGCTGAAACAGGAGTCTCCCGTCACTCCAGACCCTTTCTGATCCTGACAGATGAGTTCAACCTCAGCCTGCAGCCTCACACGGGAAGAGAGTGAGGGAGAGAGAAAAGGAGGGGGGAACAGATGGATGTGGGAAACAGAAATAGGAGAGAAAGAAAGACGCACGTGGAGGTGGAGAAAGGGAAGAAGACAGACAGAACAGGGAGAGGACTGGAGGAGAATAGAGAAGGCGCTTAGCTTCACCTGCCAGTCTGTGTTAGTGGGGATGAGCCAGAGTTCCCTGCTTCTGGAAGCTTAGTGTCAAAGGTGGGACTGCAGGGCTCTGTCTGGCATGTGTGTGTGTGTGTGTGTGTGTACGTGTGTGTGTCGCCTGTCTGTCTATATGGATGAGTGTGTGTGTGTGTGTGTGTGTGTGTGTGTGTGTGTGTGTGTGTGTGTGTTCGTGCCCAGTAGGGGTTCCCCCACACATTCCCACTTCCTGTCTCTCCACCATCACTTTCCCCTCTCGCCGTGTGGGATGGGGGGTTGCGTGTGTATGTATGCGTGTGTGTGTCCTCTCATTTTCTACATATTGAGAAATAAAGTATTATACTCTCAAAATTAGGCCATGTTTGCACAGTCTGGACCCACAACTCCAAAGGACTGTTTGTGGCTCAAGACCTGGTTTAAGGTTTAGGTAATAATTTGTTTTTTGGTTTGGGATAGGTAGTTAATAGGGACTTGTCATTGGCATTAACATCCCCACAAAGACAGAAATGTGAGAGAGAGAGAGAGTGTGTGTGTGTGTGTGTGTGTGTGTGTGTGTGTGTACCTGATGTGGCAGGCATCTCCTCAAACATCCAAAACAGGGGTCTCTCATTGCTGCCGGCCTAATTGGATTATGTTTTTAAGAATGCGAGGTGTTTCTACAGGAATAGCTGCTCCCGGAGTTGAAACCAAAACTACAATCTCACGCTTGTCTTTCTTTTCTCCGAGCAGGAGCAGAAGTTTAGCAGAGACGGAACTCCGTCCCTCTCTGACATCAGTTCAAGCAGCAGAATTCCAGCTTCCACCCACATTTGTCTTATCTTCAACGCAGTGAAGTCAGCTGGTGGGCTGGAAGCAGGAAAAGCTTCCTCTAACTCTCACTACCACACGAGCGCTGAATCCAGGTGCGTGCACGTATATTCAGAATTAAACTAGTCATTAGCCTCAAAGGAGAGATTTTACTTTAGAGTAATTGACCCTGTTTTACAGACTTATTTTACCCAATATCCAACACTCAATGGGAGCATTTAGGCGTCGGTGATAGAAAAAGGAGAGTTCTTGTTATTTAAAAAGAAGATTTTTAGGGGTTTTTAAGATTTTTAGGTTAGAAAAACATATAGAGGAGACAAAAGTACATTTAAAAGGCAGCTAATAAAGTCAATAAGCTGTCAAATCAAACGTCGCCACATATTTTTATATAGAAAAAGGAAGATTTTGCAAGTTGCGGGAAGAAAAAATGTGTCATTTCCTTCCAACAACTGTCTTTAACTTTAAAATGAGCTGGATGACGTTAAACATGCTTTACATTCCACCTAGTGAACCTTTGTATAACAATCATATATCCTGCTGGCGTGGGCAAAGCACAACTACAATTTAAATAACAGCCAGAAAAATATAACAATTTGCATAACTTCTGAGTATTTACCTGCGTTTTTTATGTAACAACAGCTTCATGCTAGCGCGTTAGCCGCCGTGATTACGACAAAAGGGTCTAAATAATCATTGTGTCATTATCTGAGCATGAATAAAAAGCCATTCTGTGAAATCAAAAACAATTATTGCAAATGTTAGCCTTGTTTGGTGCCTTTGGGTGATTAGCGGTGACATTTTGGAAAAAGGACCCAAAGCACAGAAACATACAGTATATCACACAGCAATCAGACCCAGGGGCAACAAGCGCCTCCTTTAGGGGCGTGTGTGTGTGTGTGTGTGTGTGTGGGGGGGGGGGGGGGGGGGGGTATTGTTTATTCAGCTCTGTCATTAAATTGTTCAAATGCCACTTAAATCAGGAATAAAGGGGAAAGTTCTAAACGTCGCTACAGTTCCGTGAGCTGAATTCCGACTTGCTCACCTTTCTGATGCGCCACACCTGAAGCACCTTCGGCCTCTTCGAACCTTCGAACCTGCTCAGCTCTGCCACGCCGGCGCCCCGGGGCTCGCCGGTGAACCGCATCGCCCTCGTGCATGCACACGCACGCTGCCTCGGCGGCACCGGACCGCCTGAACGCGCGGAGGTGCCTCTCCGCAGAGAAATAAACTTTGCAACCTTTAACACGTGCGTGCGTTCCAATTAGGCGCCGCGGCGCGCAACAATGGGGTGGGAGGTTTGGGTGCACGCGCGCAGATGACGGAGAAGCGGCTGGAAGCGAGCGCAAACCCGAGGGGCCAATGTGATTTCAGCCCGTCTATTGAACCGAAGTAATTGGGAGCGCGACCGACAGCATAGCAACGGGAAGGCCGCGTGTCAAACGAGCCGCTTTTAGCGCCCCCCCCCCCCTTTCAACCCTCGCCGTTGCTTTACATCGCCGGTTCTCACCTCGCGGCTCAATCCACATTTGTTCTGAAAGGGATGGCAACGCCATTCTCTCCGCCGACCAAACATCCGAGCGCCGACGCCTTAAAGAATGCGCCCTGCGCTCAAAAGGGATGAGCCCTCTGGGCCCGACCTGACCCGTTCCTCCCGCTCGGAGATGCGGCGGGACCTTGACTCTGACCCCGGTCGTTGGAGCTGTAAATGCAGAACAGACTGGGCTGGAAAAAAAACTGTCAAATTGTCAGAAAAGCGCTCCTGTAAGATGTTTGTTTGTGTCCTGTAGCTTTATTAAAGAGCTTTCTTCCCGAGAAGTCGTGTTTGCCAGCCTGTAAATATGAGACCTTTCAGAGACGGAGCTCAGAGATGCTTACCGCCTAATCCACTTAGATACCCTGCCCTCCAGTCTTACTTCTTTTTTCCTCTTCTTTTCTTCTTTCTTGTTTACCTTAAATGTCTAACTCAAATCTTCCTTCACTTTTATGATCCCCCCCCCCCCCCACCACCACCTTCATCTCTGCTCCACACTGTCTGTTCTCCTCCTCGGATCCGTGACAGTTGCGGAGAGGACTTCAGGGGCCACGGAGCGGAGGCTGTGAAAATCGCACCACACTTTTAATGACTTTTAATGAGATTCATAAAACATGCAGAAAACTTGCAGGGAAAAAAAAAAAAGGGTGAGAGAGCGAAAGAGGGAGGGAGGGAGGGGACGGGAGAAGGAGGGATGGGAAAAAAAGGCAGCACCACCCGCCACCAAGCTGACAGCGAGCAGGCTTGACATTTGGCCTTTCGTAATTAGGGAAGTGCCAGATTCTGTCCCCCATAAATCTCAGCCCAGAATCATTATTCTCCCTGGTGTTGACTCCACAATGTCTGACCAGCTTAAGTCCTCCTATGTTATTTTTTTTACCCCCCTCCCTCCTTCCCTCCCTCCTCCTTCTTGCTCCCCTGTAAATATCGCAGCCAAAATTACATTACAGTTTTGCGCTTGCCTCCCCCTTAATTGCTTGCCCTCCAAACACAATCTGCTTTGGCAATACATAAGATGGTATGTGAGTTAACAGCGACAGTGAGTTGGCAGCGAGGAGGCTGAGCGGCGGGTCTGCGAGAGGGAAAAAAAAAGAAAAACGGGAGCTCAAAGACGAGGAGATACAGTGTGGAGGAGAGCTGGAGAGGAGCTGATCACACACAGACAAGCTGGGGAGCAGCAGACAGATGCCACGAGAGCACGGCTGTCACGGGCACAGCCAGGACGGAGGGAAGAAAGCGCGGGTGGGAGAAGGAAAGTAGACGAGGCGACTCTCGCGGAGCAAAGTGTAATGAAAAATGTGAGAAAGTTTCAGCTGTCGGAGTGACAAACAGGAAAAGAAGGGAAAAAAAACTGGACTGGAACAAACTGAAAGAGGGAGAAAAAAATGTCATTTTCTCTTCTGTTTCCTCAAGCTTGTTTGAAACAAATTACTTTTTATCACACGCTTCCCAAAATATGCCGGGACGTGATTATGCAGGCACGTAGCTGGTCGACTGGCGATTAAAATGCCCCTTTGGGTCGACGCGAGGTCATAAAAAGTGAGGTGGTTTGAGTTAAAACAGCATTAGAAACACTTTGGCCCCACATGCAGAGGCTGTGGATATAAATCAGACTGACATCAGCATCATTTCCTGTCACTCAGCGTTGCCTGTGGCTGCAGGAACACGCAGGTGTCGGGTCCCTGCTCAGAGTTTCTCGGCCCCGTGAGGGAAACTCTGCATCAGACGTCGTTTCCAGACAGCGTAAGAAGGATGAGGGACAAGCCGGAGCTTTTCCTGACCCGGTGGTTTTCAGATGGGAAGTACCGAGCAGGAGGTTTACTTCTCTATATCCATCTTATGTCATCGCCATCACAATCTGTTAATTCCAAAGGATAAAGTAAAAAAAAAAGATACTTTTTTGAAGCCTCTGCAGTCACAAAAGCACCATGCTAATACCCTGCAGCCCCCTATTGCTTCCACACACAAACAACCCCCTCACACACACACACACACACACACACAGATCCACAATATCCTTTTTTTTTGGCACTTTTGGAGAAGTTTAGACAAAGTTCCCTCCTTTTCCTCCCACTCAGAGGCTTGTGTCTGGCAGAGAGAGCCCGTCACAAAGCGTCAGCTAATCTGTGAGATGGCACCGAGGGGACATGGGTTTGACAGGGGCTCGCTTACTCCATAAGCCTGCCATTAACACTAATCCGCCCGGGTGGCGAGCACGGGAGGGGCAGCGGCGAGCGGGGGAGGGATGAGACGGACTGTAAATATCAATAACAAATAGGAGACGTGGCGTTATTAGCCCCAGCAGCGCCACCGAAGCCCTCGTCGTGGCGTCGGCCCCCATCTCTGTGCTCTTTATCTCAGGGATTGGTCTGAAGTTAATCTCCGCAGCCGTTGTGACAGTCAATTAGTCAGGAAGAATGTAGCCGGACTGCAGATGCATGAAATCAACGCATGGAGGGGGGGTTGAGGGGCTCGTTCATGTGGGTGTGAGTCGTGTCGGTGAGTTTGGTACCGGGGGGGGGGGGCTGCTTGTCTGGGGAGAGATGTTTCACAATGGCAACTATCTCTGTCCGCCCCCCTGGAGAGCAGATGGGATATGAGCCTGCCAATGAGATGAGAAGAAAGAGCGGCGCGTTTGCGCCCGTGCGCGTCAATCATGCATATGCACACACACGCAGGCACGCACACACACACACACACACACGCACACGTGCACACACATCGGGGCGCCGCCAGTGTGCGTGACGTGCTCGTACAGTTCTGCAGAGTTGATGGGAGCACATTTAATGAAGTGGCTGCCTGGTGATGAATGTCTGGAAATGAGTCACGGGTGCGAAAGCCTCGCTGGTATCGCAACCATCGATAGCAAATAGCCTTGAATTGTTTTGGATTATTCATGTTTCTTTAAGAGCCATAGCTGCTAACAGTGCAAGGCTACTGTTTAAACGCGCACGGGGGAGTCGGTTTATGGTCAACAGTGCGTCTGATCATCCACATTTATGGCTTTTAGGCCGTTTCTGGTTGTTTTGACACATCGGAATCTTTGAACCAGTTATCAGGCAGCTGCAGAAAGGTTGACCTCGCCTTGTTTTCTGTAACTTTTCTTCTTCTCTGCTTTCTTCTTTTCTTCTTCTACACTGTGTGTAAACTACGGTGCCGCAATCAACGTCGAATCCACCCGGATTTGGGGTTTTGCCTTTATTTGCAGTGCTTATAGAGTGGAGCTATGAAGGCATGATGGCTGTAAACCCTGCTGAACCGGAGTCAGCAGCCGTGCACACGCGCACGAGCCCGGGACAACTCGCAGAGGAGCCGCAGCAGCAGCCGCAGCAGCTGCGTTAGTCCTCGGGTGAGTGCGCATCTGTTAGACTGGCTTAGCACAGCGAAACCAGCTGCTGATGTTTTCTCTGGAGCTCCACGTTGTGAGTTATTGTGCGTGTCTCTGTGGCATCTCCGCCGCCGTCTCTCTGCTTTTCCATTCATTCGCCGCCGATTTGGCGCCAGTTTTTAGCGAGTTAAATTGATTCTACACCCAGCCGCTAAAAAGCAGCATCCATATACCAGCATCTATGGCCCAAAAGCCCACCTATCTCTTCCAGCCCCCCCTCCCTTGCCCCCAGTTTCTAAAGAGCAGGTCAAGGCCGTGTAAATCTGCCGATCTATCATCTGCCGCCTCAGCGCTGATTTCAACAGTCCTAATAGGACAGCCGATGGCCACAGTGAAAGAAAGACGTTTTTATGTGTCTAAACTCCGCTGACGTGCGATTGATTTGAAGGCTGGTATTGTGCCCTCCCCCTCAGTGCGCCACCCCTGCCTGTCGGAGTATTTAAGTGTAAGCTGCAAATGAAAAATACCAGCATGTAGCACCTGGAACAAAACAATCTGACCCTCAACCTTCCAATCTGTTCCTATTCAGCAGGAGCTTTTAATGCACTGACATTCAGTGGTATGATTACAGTGTGTGTGTGTGTGTGTGTGTGTGTGTGTGTGTGTGTGTGTGTGTGTGTGTGTGTGTGTGTGTGTTCTTGTACCAAATATGCATTTAACTTGCAAAGTGAGGGCATGTTTTCGGAAGTGAGGATGTTTTGGCTGGTTATCACACCTTCACAGGTGTGTTTGAGGGTTCAGATGCGGCTTAGAATATGGTGAGGTTAGATTATGGTTTTGGTTAAGGTTAGGGGAGGTGGGGGGGTTAGGGGGTGTAGGAGGGTTAGGGAAGTTGGGAGGGTTAGGGGGTGTGGGAGGGTTGGGGGGTGTGGAAGGGTTAGGGAAGTTGGGAGGGTTAGGGGACTTGGGAGGGTTAGGGAAGTTGGGAGGGTTAGGGAAGTTGGGAGGGTTAGGGGACTTGGGAGGGTTAGGGGAGTTGGGGGGGTTAGGGGAGTTAGGAGGGTTAGGGGGTGTGGGAGGGTTAGGGGAGTTGGGAGGGTTAGGGGAGGTGGGAGGGTTAGGGAAGTTGGGGGGGTTAGGGGAGTTAGGAGGGTTAGGGGGTGTGGGAGGGTTGGGGGAGGTGGGAGGGTTAGGGAAGTTGGGAGGGTTAGGGGACTTGGGAGGGTTAGGGGAGTTAGGAGGGTTAGGGGAGTTGGGAGGGTTAGGGAAGTTGGGAGGGTTAGGGGAGTTGGGGGGGTTAGGGAAGTTGGGAGGGTTAGGGGACTTGGGAGGGTTAGGGGAGTTAGGAGGGTTAGGGGAGTTAGGAGGGTTAGGGGGTGTGGGAGGGTTGGGGAAGTTGGGAGGGTTAGGGGAGTTGGGAGGGTTAGGGAAGTTGGCATGAGGGTTAAGGTTAAGGTAAATGGCTGGGGAATGTATTATGTCTTCACAAAGACAAAATAACAAGAAGGTGTGTGTGTGTGTGTGTGTGTGCCTGCTCACCTGTGGGCTGCTGGTTGGGGGTTGTTTGTGTTGACGGGGAGCAGCAACAGAGTTACCTATGTTACCCAACGGACTCAACGTTCCCTTTTTCCCTGATCTACTCATGAACGGGCCTCACGGGGGAGAGATTGAGACTCGCGACTGTCGAGATGTCGTGGCTCAGCTCGAAATTTAAATAAAGTGAGGGGGGGGGCCAGAGATTTGTTGTTTAAAGGAATAATAATCCTGCGGGGTTTGGTTAATGTGCCGCACGGAGATGTTTAATATCAGATGTTGCTTTTTATAAAATTCTCTGGCTTTGGTGAGATCAGAGCAGCCAGATGATAAGGACACGCCCACCCAAACACAATCAATCAGATGTATGTGGGGGGGGGCACATAGGCAATCTATTTATTTATTTATTTATCATTTATCCTTTAAGTCGTCTGGTGTTTTGTCCGTATAATTCCTTTATTCTTCACACCCAAATCAAGTGCCTCTGTGTGCAGCAGATAAATAGGAATTCCAAACTCCAATGGTTCATTTGTCATGGTGTGAATTCCAAGAGTGGAATCTCGAAATAGCTCAAGTGTTCGAGCGCCGTTGTTGCCTGGGGCTCGGTGGCATGTAGGAGGCTTTGGTGATATTTGCTTTTTGCATATTTTCTACTAGGGGGCTTTTTATGGAAGGGAGATTTTTTTTCCATTGCGGAAAAGAAAAATAAAAAATTTTAAAAGAGAAAAAAAACCAAGATTCTTTTTTGTGTGTGTTCTAAGCAGCACGATGTAGGAGGCTATGCCCATTATTTTTGGGTTGACATTACAGTTTTAATTGAATTGAATGCAATTTATTCTTAAGAAAACTTTTAATTAAGTGGCATATGGACAGATTGTGCAGTAGTGGCCTCCATGATATTCCCTTGGGCACATTTGCGGCATAATTAACAATATGAACTGTAATGACACAGGGAGATTTAATGGAAACTTGCAGCCTAAATAGGCGGCGTTGGAAAGCCATTATAACCCAGCCAGTGAGGGCTGAGCAGGGCTCTCGAGGGACTGCAGGCTCCCCAGAGTGGATCCCTGGGAATAAGAACCCCGGATGGCACCGGGAGAAGGAAGGAAGCTTACAGCCTCAGTCCTGACAGAACGAGGACATGAGGTCATCTTTCACCTGTCAGGACCACGTCAGCAATTTCAGGTTCATTTTGACCGACCAACATTTTTGATCCTTGTTTTCTCCAGAAATTTGAAATCACTTTTTCAGTTTTTCCGCATATTTCACAACAAATGAGTGAGCGCTGACGTATTGCAGAGGTCAGAGGTCAAGGTTTATTTAATGGAAATTTTTAAACTGAGTTTCTCTCCTTTCCTCCTCTCCTCTCCTCTCCTCTCCCCTCCTCTCCCTCTCTCCTCCTCTCCTCCTCTCCTCCTCTCCTCCTCTCTCCTCCTCCTCTCCTCTCTCCTCCCTCTCTCCTCTCCACTCCTCTCCTCCTCTCCTCCTCTCCTCCCTCTCTCCTCCTCTCCTCTCTCCTCTCCTCTCCTTTCCTCTTCTCTCCTCCTCTCCTCTCTCCTCTCTCCTCCTCTCCTCTCCACAACTCTCCTCTCTCCTCCTTTCCTCCATCTCTCCTCCTCTCCTCTCTCCACCTCTCCACTCCTCTCCTCTCTCCTCCTCTCCTCTCCTCTCCTCCCCTCTCCTCTCCTCTCCTCCCCTCTCCTCTCCCATCCCCTCCCCTCCTCTCCTCTCCTCTCCTCTCCTCTCCTCTCCTCTCCTCTCCTCTCCTCTCCTCTCCTCTCCTCTCCCATCCCCCCCTCCCCCTCCCCCTCCTCTCCTCTCCTCTCCTCTCCTCTCCTCTCCTCTCCTCTCCTCTCCTCTCCTCTCCTCTCCCATCCCCCCCTCCCCCCTCCCCCTCCTCTCCTCTCCTCTCCTCTCCTCTCCTCTCCTCTCCTCTCCTCTCCTCTCCTCTCCTCTCCTCTCCCATCCCCCCCTCCTCTCCTCTCCTCTCCTCTCCTCTCCTCTCCTCTCCTCTCCTCTCCTCTCCACTCTCCTGTGTACGTGCGTGTGTGTGTGTGTGCGTGTGTGTGTGTCCTAGGATGGACGGACGCCGATTCTTCCTTCCCAAAAACTTTCACAGCCGAGGTTTTCGATTGTTTCCCAGCTGTAATAACAGTGACAGAAGAACCGCTGCCAGAGTCAAGGTAAACTATTTTCAGCAAATAACCACAAGGAAACAGAAAAGTCTTCCATTGTCGAGATATTAGGAACCGAACAAAGCGTCAGAAGTTAAAGATGTAAAAAAGCAGCCACGCCAAAGAATGTGGTGCGCAGAGAGAATAGAGAGTGAAGAGAATAAGAGAGAAAGTGAAAGATAGGGCGAGGAGGGAGCCAAGGAGAGGGTAACTACGGAGGCCGCAAAAACAAGGAAACAAAGACAAAAAGAGGAGAGAATCAGAAAGTGTGCCGCGTGTGAAAAACCCAAAGACAAATTGAAAGGAAGACGCAGCTAACTGCCAGCAGAACTGAACAAACTCATTTGCGGAGCGGCGCCAGACTTGAAAACAATTATCTGCCATCTCCGCTGCCTCTGTGGAAAAGTAGCCCGTTTTGTGCGGCTCTTTGTTTTTCTCAAGGACATATTCATTATTTCAGATGAGACCCATTTGAGTACAAATAAAGACTTTCCTCCTCTCTGTCACACTCGCTGGTGCTGTGATGTAGCATCTGAGGGGATGCGGGAGAAAAAATAAAAACGCCTTTGAAAGGGAGTCGGATAAAAGCGGCTCGGCGCCATTAACGTGCGTTCATTAAGTTCAAATTCTTTCATTGCTACATTGTCACATTAGAGTGCAGGTGCTAATATGTGTGCTTTCTGTGTTGTTTACCTCCCCTCAGGGCATCCACAGGGGTGAGGAAGGACAGCTAAAGACGCCTTAATCACAAATCTCGCTGCGCTGATTCCCACTACACCAGACTTTTGACATGGAATTATGTCTTTTAGTGTATATGTACGTATGTATGTATATGTAAATGCTGCTTGGTGTGTAGCCTTTTAAAAGGTCCAGAGAGCAGATGGCATGAGCATAACAGTGGGTCTCAGGTCCCATCTTAGCCGTCCGGGAGGTTGCCTGCTTTTTAGTCAAAGATCTCTGTGTAAAATTGGGGGGGCGGGAGCAAACAAACACACACACACACATATTTTAACACACTCCGAATGGCCTTTCAGTGCACCACATTCCAAATTTAATTGGAAGGAGAGAAGAAGAAGAAGAAAAAAAATCAAGCGCAGAGCACCCTCCAAAGTAAACTTCTCTCCGTGAGGGGCCAGCCAATCAGAAGGCAGCGCCAGGTCTCTGGGGACCCGCCCTCCAGAAATAGGCACAGATGACCTATTGTCGAAGCCCAAACACAAGTCACACACACTCACACGGGTGACTTTTGTGCACAAACACACACATTCAGAGTGGTTTTGGGGGAATAAAACAGCATAGCAGCAGGTACACAAATAAAGGTGACCAAAGTTAGAGAAGGTGTTGTGCCCACGCCCGGGGAGCCAGAGAGATGCCTCTTTATTTCATTTGAACATATTAATGTGATTTTGAGCCCGGAATGAGGGAACGGAGGCGCGTCAACACGAACGCCAGCGAAAACAAACCCGAGGGAAAAGTGGAATAGTGGAAATGCATCAATTAACCAACCAGAGGTCGGCACCATTTTAGCCCATCTCCCTTATTTAGGCCATTTCTGTTTGCATTTGTGACCCCCCCTTCCATCAAATGATGGTTACACTTTCCTCCTCTGAAATAAATAAATGTGTCCCACTCCAATCCGGATTAAAACATTAGAACTTGAGCATTTATCCCTGAAAATCCAGTGCTGATTTTTAAGAGGATGTGAGCACTGGTTTTTATTTAACACAAACACTCACGGGGGATGGGGGGGGGGGGGACATCTGTGCTGAACGCTGACCAAATCCGCCACGACTTTGCTCACAATGCAATTTTGTTTGGAAGTGTTAGAATTCAGTTTGGAGTGGATGGCACAGCCTCCATTTTGAGTTGACTTTGATAGCTTCCTGCGAACAGTGAAATGTCTGGATGAGTGTTGCGTTCAGGGCCAGCCATCTGTACCATCTCCAACTACTCAGCGGCTCCACCAGCACCCTGGAATTCTCAATCCCAGCTCTTTAATGGTTCACTGCTGGCATCTACTGGACAAACAGGAATGCAACGCGGCAGATCAGCCGCCTTTTTCCTCTCCTTCAGAAACATCCGACGCGATGGTTTCCCCAGATATTAAAGCTTCAGAGCGGCACGTAGACGGTTTATTTTGAAATATATAGCAAACATTGGATTTGTAGAGAAGAGCAACTCTTTTAGATGCCAAAACGCCACGTTTGAAGCCACATTTCACTCCTTTCACACTTCTATCAACCGCCTTTGCAAGAGAAATCCGGGAAAACAAATGTCACCTTTCACCTTGGCTGCTTGATCAGAAGCGTCTTCACGCTCTCCGCTGAGATGATCACTCAAATCCAACAGATTTCTCTGGGGGAATCAACATGAAATAAACAGAATAACAGTCAACATCTGTCTGCTGCATGTGTTTCAGGAGCCGTATGGATTTGGAACGCCGATACAGCCTGTGGATGCTGCCTGGTTTCTTCTACAACTTTCACTCACGGGGGCCAAATCTGTAAGAAGATGACGGCGAGCCTTTAATTCTCCGGGTTCGGAGCACAATATGGCTTCGATTTCCTTTCTCTTTCCTCCTTTTTTTCCCCCCCGCGTGCATCTGTGTGGCTTTGGAGGAATGGCTGCGGATAAAGGAGAGCGGCGCTGATGGAGGAGATCTGCTGCGAGGGCGAACGCGATTATTGCGACTTATTTTCGCCCGGCACAATTCTGATCTAATTCTAGTAATTGTTGCCTCATAATGCGGCACATTCATATCGGCAAACACATTCAGACGCGGCCTGTTTAGATTGAGTTAGAGAGTTCTTCCATTACAATTGGGAACAAAGGGGGCCCCTATCTTTCCCAGACATTTCTCTCTTTGTGATGCCGAGTATGGCTCTGAGGTTGTCAGAGAATTCACTCCAACAATGCGCCGCTTTCAAATGCATCAAGAGCTCCACAATGAGATCCTGTGTTGTTGATAGGTTTTTTTGGGGTGTGGGGGGGGGGGAGAAGGGGAGAAAAGACGGAGGGACAAATTCCGAACAAAGGCGATTGTCTCGGTGATCCGTCCGTCAGCGGCGTCGGGAGCACATTATGAGTGAAGATGGCTCGGAGGATAGCGGCGAGCGGGATTAGGAGGCCTGCGGGGGGGGGGGGGGGGGGGGGGGGTGGGCGAGGGGAGGAGAGCGAGGAGCGGAGAACGGGGATGTGACTAGACTGGAAGGGAGCTCCTTGATAACTGCCAGCCAACCGCCTGTTTGATCCTGAGGGATGGCAGAGGGATGTAAGGCGTTTGAAGCTGACAATCCCTTTGTGATGCTAACACGTGTTCTCCAGCGCGCGCGCTGATCCTCCCTCTCCTATTGTATTACGGGCGGCAGACTGCAGCTACCTTTAGGCCCGGCGCGGGTACGGGAGCGGCTGTCGGCATTGTGGGAAGTGGCGCTAATCTGCTTCAGTATCTTCAGCCCCACGTTTAGCTCTTTGATCCTCTCCCACCGTGACGCGCTTCCCATCACGCGGAGTGACTGTGAGCTGGGCAAAGCCGCGCCGGAATGTCGGGCCGGGCGGCGAGAAGCAGAGAGGCGGGAAATCGAGACGAGGATAATATGTTAATCCGAGGCCTGTCTGGAGACGGATGCGTTTGGTTATTTGTCCATGCGTCTCATCATCCTCCTCTGAGGTCAAAGGTCAGAGCGCCACATGACTGGCCGCCACGGACCCACGCTCCCAACCGTCTTCTTCTCTTCCCCCTCGTTTCAAGTACCAAGTCCGGATAATCCAGCCAGAAGGTTCTGGGTGTGGTCCAGAAGTTCTCCGACTGTTCTTTCTCAACAAAGGTCTCGTCAGACGCTGCGTTCCGGCGTTGGGCACCGACCACCGCTGGCACGTCTGCTGATGGTCGGACCACATGACCCGACGCTTGTTTCTGCCGCCAGACGGAGAAGCAACAAGTACACGGCCCTAAAAACACCGTTTTGTTCTCGCCCGAAGGCGGCGGCGGCGCCGTCGACCCAAGCCAGAGACACTTTCCTCCCAACATCTGCCATCAGAATTCCGACCAGAAGAGGGAGGAAAAAAAACAAAAACGGTTCCAACTCCTAAAAATATAAAGTTTCTGGGAATTCGGTCAAAGCCTGGATTTCTGGTGCCACCGTTGATCCAACTATCGGCTCCAGCCAACACGTAGAAAAACTGGCAGGTATTTTCTCACAACTTCTCACTCCTCTGAAGACGTTTCCAGGCATCCTGAAAGGCTCCTCCGTCCTGCCAGAACCGTAAAGACTTCAGGAGACATTTTCCAATATTCCTGTTTTGTTTTTTGGGTTTTTTTTTTTTTTTGTTTTCAACAAAAGTGGCAGCGTGAGGAAACGTGCACGAGCCGGCTCACCCGCCTCCACCAGCAACCAGAAAAGGGATAATTGGCTCCAGGAGGCCATTAACTGACACCAGGCTCCTGCTCAAGGTCAAGAGGAGGACATGTTCTAATTAATGAGTTCCAATCCACCCAGAACTCTGACATGAAACACGGCTTCGCTGATTCACTTTAATTTCTGCGTCTGCGGCACGAGGAGCCAGAACTGCCGCTGCTACTCGGACTTCCAACTTCCATCTCCAAGCAGAATTTGAAGATCCTTCATGAGCAATTATCTAAACGGGTTCCTGGCATTCCGGTGAGCTCCCATTATTCCCAGTGAGCGTCTGTTTTACACATGTTTAATGGTTACTTGAGGACTGACCATCAAAACTGTCGCTTGATTTGTGGAGTCACTTGGTTTTACTTTTTAGTCTTTATTTCCTATTTAAGAGCGTTGAACTGGCCGGTGTGTATGGACCTGACCAGATTTATAATCCTCACATTGTGACATAGATTAACTTCTACACGTTGAGAAATAACCCTTGGATCTGATTCATTTTGTTCTCTTTCATAAAGCATCACCGGCTGCTGAAAGATTGCAAATAATTTACATTTTGTTGGGGTCCAGGGTGGTGTCAGATTTTTTCCTCCAGGGGGCGTTAGGGAGCTTCATTGCCTACAGCTGGCACTGTAGGCAGGCGCACCTGTGGGCGAGTGCCACCTGGCTGCCTCCTTCAGGAGGGAGCGCCTGCCCATCGGTGCCGGGGTGTCCTGTTGGCTCTGTTGCTGTCTTGTTTGTTTCCCGGCACGGTCAAGGTCTCCATGTCGTCTGCTGGACTGGCGAGCGTGCCGCGCCCGGTTCCTGGGTTCTCTGCAGTCCAGGGGGACTGATTCTGGTCGGAGGACTCTCCGCTGGACCCCATGAAGTGAGGATCCTTACTCCTGAGCTACCCGTAGTCCAGGAGGACTGTTTGTCATTGTGTCTGCTCTCGGGTTCTCTCTAAAACCCATACCGTAATGCATTTATGTTACCGACAAGTAAACAGATTAGCAGCATATTAGTCAATAATGTAAAATGTACCGATTCAGATCTAAATAAAAGCAAAGGAACCTGTTGTGATTAATGAGGTGAGACTAATTACCGTTTCCTTCCCACCTGAAATTAGGGTGGAGGGTTAAATGGGTCTGTCCCGACCCCCCTGACCTCCCAACTCTCGGCTGGTGTTCTGATTTACACCCCTCTCCTCTCTTTAAGTGTATTGTTGTGCATTATGTGAATGTCTGATCTGCAGGGGGAGGGAAAAATCCAGTTTTGATATCAACCTTCAACAGTCAGAATACTGGACCTCAGTGGAAGCTCCATAACAACCAGTGTGGAGGCCAGTGTTATGGTGACACCATAACCAGGCAAATAGGAGGGACATCATGGCCAAAATGATAGATGCTCTTCTTTGGACTGTGTTAGCCGAATGCTAATTAGCCTAGCTCAAAGACTGGTTGTGAAGGGATGCAGTTGCATGGCACCTGCAGCTAAAGTCAGATTATCGACGCGGGACTGTTGCAGCTCGTGTAAAAGATGTTTATATGGCTCAAATCACCCATTTCCCATACTGGCCCATCAGATTGCTGCTCGCTTGAGTCAGCCCCAGCTTCTTATCTGCCGGTTGGAGTGTGTCAGTGGTGTGTTGGAGGTGTTAAGCACCTCTCATCTTGAGCTGTCTGCCTCTGACACAGCCTGTCATTGATTTCTCCCCAACTTTAACCCACGCTGCCTCGTCCTCCGCCACTCCCCGGGCCCTCGCCGCCCTGACACCAGCCTACAAACTCCATGTTTGTTGCTGGAGTTCCATTTCCTGATGATTCTGATGGATCCGAATCCCAGGGAATGTGATGCTGCAGCGCTTCACTTCCAGGCTCCCCGATGTCGGAGTAATCCCTCGCAAACACAAGCAAATCAATTGTCTTCAGATGGAATTGGCTGCTTTGACCTTTTTATGGGAAATGAAAATAAGTGGAGGCGCAGAACAGCTGATATTGGATTCTGTTTTTAATTAATGTGTGTATTATCCGGGTGGATGAAGCCAGGGGGAGGAAGTTAATTGAATTACAGTCAGCGAGTTGGATAATGCACTGTTGTAATTGTTCAACTGTATAAGACAGTGTGCACATTAGGAAGATGAAAGGCGGCCCGATTCGCTTCCAGAGACTGGTGAGAAAACCCTTGTTTGGTTTTGGGGTGTAAAAAAAAAATGAATGGATTTCTAATTTAACTCCTATTTGTTCACATAAAGTCCATATGTTACTTTCTTAGAGCACTTTTGCACCAGGCACAGCTATCCAACACGTCACTGGGAACCATTTTAGCGTGCACAAGTTCTCAATCTATATAAATCCAAATTTAGGCTGTAAAACAGAAAATCGGTTCCCCAGATGTCTTGCTCCAAGTAGCAAAGCCTGTTTCAATGGGGGGTTTTCTTCAGTAAATTCAGTGTGTTCTTGTCTGCTTTGACAGAGAGATTCAATACGTGGCATATTAATGAGCACCTCTCATTTTTAAATTTAGAATTCCGTGTTAATAGGTATTAATGTCGTACATAATAAATGTTCAATCGGATTAGATTCAAACCATGTCGCGAGCTCGATGCCAGGTTTGGAGACTTTTGGAATGTGCTGCCACCTTGTGGCCAAAACGGGATACAACAATTTCGAGCGGGGTGGAGGATTTTTTTACAAAGTGAAGATTTTACTTTCACAAAAGTAAATAACACAATATCCGTTATGTACAGAGACAAAGGGAGTCATTTTCAAATTTGTTCAGATGTCGGACAGCAGGGAAGTTGTCCAGATGTGTTGTTACACTGACGCTGCTGGAAGGAGCCGAAGTCTTGTGAAGAAAGCTGGTGTCAGAGTCTCTCGGGGGGTGAGGACCATCGTGAGCGTGTAGCTCAGGTGTTTCAGCGTACGGCTGTGCTTCTGAAGGTTCCTGGTTCAAATCCCTCTTCCTACTTTTAGAGTAACGAGTGTCCAATTTGAATGTCAAAAGTCCCATGAGGACATCAGCTCCCAGTCCCCATGAGGACATCAGCTCCCAGTCCCCGACGGCCTGGTGGGAAAGAGCGCGACCGTAAGTTGCCAGTGGTGCTGCGTCTGGTTCGAGTCCTGTCTGTGCCTGATGGGGATAAAGGGAGGGGGCTGTGTCCCCTCCCGAAGCCCGGGTCCATAAATGGAGGGTGTTATGGACCATGTGACGGCTGGAGTTTTACACCACACTGGGAAGTGATTGATTGATCACAAAAGGAGGGAGGGATCTGCTGGACAATTTTGATTATGTTGAAGAAGTAACTGGGTAAAAACACCAATACATTTTATTTTGAAGACCTTACTTTGTTCCAAAGTAAGAACTGCTTGTTTTCGGTGTTTTGGGTTTTTTTTAAGCGAAGCTACAAGGTCTCTACCTACCTCACACGTAGGCAGTGATATGTAAACAGAATTAATTAACGACAGCACATTAGACATACAGTGGTGGTGAAGTTTACATACACTTGTAAAGAACATAATGTCATGGCTGTCTTGAGTTTCCAGTTATGTCTACAAATCTGATTTTTCTCTGATAGAATGATTGGAACAGATACTTCTTTGTCACAGTTAACAATCATGAAGTTTGATTCTTTTATGACTTTATTATGGGTAAACTGAAAATGTGACCAAATCAGCTGGGTCAAAAATATACGTACAGCAATGCTAATATTTGGTTACATGTCCCTTGGCCATTTCGACTTCAATTAGGTGCTTTTGGTAGCCATCCGCAAGTTTCTGGCAAGTTTCTGGTTGAATCTTTGACTTGAATCTTTTCTCCTCCAAACATATTATCATTATCCAATGAGCCCTTTTTAAATGGCCTCAGAGAAGTCACCAGCTGTAGTCACTCATGATCACTCACAAGAAGTTAAGAGGCCATGCTATGAAGCTCATGTCATTGACACAACTTTCTAAGTCTCCAAAATTGCTCATTCATGTTGCTGTACGTATATTTTTGACCCAGCTGATTTGGTCACATTTTCAGTTTACCCATAATAAAGTCATAAAAGAATGTTGTTAACTGTGACAAAGAAGTATCTGTTCCAATCATTCTATCAGAGAAAAATCCGATTTGTAGAAATAACTGGAAACTCAAGACAGCCATGACATTATGTTCTTTACAAGTGTATGTAAACTTTTCACCACCACTCATAAACAGCATTTTAAATGAATCACACTTCTTGCAGGCTAATATGGACCTACTGTACATCAGAGAAGGTTTCAGTGGTTTTGTTTTTCGGGACTCAAGGTTTGGACGCGATGAGTGCATGACAGGGGGGGTCGGCGCAGGCTCCACTTCACCACAGGTGCGTTTCCCTGATCTCGGCCATCACCTGGCTTTCTGCAGCACCTGCCGAAAAAATTACCCAAACGATGAAACGGGCCGTAAGGAGTAGTTCCGGGCCGTAAGGACGCCTCCCGAGGTCTCACCTGTCGGGGGACTCCTTGGGCCGCTGGGCCATGTCCTCAGACTCGGTCAGGAGATTGTTGAGGATTTGGAGATCTGCCTGATGAGCTCACTCTGGAGGCTGTCCTTCACGTGGTTCACCAGGAAGAGCATCATGGCCCTGGGAACGCTACCACACGGAGGGTACGATGGCTGCTGAGGTCTCACCCACCAGATGGAGGTGTTGCCCCAGAGAGCTCTGGGGGGGTAACGATGACGCCAGAGCGCATGAAAACTAATGCGACATGATGATTTGATGCAGAACAGCTGCCCAATTGTTGTAGCATTTTCAGGAATCAATTCCACCCTGCTAACTGTCCTGGATATTCTTCCGAACAATCAGAAAGTAGGATTTGATGAGGCGGTCGATGACCTCGCAGTCCCTCTGCTCACGGGGGGACAGCTTCCTCCTCAGCACATGTTGAAAACCTGCCTCAGCAGCTATTTTCTTCACAAAATCTTTGGTGAGTCCAGCCAGTGGGAAAAGAGGCATCCTGGGAGATCTGACTGAGAAAAAACATCCGGTCTTTGAGGTGATCTGCTCCTTTGTGCAACCTGACAGCTGAGCAGAAGCCAAAGGTCGTTAGGATCATACAATTTCACCGCGAGCTACAAGAAACGATAAAAGTCAAACAATAGCATATTTACAATAGTCACAACTACCTAAAAACCTTGTGCCAGTACTCTTTGACATAGGACACTTGATGGAAGGGGAGGTCCAGGATCTGACAGACTTTGTAGGCATCCTCACAGTCTTTTTCTGTGGTGCACACCCCGCGTTCATCCAACGGGTCCCAATTCTTCATAAATACTCCCGTGACATTGTAGTCTTGATACAAAATAGACAACATTTGCAATCTAAACTACCATTAAGAGGAAGGAATATGTGCGTTTATTGCATTTTTACTTGTTCAGCTTAATTTTTGCATCCATCATTAGCAGGTGACATCAAGTGTGTGTGTGTGTGTGTGTGTGTGTGTGTGTGTGTGTGTGTCAGGGTTGATCTGACCTCTTCTCTTTAGTAGTAAGGCTGCAACGGAGCTGTCAACGCCACCGGACATGGCGCACACGACGTGTCGAACAACCCCCATGTTTGAAATATAGACGTCGGGGCATTAGTATTATTTTCCCAACTGTAGATAATTAAATGGTTACCCCGTTCCCATTACATGAGGAGCCATGACAGGGTGCGTTTCAAAATAATGTCCGGAACGATACATGTCGCGACGCGGAACCTTTGTTGGGGGAATCTCACAACTGTAACACCTCAAAACCACAAAACATCCACCACAAAACACCTGGGAAAGGTAAAAACTAAAGTTGATCATTTAAAAAACGTTTAATTCCAATTGCATGTTTACTCATAACAAATTAAAGCAAATAATATTCTTTGCAGAGCAACTCGTGCTCGATGATACAGGGTACCTATATGTAGTGTGTTCTGTATCTTGTTCATCAGGTGTGAACCCTTAAAATAATAAAATAAAAAGAGCAATAAAATATATTTTCTACAACGTTGAACTTTTAGATATCCAAAGTAATAAGACATATACTATTTAGAAAATGATTCCCCCCCCCAGATGGGCGAGGTGTCTGCAGATGCTGTCACGCTGAATCTTTTGAGGGAGGCCAGGGAGACTGTGAGAAGCAGCCCCATGGGTGTCATCAGCACCCCCATGATCCCCTGGTGCCAGACAACCCTGCCTCTGGACATCCAGGGCAATGTCCACATCAAGCTGGAGAACATGCAGAGAACTGGTTAGACTGAGCTACGTTGTTCCTCATGACCACATTTTCTGTTGTCTAATGAGGGTTAAAGCAACTCATCTTTTCCAAGGGGGCCACGGATAAAGGTAAATAGACTTTATTATTTTATGTGTACAGTTTTGCAAATGCTATATTCGCGGTTCAACGCTTCGCTCCGGCAACCATAAACCACGTTAATGCGCTCCCAGCATTTACAGTCACATTCACAACATGCAAAATAACAAATGTAAAAAGCATTTGCTAAATATCAATCACATTTGTGGAATGGGAGCAGTCATATTTGAAACAGTAGCAAGAATAACCTAAAACAAATTCAAGATTTAAGCCTTTTCCCCAATTAAATTGTCAGTGAAAATTAAAAAAAAAGAAAAAAAAAAAAAAAGTCATTCATGTAAATGTATATACCCAACCTAAATACAACTATTGTCTGATTAAGGAAGTTTAACTGAATCAAAACCCCACTAAACGAGTGCTTCAATTGCTTTGATTCTGTTGAAAGTAGATCTACATCTATATTTTGGATTAGATCAGGATTAGACTTGAATTCTTTCTTCCACCCAGAAATGGAACATTGGTTGAAGACAGACGAGTCAAGGTCCGTCCTGCAAACGCCAGTCTCTTCGGAGTTTCCCTACACCGAACCAGGAAGGTTCTGTTGCCACCAACCCTCAGGACCCCGTTTTGACCCCTCCGTTTAAAAAACCCCTCTCAATAAATGTCTCTTCTCATTGTGCTACATAAATGATAGTGTGCCTTATATACAAGCAAGAAAACATTGTCAGCACTTTGGTGTGGGCTTGTTAAGCAACCGGGAGTTGAAACCATTTGTTTTTAAACGTAGAATAAGAGTCAAAGGTGAATACGAAGAGTTGCTGTCAGTAGTGACGGTTTATTCCAGAAGGTGGGGCCGTTGCTCCGCAAATCCCACAAACGGGTGACCTTCACCGGCCTGGAGATGCCAGATTTGCTCATCTGGCTTCACATTTTAAACCGACCTCACGCGCTCGTTTCCAACATTGGGAGAGCCAGCAGAGGAGCTGCTTATCGTACAGTACGCATGGCCGTGTCAACAAAAGGTATAAAATGGTCTTTGAACCGAAACGCTGTCACATTAAAAGAACACCCGACTGAAATAAAGTAGAAGAAATGCTCGGCTCTCGTTTGGCCACCGACGTCCACAAAGCTGCCGACCTGACCCGAGCCCCAGCCACTGGGAATGTGGAATGTTCGGCTTACAGTCGGATGCAAATTGCGTTTTACATGTACAAAACAGACTATACAAAACAGTGAGTAAAAAAAAAACAAAAAAAAAAAAAAAACCCTTTAAACTTAAATATTTAACTCATTGAGAGACATGTAAACACAACATAATCTCCAAACCTCACTCCTAACTTCATTCTAGCAAACCAAACACAAGGCTTTAACTACACGGCAACACTGACTGGCTCCTCTGCACACCGCCCTCGCCAAGAATTTGGGGGGGGAGGGGAAAGGGTGAGAAACAAGCATCACAAGACAGGCCGAAGATTTGTTTTTTGTGCGACTGGGCTCATATCACATGGGATTGTGAGCTGGCGATGGCCTTTCCGTGTCAGTAATTGAATCGAGCTTTTCTCTCCCGTTTCATCAAAGCAGCCTTTGTGCTGCTGCGGAGCCTCTTTCTGCCCAACCTGCCTCTAAGGAATTGTTCCCCCCCCCCATTAAAAGAGAAAGTGTCTCCGTCATGCGTTTGGCTACCCGTCAGTGGTGTTTTGGTTGCTACATGCTGGTTGTGAAGGAGGTAGCGATTCGCCCGAGCGACTCTTGTGAAGAGGAGCTTCGGAACCGAACTATTGAGATGACGTGACGCTTTCGCAGCTTCAGAGTGTTGCACACGGCCAACACCACCACCACCACCTCTGATGTCGAGTCAAATTTGTGGAGATAAGAGCATGTTGAGGAGACGCCCTGCAGGCACTGAACAGGACAGTCTGGCCTACGTGCTCCCCTGGAGTGCACGCTGTAGACAGCAGAGCAGGTTGGGAGGGAGGGCGAGCAAGAGAAAGGTGAGGGAGGGACGAGGGCGGGAGCGTTTATTCAGGTAGGGCCAGCGCGGCCACCTCCGACTTCATCTTGAAGTACTGGTTGAAGCGCAGGACGGCGTATCTGAGAGCAGCGAGGGGGGGGGGAAAGTTAGTTAAAGGGCTCAGCTGGAATAAGCGAAATATTGGAAACTGAAACAAAGGTCGTACCCCACGAAGTCAAAGTCGATGCTGGACAGCTTGGCCTGGATGAGCGACCACAGGCCCCAGAAGAAATGCGAAGCCTGGTCAGAGAGGGAAAAGGGAACATACACACAGGATTAGCATCCGCTTGTTGTGGAGAGAGAAATGTCATTTCTAATTACCCAACAGAGCTCACTCGAGCATATACGTACACAAAACTAGTGGTAAACACAGAGCAGCTGACACATCTAACGCAGCCCTTCCTCCTGCCCTCTTTTCCTCTTGACAGTAAACAAAGCAGAGGAGAGCGCCCTGCCCCGTGGGGAGTTTCTGGTTGTCACCGCGGTGCCTCGGATACGGTGGCAGCGCTTTAGAACAGGTGTGTGTAGAATGAGTGTGTGTGCTGCTGCACAGCGAATGTGAGCGGAAAATCCCCGAAGCTTTAAAAGGGAAGGCTTACCAAGGCGAATCGGTTGACCTGCACGTAAATGATCTCCACCTCCCGGTCAGTCACTTCACCTGCCTGGCCCTTGTGCTCTTTATAGGCCTCCAGGTACGAGCGGAGCCACTGCAACTGAAAGGCCCGGTCAGGGTAGTGGCTGTAATCCACTTCGTTCAGGCCTGGGAGGAAAAAAAACACACCGGGTCAGCGAGGCATGGCGGCCACGTGCGCGTGAGTGGAAGAAGTGGCACGTACCAGCAAACTCGTTGAAATGGTTCCCAATGTCGTAGGCTTGGTAATTGTACCCAGAGTACTCGTAGTCAATGAACTTTACACTTCCTGCAAAGACGAGCGGCATCGTTTAGGAAGAGAAACAGGAAGCGTGGAGATAAATGATTGTATTGTCTATTCCCTTTGATAACTCAGAATTCCAAGGCTTTCTAGGCGATACTGTTACTCTAGTCCTATCTCACTGTATCGGCTGGTTACTTAGCCAAAGGTGGAGCGAGAGGGCTTGCATTTTGAGACGTCAAGACTGTGAAGAGGGAGTCCAACAGGGAAAATAAGAGGTGTCGTGATAGAGGAGGCAATATCGTGCCACCAGGCATGCTGATGAATCTGCAAGAAGTTGGCCGGCGTATGTAGATCGAGGCTGGTTTAGGGTTAGCGTCGCTACGAGAAGACGGAGACAGCCAGTGGGTTCCTGATGTTTGACTGCATGTGCCCCGACTTGTTCTACAGGATCAAAAATGTGCATCCTGGATCCATTAGGCAAATATGCTATTAATTATTCCGCCCATAGAACAAATACAAATGTAGAAGAGGAGCGAGTGCATATGGCTTTGTTTAGGGGACATAGTAACGATGGGGGGTTGCCAAGTCTGACGGACAGGAAAAAACAGTTGAAAAGAAAGCAGGGAGAAAAGAAGAACGGTGGAGAACGAAGACGTGCAAGAAAGTGCACAGCGACACACTGTTTGACATTCTCCGGTTACACACTGAAACCTCCCAGACACACCCGGAAAACTACTTTTCAAAAAATCCCGTGCGGACTTGGGAGGAAAAGAAAGTCGTTTTGGATTCCTGTTTTGGATTCCTGTTCTTCTCTTCCTGCCCGTCAAGAGATGAAGCTGAGCCGGGAGAGGATGTTGCACAATGTGTCGCTGTTTAACAACACGAGAGGGTCGATGGAAAAAAGGAAGGTGTTGAGTTACGACAACGGACAGAAGAAGCGTTGAGCCACGAGGTGCTCGGTCTCAAAATGCAAGCCCGTTCTTATCGGGAAACTAAGAAAACAAAATGGACTAATGAAGAAGAATCTATGTGAACCAAATGTCGATTCTGCTTAATGTCTTTGTTTTGGCCTTGGCTTGTGATTTTTGCCCTAGTATGCGGAACATTAGTCTTTGGTGTAGTGCTGGACTACAGAGAAAGACACTTTGAGGTGGGTTACCAGCCGGCGTGTGGGTCCTAGCGGGACACAACTGAACACCTCCAGGCAGTGGCTATAGCCCACCCTGTGCAGCAGATGAAAAGGTTGGGGCAAACACATCTTTCACACATGCTCACTCTCTCACTGACACATTTTGTCTTTTTTTTATCCATTCTTGCTCCTCGGGTTCCAGACGCCGAGGCCTGCCGCCAGGATTCCCGTTCCCTCCCCCACAACATGCAACCTCACTTCCCTTTCTCGCAACACTCCCCTCCAATGCTCGCTTCCCATTGGTCCGCCTGAACCCAATCGCGGGATGCGGACGCCTCTGCTGCTTCTGCAGATTTCTGAGAGGTTTCCTGTCGGTCGCTACGTTGCAGGTTTTACAGATCCTGGCGTTTATGGGAAAATGTTTTGGGTCTTTGTTTTTTGTTTTTTTTAACCATCTTCTGAGCTCTGTGACAGGGCAGTGTGAGGTTAAATAGCCTGGAGGCTGAGAGACAAAATGGAGAAGTATCGCAGACACGTAACACCGTCAACGCGTGACTCCAATACCAAACTGTGCTGGTTTTATCAGCGCAGGAAGTTGTGGGCCGACATGTGGTTCAGGCTACAGCAAAATCAGCAAAGGCACGGGAGGACGCTCGGCAGACGTTCGGCCCCTCAACACGCCAACTTTGCAAAAACAGTGAGATTGGGCTTGGAGTTTACTTTAAGAAACCAAAAACTTTCATTATTGCGTAACTGAAACTTGTGGGTCCAGTTTGTTTTCTGCCAGAACGCATCAAGAACGGCAACATTTTGAAACGTTTGCAGAACTGGTTTACGACGCTCTACCCTCGGGGCAATATTGCGTAATCCCCCCCCCCCCATATTTTCAGAGCAACAACTCGTCTTTCAAGGGTGGACCAAACTATGATTCCTTTTTTAAATTAAAAAAAAATAAGTAGGAATTTCAAGACAATCGAGATGATTTCGGTACTTTTCCACTTCTCCAGCCTCTCAGCCATAAGCCGCTATTTTTACACACAAGGATGAGTTTTATTTTATTTAAAACAGGTCTGATTTAGTTCTATGTAGAAAAAACACTTTTAATGCACAACTGAGTGATTTAAAGACTAAAGGATGGTGGATGGGAAAACTCAACCCGTGAGAAAGTGCTGGTCACTGGTGTGTGCAGGACTAATAATGGATAATATAGTTAGAAATAAAATAGGTTTCACCAATAAAAAAATAGTGAATGTGGAAGGAGGAAGATCAGCAAACCGTAGACACAGTTTGAGAAGCAGCAGTGGAAGTAGCCTAGCTAGTGTCAAAGGGCCAACGGGTGGGCGAGTAGCATTGGAGGGTGAAGAGTAGGTACATGGCTCCTACTGCCTCTATGAACTCATCCCGATTAGCCCTGAGCAGTGGGCAGACTACGCGGGGGGCCCTCAGAGCCGACCATGCGTGAGCTTTGTCTCTCCACAGCCTCGCCGGGGCAGGGGCAGCCTCACCCACGGCTGTCATTCCTAGGGAAGAAAGGCTAGACACAAGGAGCTGTGAGAAGTGCCCCACCAGGGAGGCGGACAGCTCTTAAACACCCCCCGCCCACCCTCCAAAAAAAGAAAAAAGAACACAAACATGACGAAAGAACTAAAAAATAGCCCCCATCCGCCCGCCCGCCCGCCCTTCCCGGTTGCATTTCAGACTCGTTCTCTCAGTTTGCTCTGCCATTCATCTGCTACAAAGACAATAATGTACACATTTTCTTCACAGTGGCTGGCATCATTAGCGCTTACTTCACCACATGCTCGTCATTACAGCAAAACAACAAGAGTACCGGCAGTAAAACTGAAACGTAGGTATGCAAATGCGATGTCGTGTTGCTGGCTTTCATGGCAGAATCAGACCACCAGATCAGACAAAACATTGAAAAAAATATATATTAGAAGTTGCTGAGACTAACCTTATATAGAAATAATAGCACGCTACGCCGCTAAATAAGCTACTTGAATGTGCCTGCGACACTCTATGCAAGGGAAAATGACTCACACCTACTCCGACGGGGCAACAGAAGAGATTGGACCTCCTCCAGAGACTACATTAAAATTCATTTCAAAACCAAAGAGCTGTCTGATCTGATCGGTCTGATTCTACACCGGCAGCCAAATGCAATCAATGACATTTAGTAAAGCCTATGACGAGCTTTGAGGAGCTGGAAATCCTACCTGAGAGCAGGAACAATGCAGTTCACACTACAACAGTTCAGTCACACAGTACTGTCTACGACTGCACTCGTGCAGCTTATACTCACCTGCCCCCTTGTTATAGATGATGTTTTTGCAGAGCAGGTCGTTGTGGCACAGAACTACAGGGGAGCCCAGCACCGACAAGTCCTGCTGGAGCCACAGCAGCTCTTCTCGGAGGCACCGTGGGCTGGGCACCTCTGTTCTCAACCTGCAAGAGGCACCCAAGGGTGAATGCTGTGCAATGAATTAGGTATGGAAGGAAAGGTAGACACATCCACCCTACCTTAAGCTTAGATTAACAACAGAATATCAATTTTAAGACTTGACTGACAATTAAAAGAGAATAAGACAACATTCAGTTGAAATTTTACAGGATTTGCTTTGATGTATACAATCTCATTCCAGATTGTAGTTTCGGTTAAAACATGACATCATTTACCTGCCAAACCGTGTCAAAACATGACATCATTTACCTGCCAAACGGTCTCAAAATGGGTGCCTTAGGAGACCGTATGAAAGGAGCAGCTACCGACAAAAGATGGTTACGCAACAGCATAAATTAGGGCGCTTTGTGACGCAGCGCAGCATCGTTCTTTTAGTTAAAGAGATAACTGGAAGTGCGTCAAGCACTCCTGCATGTCATTACAAGTACGCTGACTTGCATAATAATGTATTTAGAGCCCATTTTAATCCGCTCAAATGTCTCAAAATGTCCTCAAAAATTTAAATTTAGTCAAAACCATGAAGTGCATAAACAGGCCGCTGCCTTGGCAAACCACATGAGGTTATTTACGACCCCATTCGCCTATTCATGAACCACGCGGAAGGTTCTGGTAGATTCCAGCCTCCTCTGTGACCTCACCTGGTATTCTTCTCAGGGTTCTTGAAGTACTTGGGAATTAAGGCAAAATACTTGCCCATCTTCAACCAGAGGTCAGACTGCGGCACCCAGCCGTTGTGGGCATGAATGGCGTGATACTTGGCCAACTGTCTGGCAATGAGCCTGCAGAAGAGAAATGGAGGATTTGAATGAAAGAATAGAGCATTCAAAGAGCAATAGATTGGATTTTTTTAAGTGTGTGTTTGTTTTTAACCTGAAAACATGCTGGCTGCGGATGTCCTCGGGCTCCAGGGCCATCCCCTCCAGAAACTCATAGCAAAGGCCGTTGTTGAAGGTGCAGTACAGGCGCGGGGCGCAGCGGTGTGCGTGCAACACCCTGAAACTCTTCACTTCGTTTTCACGGTCCACCAGCAGTTCGGTTTTGTTGCCATAAATGCGGACCAGGACCACGTCCTGCATGACTGCGCCCACATAGCAGCCCAGGAGTTTATTGGTTATTCCATCTGTGAAAAACTGCAGTGAGGAGGTGGGGGGGGGGGGGGGGGTTGAGACAAGAAAGAGGGAACATGGTTGAACTGAGGAAAATAACAGTATTGTGCCACCATTTAACTGGGCTTATTACAAGAGTTGGAAAGACTAAAGACCCTCTATTAAGAACATTGTTTCAGAAGATTCTTCTGGATTTGGCAGAGTCACAAGGGAAGAGGAACGAAAGCTGCCAGGAGAATTTGGGGCTTGTCTGTTTTGATTTAACGTCCTCTGCTGTGACGCCGGGAACATTTTTGGGCGAGAGGGCTGGGGAGGCGGGCACCAACATACCAGCCTAATTGTTCAGTCCATAAGGGATTGACTGAGAATGACGGGACCGTCAGGAATTTTATTTTTGCATGGAGGAAGCAATGGCAGGTATTTGCTGAGCTCCCACTTTGCACTCATTCATGAATATGGGCGATGGTGGTGGAGCATGTGACCGACTCCCACCCTCATCAGGTCGAGCCACCCCCCCCCCCCAAAAAAAACCAGACAGAGCAAAGACAACCAAATCACTGTGGGGATACACGTTTTTATCATCAATAAATGCACAATAACGCATCCACAGCCGATCATACACCTCCGTCCATGACCTTAACAGTATTTTTGGATCACTCCCCCAAGATGAACGCTCTTTTTTCACCGCTCGTGGGCTAAATGCGTGCACCGATGACATATTAGATGCGAAAAGACGCGAAATGAGCCGATCCTTTGACGCATGACGCGCGTAAAGGACTCTAAGTGGCTGGCTGGACCGAGCTGACGCAGATGCTATTTGCACGAACTAATCCCGCGGTGGAAAAATCTACTGCGCTACCTTTGAAGGTGGGCTGCTGCTCTCTCAAGGTCGACAGCTCAGTAGAGATAGTCGTCTCATTTTCCCCAACCTGTAACATCTTTAATCGAGCCTCAACATCTATAACCAACTAGCTAACACTAGGTCCCCCCCACCCCCGCCCCAGATTGGACAGCGTTGCTAGTTAACGCCCGTTTCTGTACATCCATTCAACAACACGGGACGTTTAGATACGTCACATTAAAGGGACTAACGCTGATTTATTCGTAAAGAATATTACAGCACCTTGATTTTGACCTCGGACGGCTTCCAGTTCGGTCTCAGTTCCTTGATAAGCTTCAGAGCACCGGATCTGTAGTCGCTCTCGTCCACCGCCACATCTATTTTGGGCACAGCGGGAGCCTCGTCGGGAACATGTATGTAGTTGGCCATGGTTTACTTTACTTCCTGGAGATCGTGGAACACTTTGCGTTGGTTTCGACCGTACCTGGCAGCGAAATGCGCAATATATGAAACGTACCACCAGCGCCTGAAATAAAATCCTGGTCTGTGTGCGGCAACGCCTCGCTATTAGCCCCTCCCACTGCTCTCCCGGTGCATGCTGGTTGGGGAACGACTCACGGTGCGCTTGATTCACAATCGGCATCCACCGCGTGCGGCCTTAACATTCGAGGGACACGTCAGAGTCACTTGTAAAAACGTTTAAACGTGTTGATTGCGTTCTAAGTTTGTGTTCTGTTTGGTCAAAGTCATGATGTATGTTTGGACACAAAACAGATGTTGCCCCCCCCCCAAAACGCTTACGCGTATTTAAAACCGAGGTATTGAAAACGAACGTACCCTTGATCTAGTAACAAAGTAAGCTGCTCAAACCTGCGTCAATGTTTTGAGTTTAAGCTTGCAGAAGAGTGTGAAATAACGCAATCTAATCTGACAAAAATGCGTAAAAAATGACTGTCTTGAGAAAAATGCTGGATTTCGTGGAAATTACCCGTGACAGATCCTTGATTAAACCCAGTGATACTACGGAAACAAACACCGCCCCCGTGTTAACGTGATCCTAATTTTTCTTCTTTAAAAAAAAAGCCAACCAAAAAACATGATTTCAACGTGAAAAACAACCGTTCAGATATCCAAGAGAGGTGCACAACAAAACCAGTAATCATTGGGGAAATGTAATTGTTGACTTCTATTTTCGGTCATAGGGTCTCTTAGCCAATCACAACACAGCCCATAATATTTACATAGGCTCACTATGCAAAGTCTTGGAGATCTGCTGAGCTGTATAAACTTGGGATACAGTTTGTACTCTGTCCTGTTTGTTGTTCTGTCTGCTACCTTCCTCATGCTCAATGCCTTATCAACCTTTATTATTAACCCATCCAACATAAATAACATAAATATAGGTGGACAGGCGAGCCACTGACCCAAAAACACCATTTACATTTGGGGCAAATGAAAAGTAGAGGACTTGTTTCTTTAATCCTTGCGTAATGATCTCAGTAGCTTACTTCTCTTAACTGGTAACTCGCAACTCTTAACTCGCAGCCAGTCGGACTCACGAACAATACATCACATTACTCCTGCATTGACCTGCACTATTTCTTACCACTTACCACTTACTATTTATGTATACACTGTATATATGTCTTATTTTATTTTATTTATCTTATTCTAGTGTGGTCTTCTTTATGTTGAATGTCGCAGCGTCACACCATGACAAATTCCTAGTTTGTGTAATACTGTGTATTACATGAACAATGGCAATAAATCTGCTTCTGCTTCTGATTCTGATTCAGGTGTTTACTTTTTTCCTTTCAAACGTGGATGTTCTGGGGATTTTCAAACAGCAACATAACCAAGAGTCGCATATCCAGGGTACAATGGAGGACACTGTTTGAGCTTTAAAACATCTATGGTTGTAATCTCTGCTGAAGCAGAGGAGGAGCCCGCTGTTACTGTTTCGGTAGAAACTTGATCAAGTGAGACAACATGGCAACAAGGGGATTTTCCTTTTTTCACTATTGTGTCCCACAGAACACATTCCATTCTTCTTAGAAAAAAACTGTCAAGGTCTCATTGCAGCCTTGTGATTAGACTTTCATGCGTTTCATTCAAAAGAGCCTTTATCAAATGTGCGAATGCGTTATTTTATTAACTAAATATACGAGCGCATCAGTAAAAGCCTGGATATCATTTTAATACACTCATATTTCTTCTGAGATGTCATTTGCTCTGCACAGTTTATGGCTTTATCCAGTCTTTGTGATGCTGTTAATCAAAATAGTCCTCTATATCAATGTTGGGGTTCAGGAGGTCCTCTCCATACGGGGTCAGATCCATCTGGTTGAGGATCAGGTTCTCAAAGGTCTCCTCCAGGTCGGTTTCGCCGATGAGCACAGCTCCAAGCATGCGTCCCCCGCTGAGAACCACCTGGAAGGACACTGAGCATTTACCCTTTGTGTGATTCATCTCCAGTCAATACTAGAAAAAACTAGAACGATCTTCAGGATATCTGCTGCAAATCACCTCCGAAGCTGCTGCTGCCTTCAATGTCAGAACAAGTTTTACATAGCACGAGTGCATATATGTAGAGTAGGTGTAAAGTGGATTAAAAGTCCACACACCCATGTTAAAATGTCAGGTTTCGCTATCTGAAACGTGGGATGAGCCTTTTTCATCTTCAATGCGACCCAAAATGTAAACAACTCATTACACAGATAAATGATCTGCGTCGACAAATGTGGACGCACTGTTTTAATCATATGGTTTGAATTAACCAATCGCAGCCATACTTGTTTCAAATAGCCGTCAGGGCACACCTGCCAACACTGAAAGGGACCCTGGGTAATCCCACATAAAGTTCAGCTTTTCTGGTAGGACTTTCTGACATTTGCTTAAATGCATCTTACAGTAAACGCCAGGGTCCTCAGAGAGCTTCCAAAGCATCAGAGGGATTTTACTGCTGAAAGATACCAGTCAGGAGACGGCTGCAGAGGAATGTCAAAGGCCGGGGATATACCATGGAACACAGTGGAGACATCATCAAGGGGAGAAAATATGGGACTGTGACACTGCCAAGAACTTTATGTAACGCTTAAACTGAAAAGAAAAATTGGTCAAGGCTGCCAAGAAGCCTACAGCAATGTTAAAGCAGGAATTTCTGGCAAGCGCTTCGTGGAGAGATCAAAGGCTTCATATAAAGCAGAGTCCCCAAGCACAGTTAAAGTGAGGAAAAACAAGGTGAATGCCCCAAAACCACATGTGAAAACGTAATCTGAACCCCATGAATATAGTAAAGCACCCAGGTGCCAGCATTGTGATCAGGGGCTGTTTTAAATCAGCAGGAACACGGACCTTCGACGAGATTGGGGGGATTTATGAACAGGTTACGACCTTCGGGCTTTACGAAAAGCCGAATGCCAGCGACCCCAAAGCTATCGTCCAAATTTACCAGAAGAAGACTGAAGCTTTGGGACGGCCCAGGCAGATCCCAGAGCCCAAACGAACATCTGTAGGGTGATCTGAACAGGGCTGTGCACAAGAGATGCCTTTGTAGGCTGACACATCTGGAGGGGTTTTATAGACGTCAAGATGTTGATAGAGTCCTGCACCAAGAGACTCAGCTGTAGTAAATTTAAACGACACTTCAAAAAGTGAGAGTTTAAGGGTGTGTTTGGAGTTGTGTAACCAGGTTATTGAAGACTAAAGGACTTCAGATTGTTTTGCATTTAAAGCTTGATTTAAAGATTCTACTTCACATTAAATGAAAAAAAAAAGTATTATTTCTTTTGAGCTCATGTTTTTACATCCCTAAAACTGCCAACCTCAACCCACAGCAGCTGACTGCAGTTTCCAACAGTGTGTGCAATTTATGAGGACATTCCGCGCGAGTGAAGCTTCCAATCACATGATAATGACTCATGAAGTAAACAGTTACCCTGCTAGCAATGGCGCTCAGTTATCGTCCCTGTTTCTCATCGTTTGAACAGATGATCAGATGATTACCCTTTGCTTCTGTCTGATTACAGCCATTAAAATAGCTGCACCCTTGAAAAATGTCAAAGAAAATATATCTGCACTCGCTATTGAATGATGATTGTCTGTATGGAGGCTAAATGTATGTAAAATTGTAAAGTTTCTTATTGTTGAATGCACTAAGGAGCAATACCTTGACATACTCCCGGTCTTTAGTGCAGCGTACCAGCAGCTCATGGTCAGACCCCAGCCCCTGTGCATTAAACTTTCCCAGGAGCACCACCTATGGAAAAGGACAGGAAGCCACTGAGCAGCACTGTGGCGTGACCTTGAAAATGTCATTTTCAAGGAGATGATTAACCGTAAAGTTAATGCTTAAAAAATTCCATTCCTCGTGACTAAGTTGGCAGGTACCTTATAGTTGAAGAATTTGGTGATGTGTGTGAAAAGTTCAAAACAGAAGTCCAGTTCTATTGGCTCTGACAGGGCCTGCGCTGCCAGGCAGCGGCCTGCGTACCAGCCCATCTGACGGGCCTGCGTCCACAATCGCATCTGCAAGCACACGGACGTGCACAGGAAACATGAAGTGTTGTTTCAGCGTGTACTATCCTGACTGGAGCAGGAAGCAGGGAAAACACGCTGTGCAGCTCTCCTGCCAAAGACAAGCCTGTTGTTCCCACTCGAACCTTTTCCAAGATCGGCTGAGCGATGAGTTGCAGTGCTGTTTATTTTAGACAGAAATGTGCTCAACATTGAGGGTTTTCAGGTTCAAATAAGACGACGTTGATGTGAACCCAGCAATGGGAGAAACTTTCTACCTCTACTCATGAAAGGAAGGATACTGGCTACTTGTGTCTGAGTGGAGTTTAAAACAAATCATTCACCTTTGTTGGTTCTCATAACATGACTAAAAGGACTCAATAAATGAAATGTTGTAATGACAGTAACCTCAAAAATGCAGTTTCAAGTTAAAGCAGCAGGGGCAGGAAATGCCAAACTGTTTAAAAATGCAAATATATTCCTCTATTCAAGTGACCTGAAGGATGTAAATTCAAATGCTCATAATTTCATATCACTGATAAGCTGTCTTTCTATTTTCATAGAGGTTTAACAGTACACTTGTTTCAAAAAGTATGAAAGCACTTGAATAATTTACATAATGTTCACCCACTGGTGAACAAAACTTGAACTGTGCCACATGCTTCAACTTTGGAGATAGTGTCATTTGAGTCAGTAGGCAGCATTACAGCATCTGTTTGTCTGTGGTTTAACCTCTGAAAAATGGCCCAACTTGTTAAAGTCAGTATACCTGGTGCCACAAAGGGCTGCGTTCCCAGCATGCCGTGCACACATCTCCCGCAGCATACACATCTGGCTCTGATGTCATCATGTGGTCATTTACCTGCAGACCACCATCATCAGCGAGTGCAAACTGAATATGAAAAAGAAAACAAGCGTGATTAAATGATGGGAAGAGAAGCTCATCTGGGCTTTAGTGACATCTGGCAAAAACACAAAACTGCAGAGGGTTTGAGGGGGTTTTTACTGCTGAAGCCTATAAAATGGGACGCCTTGTTGAAACCAATCAGATGATCCCTCCCCTACTTACTGTGTTGCCATGGAGAAAAGGCTCTGTGTTTGGTACAACACCTGTGGCACTGACAACAAAATCGCAGCCAAAAGTCTTCCCATTGGTCAGCTGCACATGCAGCGGCCATGAATCTCCTGTGGGGAGACAAAAAGGACCGAGGATCAGACAGATAACAGATACAGTTTACACGCGCTGCAAGCCAGCATTCTCACCACTCTCTGGCTGAACCGGTTCCTCAAGGGGGAGGATTTTTTCCACTTCACACTCATATTCCAATAAAACTCTGCGGGGGACCTGATCACATGCCAGCAGAGAGATTGGACCAGATCACTTGCAGACATGGACTAATTCTGCTAAGTTTCTTTCAGAAAAAGAAACCAAAAGACTCCGGCCTTTAAACTAGACACCCAAAACAGAAAACTATCTAAATAAATTATGATCTGTCAAAGAAGGATTATGCTAAACACAAAGCTGTGGTTACTGGAAAACTTCCAACCCAATCTCGTGCTTTTAAGACAAACACTGAGCAGTCCAGTAACAATTGTCACCTGCTCTGCTCCTTGTAGAACGAGCCCTTCGTGCCAATCAGGGCCGAGCGCGCTGCCTGCCTCTGTAGGACCACAACTGTGGCGTTGTGCTTTTCCATCTGGACATTTACACATAAATACAAGTAAGCCAGCAACTGTATTGTGTAAGAACAAGGATGGGGTCATCACGAAGGTGTGGCAAAGACCTGCAGTAAAGACTTGAGTCCCCCAGGGAGCTGGTTCCTCAGTGGTGTAGCGAGATCTTTTGCACGGAACAGCTCTTTCTGGTTTGTTCGTACCCAATGCTGGTATAAGGAACTGAGCAGCTCCGGCATCAAAGAAGCTGTTTCCAATGGCCTTGTCTTTAACAGCCCAAACAACCTCACAGCCCTCCACCTCATAGCTGCTCAGTGAGGGTCATGAGGACACAGCAAAAAACAGATGTCACAAGAATATGTAGACAAACCAGCATCATCCCTCCCAGTTTCCATTTACTTACACTAACTCCAGGGCAATCCCTCCATTGCCAACAACAACAATTCTCTTTGCTTTGGCTAATCGCTTCTGAAATTCCTGGAACACATGCACAAAGGCAACTGAGGTTGTAAAAATTAATTTAAACATGCACTTTAATTCATTCCATATAACTAAGCACGCCAATTATGAGGGCAGGTTCGAGTTCTGGGGGATTTGCAAAAGGAAATAGCTGAGAACAAGTTGTGATCACAGGATGTCCTTTATGTTATCGCCACAAGTTGCAGTGAGAATGTTACGTTCCTGTCAGTGTCAGGAATCTAATGCAGCCACACAGTGCTGTACCTGGGCACTGTCTGTGTCTCTTATTCCCAGCACGTTGGGGTTGTCGTGAGTGAGCAGTTTCGGTCGACCCCCGCTGCAGATACACAGCTTCTCGTAACCATAAACATGTCCGTCAGCTGTTTTTAGAGTCTGGGAACAGTGAGAATAGAATTATTCAACATCCTGCTTCTCATGGTCTGTCCACCTTGTGGACGCTGTGAGCCCAGGTGTCCACAAGGTGGCGATAGTAAATAGATCTTTCTGACAAACATTGAATTTTATTGGAAATCGTATTTACTATCTTATTTATAGGTAACAAATATATTATATGATATCATCATTGTATATATTATTGACACTTCATGACAAAAGTGACTTGCATGGGACCGTGTGTGAAGTGACTTGACAGCAGAATGGATAACGGTGAGACTGGGAAACTTCTCCTCCAGGAAGCTGGACGGACGTTCCTTCACGTCAAACTCTTCAAGAGTCTTAGAAACCTTAACAAAAAAAGATGGTCAACTTGCTGTTAAAAATGCATTACACTTATCCCAACAACTATATAGTTTCCCAAATTAATTCCACAGGTAGGGCATGTATTTAACGTGTGATTGAATATATCCCCATTCTGACCTGTTTATAATTGGTCACTGCCTTAACAAAGGGACCCGCAGTGATTAAAGCCACATCAGCGGACGGAATCTGGGATAATAGCTGTCAACCAAAGTTCATTATTAGTATATCTCAAATTGCATTATTAAAGCCTGTATGTACATTAATAATCTATGCTGGGGCTATATTTAAATATGAATTACGTTTCACCTGCTCAACGCATGTCACACCAGCGATGCCACCTCCGACGACTACAAAACTAAATATTTTATCTTTCTTGTCAGCCATCTCGTTTTAAAACAGTGATTAGCTAGCGCTGCGAAGCTAACGCTACCTCTCGGACATTTTGCGACAGAAAGACAAAATTAATCAGTTCGTTTAGGGTCGTTATTAACCTCTATTGATACTAAATCGTGACACACGCAGCAAAAACACAATAACCTGTTGAACGCTGTTTAATGAATGAAAATAATTAACTACACAATTCTATTATATCGTGTGAGAAATGAACACTGTCAACGTCACTTCCGTGTTTACAACGAAGTACGGAAAATGGTAAGGTCCCTTTTTTAGCGCTTGTTGAAACTAATGGATAATTATATAAAAACCTAAAATCCGTTAAGACAAAGGGTTTAGCTAATAATGGCAACTGATAATGTTATTTGATATCGTTATGCCTGAGGTGATTCCATGTGTAAACTTTAGTTTGATAAGAACCACATCACGCTAACATATTTCATGGTATTATACTAAGATTGGATAAATGTCATAGAACTAAAGTCAAGGTCCATTAAAAGTTAATGCTAAAAACTATATAAGGAAACACATGTATAACAGGAACATCATTCTAAGTAAAAAATGAAATTGAGAAAATATTTCCATTGTTCACATACAGTTTTGGGTTTAAACCTGAAACTATGCAGAAAGACATGAAAAAACCTGTAAGGTCATAAATCAGGTCGGAAATTCCATCACGCCGCTCATTACTGCAAAGATAAACCACCGGCTAATAGCTAAAGCACTCTGCCTTTGTATTATTTTCATTTAATTTCTTTTTTTCATGAAGTAATCTGATGGTGGCTAATGGCTGCATTGTTTTGGATTGATGAGTAAAAGCACTCGTTCTATTTTTGACAACCCATTTGTGGTGGCGTTCACCCGTATTGCTGTCAGCGTCTGACCTATGGGGTCGCCAGTAATCAAACGCAGGTTAATGCTGTGCGTCATGCTTCCCCTCCTCACACCACCCCGAATCACCCCTGCAGGAAAGCAGCACATTACCTAGAATATATACATTGTTGCTCTCTCTTAATGTGGATCCACTTCAAAAGAATTCACAGTATTCATCCTATGGAAACCAGGCTATTTTTGTTGTTAAAATTCAAATTATTACAAAATTAACTGGAATTACATTGAATACTGATAAGGGATTACAGAAGTTACTTCCAGCATCACTTGCTTTATTGGTTTTAACAGCACATTAAGTGGTTTTTAAATTGAAAAAACTTAATTGTGCTGCAGAACCACAATAGAAAACTGAATATTAGCGTGATAGCCGTTTATGTTTGGTGTATAAAAGTAAAATAACCCTTTTGGGTTAACTGCTGCTCATGAGGATTCAGCCTCTCTTGAGCAACACTGCTCATCGCTATTGGATCTCCTGGATTTCACACATTTTTGGAAAATTCCTCCTGGAAAAGCAAAGTGGTAGTGAAATGGAACATTGTTATTTTATTGGAAATTGAATGCACCACACTAACTCTACGCTAACATCAGAGTGCAATAATGTTGCTAAAAGAAAGGCAGGGTTTTAAACAGGAGACATCAGGTTTGCTTTTATTTTATCTTTGATTTTGGATGGGATATTTTGTGTTTCCATCATAGTGAAACAGTGAAACGGAGCCACAGCACACAGGAAGGAAAAAAAACAGGGAGATGTTGACAGCTTTAAATCAAAGGCACTGTATCTTAAAGTTTAGAATGTAAATGCTAAAACCTCAGTTTATCATGAACACCAGAGTCATCATTATGAAACCTGTCCTCGAAAAAAATCACGGTTACACAACACATCCGGTTACATCATCAGAACATGGGCGGGGGGGGAGCTGGCACTAGAGTGGCAGGTAGCTGGGGGGCTGCGGCAGGTCCCTCTTGCCATAGGTGGTGGATCCTACGTTGGTTGGGGCGTAGACCGTACCGATGGTGTTACTGGAACGAACCAGGAAGTCTGCTAGTCTTTGGGTGACGCAGGTGGCTGTGTTGCACTTCCTCTTGTTAATCTGATGACTGGAAAGACAAAAAAATCCAAGAGGAGTAACACAGAATGGTATTTTTTATTAAATGTGAACTTAATACATAGATTGATGGTCACCCTTTGAGCCCTCGTTGCTTTCTTGTCCCGAGGAGGCCGAGGAAGGGATTGTCCATGATCCCGCGACCCAACCCGGCTTCACTGTCGGAGAGAACACTCTCCCGTTCGCCCCATGAGGCAGGGCTGAAGTACCTGAATCACAGAGAGGAGACCAAACTCTCTGACACTGATAGCCTCTTCAAAGCATCTACCAGCATCCGGAGCGAGAGACAAATCACTCAGCTCCTCACAATTTGTGAAAAAACGACGCACTTCAGCACACATGAGCAGAATTGGCTTCCACCTCCAGAGTGATCGGTGTCCCGCAGCGCAACGTCAGAGTTTCTCACTCCACGTTCACCCGCTCTGGGGCCGCAATCAGCACTTCACAAGAACATAACTGCTCGCCGGCGTTTAACCTGAAAACGACATGCGTGCTATTCGTCACTGATCTACCTGGGACTCGGGGCCATGGTGACGCAACGCAGCAGCGCGAGTAGGACGAGCAGGTCGAGCAGGAGTGCAGGGAACCTCAGGTGATGCATGATCGCCTGGAATAGATGCGTTATGAAGAACGACAAAACCAGGCTGTCAGTGTCCATTTGGATGAGATGATTGTCCTTTAACTGCGACCACACACTCATAAAGTGTATTTAGATATTTGCCGTCATTTTAAGCTTGCAGATAGATAACGGTTGAACATTTCTTTGGTTTGGGTGATTGTATAACACACAGAGAGGCACAAAAGCAGCCGACATGATTTTAACATCATTATCCGCGGTGTTGCTTGACTTCAAAGAGTTTTCTTCATCAAATCCACGATTCTTGTGTTACAAGCAACATTTTATAATATTGTTATTTAGTTAATTATCAGCAGAACCAAAGCAGAAAATACATTTCCCGTAAAAGCTTGCCCATGGGAATTTGAAATATCATAATCTGTTTGATATAGTTGGACATATTCAGTGGATCCTTCCGCTTGTATTGTTTCTTTATACCAGAATATGCAACCACGTTCTTTCAAAACATCTTTTCCAAATTTTAAAAGCTCATTTTGAAAAAAGAAAAAAAAAGCAGCCTTTTCTTTAAGTAGGAAAACATCACTAAAACTTATCTACTATAAATTTAGCAGAAGATGCTGTTTTAATCTCCAGCTGCTTCCGTTGGGCTCCGTATCAGTGTGTACTTACTCTCCTCCGTGTTATCCAGCAGATCCCAGTCCGTTACTGGAGCAGTCCAGGGTTTGTCAGACTGTCACACCTACCCACTCCAACAGTTATAGGCTCTTCGCTCAAACCACTTGTGACATCAGCACTCTCCAAATATAGCCATGTGTTTTCATTTACACAGATTGGGGAAGGTGGGAGGTGGGAGGAATGGGTGCATGGGGGGCTGCAGGAAAGTCCGTGTGGGTCTCATGTAGGACACGCGCAAGCGTTAGTGGAATGAAACTGTGCACATGAAAACATATGTGGACGTCACTGTCCCCCATTATCGCCGGCGTCCTCTTCATCACACCACCGGGGACGGGAAGCCTGTCGCTGCCTTTTCTTTGAAAAAGTTCCTGACGTTTGGGGTCATCGACCTTTGGCCCTCCGGCCTCCTTCTGGGCTGTGCTGAGGCTAAATAATAAATGTGAAAATGGAATTAGCATTAATAATAAATTGTGTCTCATTATTTTGACAGTATGTGTCACAAACAGTGTTAATTAGCGATGTGATGGTTAAACAGAAGCGCGTGACTTGGATGAACAAACCATGTCACCAAAATAAGAGTCCCAAAACTTGCATTAAAATCTCCTCTGGGAATTATTACAACCAGATCACGTGTTGTTGAGGACGTTTGTACGTCTTTGTCATGATGCTAATTGTTCACATCAATTTTTCTGGATGCTAAGCTACAAAGACTCCAGGAGGAGTTTTACGGTGGAGTTGGAAGCGTTTCTCAAAATCGAGCTGCAGATGATGTCACCGGTGCAAGATGGCCGCACCCATCACACAGCTAAAGCTGCTTATTTCTCCTGCACCTTTCTCTGCGGTTCATTTAAAATAGTGGTAACTTTCTGAAGCTGCAGCTTCAGTCCTAATAGACCTGCACCACCCCCACATTCACCAAGGCTTCGGTGACACCTGCTTGATTGTTCTGAAGGAGACACAAGAGCAGTGACAGTAATAAAAATTACAAGGTGCTCTGATCAGTAATTGATTCATAATTACACAGCGTGTATGTGGGGTGGAAACTTGCACAACTGTAAAGAACAGGAAGGGAGACTGAAGTGGAGATTAAAGGAAGAAAGTGGGTGGCGTGTGTAGGACTTGGCCTATTTTACAAGCTTTTTCAGGGGGGAGATGTCTTTTGGACCCTGTTTTCCCATCACAGAGAAAGAGCTGAAACATGACTGCCTTTCCAGAATGCTTCCAAATCCAACACTACATGTTTGTCTGTAATATTGCCTTACCTGTTAAAAGCACCTTAGAGAAAAGAAAATCCCTGACACGTCGTTTCCCATGATGCATCAGCAGGCTCCAACAGTAGCTCGCTGTTGGCTCAGGTGTGAAATGTCATAATGAGTCAAGGTGGAATTTCCAGCCCGGTTAATAATAATAAAATAATCAAAATAGCTCATCAAAAGTTAGATGCAACAGAAAAAAAATACTTTTGGCACCTGAGCCTGATGTGATAAAGGTATTTAACAAAAACTGTGATAAGATTTTAAGATCGCCAGCGATGGTATTTGAACACAAATTTATATATTTACATTTCAATGAAAAAAAGAGTTACTGTGTAGTTTTACAATGGAACAAGAAAATTCAAAGCATCTTGAGTATTTTATGCGATGATTGAAACTGGACTATTACAAACCGCTCACTCAGGCTTCTTCAACAAATAATCATCGATGAGATGGAGCTAAACCGTCACATTGCAGCGAAATTATTTTAAAACTGTTAAAAGAAAAAACCTTTTTCACCATCTAACAACGCTAGGCTAAGCTAAACAAGCTGTGGCGAGTGTGTATTTGAATCAACTCTGGGCCAGGGGAAGAAAACGATCCACAAAATGTAGCAATGAGTTCTTGGTTTCTTCAGTTTTAGAAAAACACCAGGAAGTCATAAAAATTCCCCTGACAGTGAAATTTTGTTTTCTATCTGGACTGGTCCCATTATTTATTCAAGAGGGCATAATAGGATGCTAAAATATGTTCATTTAAATAAAGGAAGAGAGAAAATGCTTCAACTATTTGTCCAGCCAATCTCATCTGTCCTGTCCTTCCTTCGTCTCGTCCTCACGCCACTTTGCCCTCTGGCTCAGCGGCGAGGGCGGCGGTCTCTGACTGACCCTGTGGCCTCGGACCCTCCACCCCCTTCCCTTCCTCCCATTCCATGGCAGCATTCAGATGATCTTTAGGAGGGTGCGATGGGGACTGGAGCTCGATCTCTTTGGCGGCATTTTCAGGCTGGGCCTCTGGTTTAGCAGCGTCCCTCCGCAGGACGAAGATGACGCCGATGAGGAAGAAATACGAGCATCCGCTGAGACAAGTGATGAGACTCAGGAAGATGATCCTGGGGAAAAAGAGACATAAGCAAAGGGAGGAGGAGCTTTACGTAGATCACCTTGGGTTTGGAGTAGTCATACCTGTACTTGTTAGATTCATAGATTCGACAAGCCCCCCGTCCTCCGCATTTTTTGATCGACCACTTCAGGCATGTTGAATCAATCAACGCTCCAAAATACACCGGAGCAGGAATTCCACCTGCGGGTGATCAGCCATCGATTACGATGCAATAAATCTGCATGCAGTTCAGAGACAATCATCATCGTACCAAGAGTCCTGTTCAGCAGCATGTGGATACCCAAAGCAAGAGATTTGAGCTCTGGGTGGATGCATCTGCAATTATAAAACAGCAATTAGCTTACAGCATGCACACACAAACACACACACACACACACACACACTTCGTTTTCCTTATTTTGTGGGGTCTTCTATAGATAGCACTATAGATGTCATCCCTAACCCTCAACCCTAAAACTACATCTTGATATAAAACAGTCCTTCAAAGTTGCAGCATCCAGCCAAAACATCCCCCCTTTGCAAAAGTGTCCTCACTTTGTTGGTACAATGATTATTATGGTGCTCAGTATGTAGCAAGTACAAGAACATATACACACACACCCTCTGGGATTTTGGGATGTTCCAATGCCAAATTAAAATCAAGCCCAAAGCATTTTTCTAAAACATTATAAAATCCATAGCATAAAAAAACTCATTTAAAAATAAAAAAGACCCTCCAGGGGTCAGTTTCTATTTCTGGCCTAGGGTGTGTGTCTGTCATCTGCTGTCAGAGGTGAAGCGAGTCGTCATTTCATTATTTTGCCGACCGTATGATGACCATGTATCCGGGTGTGACCCCCAGAGAGTCGATAAAGGAGCTGAGGACAGATATGGCCATGTACGAGGTGAAACTCCGGCTGCACTCCTTGGTCTGAGGACACTGGCCCGGCCTCACTGAGCGGCTGCTGTTCGCTGGGGAGGACACGTGCACACAGCTGCAGTTGTCAAAGACCTGTTGGAAAAAGGACCAGGAAATACATACCTAAAACAGTAATTCCCTCATCGCGATCATTGCCTCTGCTTGCAGTGTCAAACATACGTATATTCAACCCTATTAAAAGTCTGCAGCCCTACTATGTTCTTGCCGCGTCTGGTGGAGCTCCGGCAGCCGGCCAGACACGGAGAGACGTAGGTGACGCCGCTGTCCGAGCACATAGGGTCCCACTGCCCTGCTGCACAGGAGCAGCCCTGGTTACACTCTGAGAAGAGCATCTCGTCACTGTGGGAGATGTTCTGAGTTCTGCAGGAGCAGGGAGCTTTTGTTAGAGGCTGGATTTTAGATTGATTTTATTGGAATAATTCATTAAATATTCCATCCTAAAGCGTGTCCTCGTGCTTTAAACATGTAAAAGACCTTCAACACAAGCATAAATCACTCCGTCTTACAGCGGCTACGGCTCTGAAAGGACCAAAGAATAGAAAATGAAATGTAACTCCATAGCAACAGTGTCTACAATACAGGAGAGAAAAGAAACAAGCAGCTGAGACAGAAAAGGACTCTTCATTTATATCTGCAGAACAAAGTTCAATGTTAATTAAACCTCCTAATGGTGTATTTGTGAAAACCCGCCAGAAATCTGAAAAAACACTGTTTGAGAGGAGTGCTGGTGAAAATGGATTCATGACTCTTCGTCTTTCTCGTCCTTGGAGTTACCTGCGGCACCCTCCCGTATCTCAGAACTCACCCGTTGTATGAGACGGTGAGTCCGGCCACGGGAATGTTGTCACACTTGGTGCTGAAGTACAGCAGCGTCAGCAGGTAAGCGGTGATGGAGGTGGCGAAGTACAGCTGAGCTCCAGACACCATGCTCAGCTTGTACCGTTTCATCACCAGCCCTCCAAGTAAGATGCCCAACGCCACCGCTGGCAGGTTCAACACACCTGGAAGAACATGGGGAAAAAAGTCCAGATGAAGATGTGTCTTCTGGGACTCAACAAATATGTCGACTTAATATGGTGCCTTTAACGATAAATCAACCAAATTGTACTTAAGAATTTGCTTAAGTTAAAAAGGGGGGAAAGAAGAAGAAAGGTATTTTGATGCCTATCGGCCAGTCTGCAGGGGCTTGTTTAGGCTTTGGATCACTCAAGATTGTAAAATGGAAAAAGCTTTTGGGCATGAAAAGGTGACGTCATTGAGATTAAAATCACAATCTGATGAGCAATGATGAAATATTTTGTGGTCGTGGTTTATGATCTATTCTCCTGTCTCCCGCTAGGGGGCAGTGAAGGTACTGAGCTGATGTTGAGGGATCAGTGCAGTTTTAAATGTGTATTTTCTTCTTCTTTTTTTTTATAATCTTCTTACCTACAAGGAAGTTGGCTCTGGTTGTAGACAGTCCAAACTGCTGTTCCATGTACTTGGGTGTGAAGGTGATCTGGCCGATAATAGAGTTAAACCTCAGGATGCTCCCACAAAGAAACAAGCAGTAGACTGGGGTTCCCAACAGCCGCTTTAGTGCGGGAACAAACTCTGTACAGAGGACAAAAACAAGCAATGAGGTCAACTTGGGTGATTAAAGCTGAACTGATGTTCAGCAAATGTCTTTATTTGAGCCCATATGGACATTAAAAGAGGATTGCCTCAACTTTTAGCGATGTCAGCTAGTTTGAGGTTGTTTTCACTGCTGTCAGCGGCCACTGCCCCATCTTTGTCTCCACACCTCCTCTCGTCCTCCTCCGGCTTCAGCGGAGATCGGGGCAGGAACCAGAAGGGAATGGCGGACATGAACATGAGGCCGGATGAGATGAGGAAGCCCATCCACCAGGCGCCCACCCAGCGGGCGTCTTTCGGGGTGATGCTGACGCTTTCTGAATGACACGAGAGTTTCTGCCTAAATGCACAACAGGGCGATTGTGTGGTTCCACTTTCATTTGTGTATTTTAATGACATTCCCTCCACGTGCTGGTGTCAGACTGGCTACCAGCGACTGGCTCAGCAATTATTGGCTAAAATCCCAACAAATCAAACATACTTATCACACACTTACCCAAGTCAACAGATCCAACGTCAACATACAGTTTGGCACAAAAAGAGCCCACCAGGAAACCAAACATGTGGCCAATAAGAATAATGGTCTGGAGACAAGCTGCAAAGCAAAAAAAAACAACCAAAAAATCCATATTCTTGTGAAAATTGCAGCCGTTTTGGCTGTTCCCTCACTTTTTAGGAGCAATAAAGAGTCTAATGTCTTTGTGTGCTGCACAGATGGTTGTGAACCACATTTGAGATTTGCCTCCATCAGAGCGCAGGGAAAATAACGGGCGGCCAAATGAGGCCGATTTTAGCGATCACAGAAATCAGTCTCACCGATGAAGAAGGGTGACTCATCCGCTTTGGCGAAGTCGTCGATGTAGGAGAAGCCCAGCGGTATGATCGGGGTTTCTCCGATCCCACGCAGAGCGTTCCCCAGGAACACGTAGACCCACATGTAGGAACCCGACTCCCTGGCGCAGGCTTCATGAAGACACAGAGTGACCATCATTTTAACCACAGCAGTGTTGCTCAGGCGTCTTTAATTAAATATAAATGAATCAATGCAACATTTTTGCCCCCCTGCTATCACTCACTTCTGCATTTTGTCTCCTTTGTGTTTATTAAGTCCTAATTTGAGATTTGAGATCAGAAGAGAAAGAGACACAGGGTCTTAAAAATCACAATGTGGCGTCCATTCGGTGTCTCATGAACAGCTCAACGTGAGTTCCAGTTCTGTGTCTCTTTCTGTCTCGTCGCAGCAGCCGAACGGGATCAAAACATCGCATGTTTAAAGGCTTCTTTACATCCTGATCTAATTACAAGCCGACAAAAGATGGATGGACCCAGCATTTCGGCTCCAGCCGCCCTCAGACGACCACAGAGGAATTGAAGGGAGGACTTTTGAAATGATCAGTCTGAGGACACCTGAGAGCTTGTGTGTAGTAGAGTGTAAAACAGTGATTCCCCCTTTTTTAGGATCAATAAAGTGTGATTTCCCCTCTTCTTCTCCTTCTAATCACTTTTAAGTTATCTTTTTCTGATCAAGCCTGAAACTACAGATTCTTACCAGCGTTTCTGTCCTCAGACCCCTCCGTGTCCATGTGAGACACAGCTCTTTCCACACAAGCCGCGTGGTTCAAGGTGTCATTCTGGAAACCCTGGCTCAGGGTTCCGTACTCGTAACTGCACCACAAAAAGAAAGAGACAACCAGTTTCTTTCGGTTGTCCGTGAGTCGGTGAAACCACATGTTTTCTGCCGTTTACCGTCCCATGAAGAAGTGAGTCAGACCGGTGAGGAGGGCCCCCAGAGCCATGACCAAACAGCCCCCTGAAATGAACCTGGGTCGGTGAAGCTGGGCCCCAAAATGGCTGATCACAGCTAGAAACAACAGGTTGCCTGCCTCCCAAAAGAAAAAGGAAGGAATCAGAGGACTTTCCTGAGACCATTAACGCCCAGATGAGGAGGTAAACGCTACCCATCTCAAAACTGCCGTCTATGAGGCCCACGTGCGTGGTGGAGATGTCGAAATGTCTCTCGATCTGCGTGATAGAGCTCTTCATGTGCGTTGCCGTCAGAGATCTCGAGAAACAGGCGAAGGACAGCACCAAAATGAATATCTACAAACCACATGGAGGGAGAGGAGCATCAGAACTGCACCTGAGGAAAAGTTACATTTCCACTTACCGTAAAGTTACACTAACTTGTTGTTATCATTTTAAAAAGAATAAAGTTGAAGACGCAACAGTGCGAGCCGGAGTTAGAACGTGGATAATGGCCTCAGACGTCAGACACGTCAGGGCACCAAAAATAGACGATCTGACGTCAAACTGCTCTTGTGCTCTCATGCTGACACAAGTTTCGTGATAATAGGACGGAGTCAGAGTCAACGACACGATTCAGAAAATGGTGCTTTGATGCTAAAGGCTAAACCGCTTGCGTTGGATGGTGAATTTCCTGTAGATTATTTTGTGCACCTGTTATCAGCTGTAGGTTAGCAGGAGATTGTTAGACTGGAAATTCAAGACTGAAGTCACACAACATACGATGCAGATGTTCTGACAAACAGAAAAAGCAGCAGCAGGATTAAACACACAGCGACAGGAAGTGAAGGAGACAGGGCGCGCCAGGCAACGGGCCACAGGTGAGAGGAGAGAGCGTGGATGGACCGTTTCCACGGCAGCAGTTTTGATACAGTAGGTCAAAAGGTGACAGCTGTCGTCACCTGTCGTGTAGTTATTGCTGCTAAGAAGAAAAAAGTAGTAAAAAAAACATCTGATGCTGAGCAGAAGGTGGTTTTAAACGCCAGCCAGGGCAAGACTAAAGGCTAACAGGTCATTAAAGCTGCAGGTACTTTGAGAGAGGAGATGCGGAGGGGTTTCCTGGCCTTCTGCTCAGGGTCACACAGAGCCTGCTGGCTGGTCATCCTGTCCTGGTCCTCCAGGGCCTCCTCCATCCTGTTTTGATGTCTCCGGGCTGCCTACAGGAGAAACACACATTCTCACACACATTCCTCATCCCATCGCTTCTCTTTGCCAGCACAGATGGAAAAAAACTACAGTTTACAAACCTGAGGGTTGGAAAATTCAACCTGCAGTTTCTCCAGCTATAACAGATCTAATTCCTGTGATTCCATGTTGAGCTCTCTGTCACTTCCCCCTTTTATCATAGGTGGATTATCAGCTGACATAAGAGGCAGAGGTGGTGTTCCTCCAGGGCTCCTTTTTTCAATGATTCTTGGGTTGTTTCCTTTTTAAATGTCGTAAAATGAAGTCAGTGCTACATTGTGTTGACAATGAACTGCAAGTTGGAGTTTCTGTTAAAAATACGCAAGCAAAATTCCTTAAGTGTTACAAAACTGCATCTAAAAGAAAAGAAAATCACAAATGTAGATAAGGAGCGACTCTTCCTGATGATTTCGTGAGGCTGGTGTTTAAAAGAGGGGGTTTTATTTCCTTGGATATATTTGAAGGATTAAATCACTAAAATACCAAAACATCCACCTCTAATAGGCGTCAGATCTAAATATTAAGAAAAAAAGCGGATCTTCAAGGACGTTAGGTTAACACCTGGAGCAAATACATAATAAGTTGGTTTGTTAACTCAAAGACAGTAAGGAAACTTTCCTGGCAACATTCCAGTGAACTGGTGCTGTTTCCCTCCATAAAAAATTAAAGGTGCTGGACTTTAACCTGTGAAATGAGACAGATTAAACTGCTTAATAACCACCTACAGTGATGTTTAGGTACCTGCATGTCTTCTTATGGTCCTCTGACCCCAGTAAATTTGGGAAGGTGCAGGTTGAATCCATGTCCAGGCGTTCCCAGCAACTCCATCATTCTGTAATTGACTCTCTGACAACAGAACATATTTTCACCTCAGCTCAGTCAGGCTGACTGACTAGGAATTCTGCCTCCGATCTGCAAGTCCTAATCTTAAGAGGGGAGTTCCTTCCAAGTGGGTTTTCAAATTTGGACCGACTGAAGGATTAATTATGCCCCATGAGTACCTTGGGCATGAGGAGGGGAACCTGCTCAGCCGTGTTCCAGTTCTGTCTGAGGGCACAGCAGCACCGGGACGGACAAAAGACCCCACACATTTCTATTCTGCACACATGCCCGTCGAGTAAAGGGGGGCAGTAACAGGAGAGCAAGAAGGTGGTGAGCAGCCAGATCAGTAACTCCACAGCAGGCCTGTCATATTTTTCAACTCATAAATGGGCGACACCGGTCAGCAGGTCAAACAATCGGCCTTAGTCGGACACAAATTCCAGAGATTATGTTTAAGAGCTTTCACATTCCTCAACAGCCACAATGAAGACGTTGTTTTAACTCCCTCTTTTGTTTTACACACACTTAGATGTGCAGTTTTATTATATTTCTTCCTTTTATACTTGTTTTTGGAACTATATAAAAAAATATCCACCGAGTGTCTCACAGTGGACGTTTGTGTTGTGTAGACTGCCACCTGCTGGTGGAACCGGAAAACTACACGAACTCGTTAGTGTCTTGCACGCATAAGCAAAATGTTGTAATGGCTGATCAGGACATTTAACTCTCACTGTTTGGCAAACATCATCTGAACACAAAGTAAAGACGTCTGTCAAAAGCCAGGTTATGTAAAGTCATTGACAGAGTGAACCTGTAAAACACACATGAACTGGAAAGCCGTCTAACTCTATGTTGTTCACGATTCTGTTAAATTTAAAGCGAATTTGACAAGGGAAAAAAAAGTCTTCATGCATTGAAGGACGTTTTACTCAAGACTGCTTTAAAAAAATCTGAACAGTCCCAGGTAAAATGGACTGATGGCTGTATTTGAGTTCTCATGATGTAAGTACAGACATTCAGGTTTTGAGCAATTAGATCATCAAAATACCCAAAACATGCAATCAAGTTTGAGGTTTACCAGACTGGTGCCTCAGAGAAGCAGATCAATATTCCTGACCTCTGCATTTGGGTAACATGATATAACAGACAAAATGATGTAACAGAACTGTGTTAAAGGCTGCTGGCCTCCATCACCAGCATTTAAATTGAGTTTGCTTGGCATTTAGGGGATCTTAATTATATTGTCGGGACCCAACACTTGGTTTAAACAGTGTGTGTGAAACAGCACGCGTGTTCCCATTTAATACACTCTGCTCTTCCGAGTGTTTTACAGGAATAGTGTGCTGTGTTTTTGTTCTGCTAAAGCCACAAACCATGATAAAACAATGTGGTTCATTAGTTTGTCCAGCACTTCTGTTTGCAGGAGTGACTGCCACGGCTCCAGACAAAGATATTTTCTCATTCAACTTTCCCAAAAAAGCTATGATCCAAGAAATAAAAAGGAAAAAATACACAAAATAGGGAAAGATATTTGGAGAGAAAAGGGAGAGAAATTCTTATCACGCACCCGTGGGCTTGCAGGCCAAAATGAGCATTACCGGGAGCCCCTAGTGGTAGGGAGGCCGCACTGCAGATTCATGATTTCCCCCATTTTCAGGCTTGTTTCGTCTCACAGGTGTTGGCCCTGGGTCCACAGGTTTATTTGTAAAGTTAATGACCAGACAACTCTGTTTGAATCGAATCTAAATGTTTTGAAAAGTTACATACATGCTGTCTGGTGCTACTGGTGGCATGACACAGCAATTCAGTCTAAAATGAGGGTGTAATGAGTAACTTTTAAACCCTCATTTTAGAGTGCAACAAAATGAACGACCTTGCAGTTTGGCTGGAATCATTCAAAGTTCTATGGGGAGTCAAGGTCAAAACATTTCCAAAGGGCCTTAATCCAGCTGGGATTTCTGTCCTACCTGGTAGACAACACCTTTACCTGGGACGCCAGTTCCCTTTGGAGAAAGCGTTTTCTAAGCGGTGGGTCAGAAAACTCAGCTGGAACAGCTGTCTCATTGTTCACCCCCAGTCTAAAGAAGACTAGCCTGTTCTCAAAGCACAGAACTTTGCATATCTTAAAATAATAAGAAAAACAGGTACCATCCATGCCAAACAAAGGTAAACAACGCTTTTCTTTAATAAACATTATTGTAATTCTCTAGAAAGAGGAATTTATCTGGAAAGCAAAACCATCACTTAAAATTGTCATATATAAATATATAGTGCCGTTGACAATAATTTGAATTCATCATGTGGTTGAACAAACCTTAACTTCTACTTATCTTTCAAACTATACACTGTACAAGCACTATGTGTCATGTTTGTTAGTGTTCTTCTGTCATTGTACTGGTCCATACATGAGGAGGGATACTGAGCTGTGTTTCTGCAATATTATACCGTCCACACAGAAGCACGTGTTTCTTTCCTGTTCTAAAAGAGTAAAAAAAAATAACCCCCCCATCACATCTGCAGCTTTCTGTTCATTCCTGTTCTAGATGGTACTTTCTTTCTCTGTGTCATCGCTCTTTTTGGCGATGCTGATCTTGGCGTGGCCGTTTGCCTCGCCACCGCCCTCGTGTCCATTTTCTTTGGCCTGGTTCCTCAGCGTTAGTTTCTTATGTCTTTTGACAACTCTGCAGTAGACGCTTCCCCACATCACGTTAGATAAGAAGTAGAGTCCAGTGATTAACCCCAGGTAGGTCCACCTGCATTAAAACACATCATTGCAGGAGTATTATCACACTATTATTGATTATATATTTATATTAGTGATTAAAATATGCTGCACCTGAATGCGTCTGCATCATAGAGTCTACATGCTCCGCGGCCTCCACATAGTTTGGTGCCCCACTTCAGACAAGTGCGATCAATCAGTGCCCCGAAATATATGGGGGGCGGTATCCCACCTGAAAAAGTCACATGACTTTACCGTCAAAGTCTGATTTCTGGCATGGGGATGCTAAAAGTTGACCTGCCTTGCTGCCTAAAAACATCCCTTCATTTAACTGAGAAAGAAAAATGTGTTAAATCTAACAACGCACCACGTTTGTATTTTTAAAGGTTGAAATTAAGGGTATAAAATGTGCCCACATTATACAATCATTCATAAACAGCATGATTATTTTATATGATTGACTGATTAGTAAAGTTAAAACTGATCAAACTACACTGTATACAGTGAGTATTTTTATCTTTAAAATGACAAAACAATGCAATAATTGAAACATGCAAACATTAAAATGCCACTGCAAATGCAGTTCAATATAAAGATTCTTTTCTGAAGCGTGGTCTGATCCAAACAATTTGATCTGATTGGCATCAAATAGCGCGTATAAATTTGTTTAAAGCGAAAAACCACCTCTGATCTAAATGAGCTGCAGAATTTTCGAACAACACGACCTCATTTCATCTCCTGGTAATATCGTAAGTGTGAATGCTGAAACAGCTTTTTAATCAATAAACTATAAAAATAGGTTGATGGACTCACCCAGAGATCTGACTATAAGTGTTTGCATCCCCAAAGCCAATGCCTTCAGGTCTTTATGAATGGACCTGGAAGACAATATCAGCATTTAATTTGACAGAGGGATGAGCTACAGCCTGTAATAAATGAGATTAGCACTCTCTGGAGCCATCGTCTCCTTAAACCTCAGACCTGAGCAGTACGATGTATCCTGGCGTCCCCCCGCAGGCAGAAATGAAGGACCCCACCACAGAGAGCGCCATGTAGACTTTGAACATGTAATCACAGTCGCTCTTCCTGGGACACTGGCCCAGCACTGCTGACATGTTCATGCCTGCGGTCATCATGTCGCCAACGCACGTGCAGTTATGAAATACCTGGAAGGGCGGAGAGCAGGGATGTGAACGAGCACGCTCGGCTTGTTTCACGGCGTCTGCCTGGAGTTTATTTGTTTTAAAGGTGCTGCGAGTTTATTATCAGGGGAAATCACAAAGTTGTAATCTCACCATCTCTTTGCCAACGCCAGTGGACATCTGGCAGCCCGCCAGGCAGGGCGAAGTGTACGTCATCCCGTTGTAAGCGCACACAGGGTCCCAGTGCTTGGCTGAGCAGGAGCAGCCCATGTTGCACTGGGACACAAGAGTCTGATGGTCGTAGGACACGTTAGGAGACCTGCAGAAGACGTTAACCATCATTCAAATGTCCTGTTCGGAACCTAGGCCCATTTATTTGCCACTCACCCCTGATATGTGACTGTGAGGCCTGCCACTTCTGCCATGTCGCAGCGGATGAAAACTTGGGCAAAGAGCAGACAAAAGGAACACAGGGAGGCAGAAATGGACACCCGGGCCGCTCCTATGACGCCCAGCTTGAAACGCTTCAGTATGAAACCTCCCGTGATGATGCCTAAGGCCACAGCAGGCAGGTTCAGGATTCCTGAGCGGATAAAGAAACACGTTCAGGCCGGCTGTGACGGAAGGAGAGAGGTCATTTCAGCCATGTTTTGAGGATTCAGCCAGTTATTAGATATATTGTCACAAAGAAGAGGAGGCATTATTATTATTATTTATCTCTATCTGGCTGTACATGTTAAACAAACAAATGGAGACGAGCGTGCATATCGACAGATAAAAGGCCAGTCGGAGGCTGAGGGTCAACGCCAGCAACACTCATTGTGTCAGAAAAATGATGACAGATGTAACAGTACAAAATGCTACAAAAACATCAGATTTGTCCCAATTGTCCCAATGCTACTCTGAGCAGCAGCAAATCAATCGCGGCCGCTTGGATCTGGAGTCGACTTTATCGCTCACAATCACACTTCCCTTCAACAACATCATTGTTTCTGTGGATACGGCGAAAACGTGGCAACCGAGGGTGGGGGGGGGTTACCTATGAGGAAAATGGCTTTGGAGGCAGACTGGCCGTAGATTTGCTCCAGGTACTTCGGCTTGAAGGTGATCATGCCGATGAAGCCGTTGACGGCCACCAGGTAGGTGAGGACCATCAGTGAGTACACGCTGTTCCTGAAGAGTCTCCTCACAGATGGAAGGAAATCTGGCAGAGGACACATAGAAGCAATTTAATTATAAAAACCAATGTTTTAGCCGATGCTGTTTGTGCTCTGATACACAGTTAAGGTCCATGTGTTTTGTCCTGTTTGCCTTGTCTACATCACAGGACAGCTGTGGACAGCAGGTCCAAAACTCAGGGTTACAGTTTGGGCTGCAGCTGGTTAATGATTAAACCCATTAACCCTGGACATTATTGGCAAATTTCTTGCTGATTGAAATCTTGAAAGTTGTTCAAAAAGTAGTTACAAATCTTAAAAGTAGCTGCTGCTGTGGCTTTTAACAGTTATACAAGCACGTTAAATGTGCTTGAGGGTGTTTCAAGCTACCTTTGGCCAACTCCTGGAACGTTGGCTGCTTCTCCTTCCCACTGTGATCCTGATTCTCCTCCGGCAGGAAGTTCTCCTGCTCCGCCACAGGAGCGAGCTCCGTACTTTTACTCGGGCTTTTTTCCTGCCCTTGTTTGGGCAGCGACTGTGGCAGGAACCAGAAGGGGATACTAGACAGCAGGATCACAGTGCCGGTCACGATGAAGCCCAGCCACCAGGCCCCCACCCAGCGGGAGTCCTTGTGATTGATAGTGATGGTGTCTGAAAACCAGGAGAAGAAGAGCAATGACAGCGAAGGTCATTCTGTGGTTGTCAGTACCAGGAGAGGTCCATTCTGTCCCCACGTGAGGGACCGGTCTAAGCAACAGGACTTGGTTTGTTCTTTAAACACCCGGCCATGTGGGACCCGTTTATTCACATAATACACAAGGGGACAGACACGCTCTCATCTTAAACTCTACTTTTACCCTAACTGAGCCCTTATTAAATGCATAACACAGTCAAATTGTGTCAGATGTGATGTTATGAAATGAATTTGACACCATTTTAAAGGCTAAATTGCTTTTTTCTCTGTTTGATCTGTTTGACCTTTTTGACTTGTTCGCTTATCACGGGAGAGATTGTTGTAGTGTAGAATCGAACGCCAATTACTACTGTACCTAAATCCACAAATCCAATATCCACGTAGATCTTAGTGAGGAAGGATCCGAGCATAAACCCAAACATGGGTCCTAAGATTCCTACTGTGTGGATGCAAGCTGGTAAGAGACAAGAAGGGAGAGAGATACGCTTTATCAAGAGATTCAAGCATTAGAAATGTTTAAAAAGAGAGCAAATAAACCAACAAACCTAAATAGAATGGAGTGTTCTCTTCTCTGGAGAAGTCATCCAGATAGGAAATACCCAAAGGCATGATGGGAGTCTCCCCAATACCGCGCAGCATATTGCCCACAAACACGTAGATCCATAAACTAGAGCCAGCTTCCTTTTCACAAGCTAGGGGGTGAGAAAATCAGTGGGAATATGAGGAGGCTGCCAGCAGGAGTTCACAATTCTAAGGAGTTTGTTGAGCACCTGATTGGTCGTCTAAAGCAGTCATCTCTGCTTCATGCAAACTGTGGTTGGAGTGACAGGGCAGGGCGCTCTCGCTGCTGTTGACAAGAGTATTGTGGGACACGCTGGTCTCATATTTATACCTGGGATGAAAGGAGCAGCAGGGCGCATTTGGAAGGAAAGACCTCATAAATGGTGTCCAGTCTCTTATCTAAAGTATAAATGGACTCACTGTCCCTGGAGGAAGTGGGGCAGCGCTATCAGGTACGTCCCTGCAGCCATGACCAAGCAGCCGATGGCAATCAGCCGAGGACGATGGAGCTTTGCACCGAAATAGCTGACAAAGGCTATAACCAACAGATTACCTGCAACAACAACAACAAAGAAATGAAGCATCCATTCACAAGACAAGATAAGATAAGATAAGATAAGATAAGATAAGATAAGATAAGATAAGATAAGATAAGATAAGATAAGATAAGATAAGATAAGATAAGATAAGAAAAGATAATAAAGGATAAATCCAATAAATCCCACAGCAGCATATTTCCCAATTTAACAGCAATTTAAGAGACAGAACTATAGGAAACAATAAAAATTGAACTTTTACAATGAACATTGATATTGATGAAGCCCGAGAGGCTGCATTTAAAAACAGATTGCAGATAGTTGCACAATAGCACTTCTTTTAATTAGTTTAACATCATTGTTAACTGTATAGTTGATTAATACTGAATGCTGTTAATCACTGGTAATGTGTACCTACCCATTTCAAAGCTGCCATCTATAACTCCAATGAGGGAACTGGGGATATCGAAGCGCCTCTCGATCTGAGTGATGCTGCTCTTCAGATAGGCTCCACTAAAAGCTTTTGCAAAGAATGCAAATGCAAGAGAGACCAGAAAAAGCTGCCAAGACACAGATTAGAATATTTATGAGGACAGGTGAGGGCCTCTTTTCCATGGTGGAAGACACGTCCTGCTGAAAAAGAGTGAATCATTGTCATACCGAGAAAGACAAAGAGCTGATTGGATTCGCATTGATTTGTCTTTGATTAATTGTAACTTGTGATTTGCCTCTGATTAACTGTAACCAGAATCAGAAAAGGACTAAAAGCCTTTGGTTTCCATCTGAGATTAAACAGAATAGCAGCAGATGAAGCTTTCCATGTCAGATTTACTCTTCAAGAGTAATCTGTAAGTATGAGTTTCACTCATTTCTGCAGGTGTGTCTTTGCCAGAAAGACTACAGGATTAAGAGAAAATAACTGAGCCAAAGGTGAATGCCTGTAGACGTTTTCTTATCACTGTTATCGGACCGTAAGTTGTGAAGTCTTTCGCCATAACTTTGGTGCCAAAGTCTTAAAACAATTATCTGCACGAAAAAAATAATCATTTGTTCGTGTTTAACCTGTAGTCCAGGTGAAATGATCATTCTTGGGGTAGACAGGTGAGGTTGGCCACTAAAAGGCTGAAACCCAGCAGAGGTCAAGCACTTGACTCTTGAGGTTAAACCCACAGATTTTACCTTATAAATATCTTTTTACTGGTCAATCACAGTTGTTTGCAAGCACAGATGTTACCTGTTGCTTCTCCTCTCACCTTTGTCATAGAAAAGGTAATATTCCACTGACCTTTAGCTTGGAGAAGCAGGCCTCACGTGTTTTTTTTGGCTCCACACTCATGATGCTGCTGTGTTTACCAATGCTGACAGATCCGAAACAGGCAAATCCCCAAAAGCACCTGCAGAAAAGCAGCTGATGAAGTTCAACGAAAAGCAGCTCAAATCAGTCCGATCTATCCTTGAACTGACTTTTGTGAATGTGTTATTTTTAAATAACCCCCCCCACTCATTTCGAACCAAGCGTGCAGAGACAAGCCCAAAACCAACATTGAACGTCCATGACCTTTGATCCCTGAGGTGATGTTTTATAACAAACATCCACATCTGTGTATCAGTGCACCAAATCTGGGTATGACGCAGCCTTCAAGGATTTTGTGAACTTATTTTCATTTATGAGTGGTGATCTACTGATGCTCTGAGCTCCAAGGTCAGGACAACACAACCCTTGGTGACCCAGGAAGCCCCTGAGATGAGGGATGAGCTTGAGACATCGTCAGCTAGTTTACAGAATAAACCTTTAACTAGAAAAAGTCATTTTTCGTTGCATGTTAAACAGTTGATTGCAGAAATCTTCAAAACTGCTCATTTATTTCCCAAGATATGCTGAGCATCACATTTAACAGGAGTTTAGATTCTAAAAATATACCTGTAATTACTTATGATTAATAAATGCTTTTACTATCGTTAAATTTCAGTGAGGTTAAAGGCGTGTCCAATCACGCCTCTATCACATAAAATGAACCTACGCGATCTATACTGACGTTCTGCAGCTTAGCAGTGTGAACAATGCAGAGCCTTGATTTACCTGAGAGCGGTCCGATGAGAGATGGGAATGGTCTGTCAAAATAGGCAAGAGCTCACTGTACCTGCAGGACTTTGTGCTTAAAGCGTGAGTCTTATCACAGAGCAACTACATCACATGTAATGAGTAACTCGAAGACTGATCTGATCACGACTTCATCATGTCAACAACACACAAAAAAAGCCCTCCTACCCATCCGACCCCTCAGGTGGACAGAAGCATGAACGTGACTGCTCTGATTGCAGCACCGAGGGTTCGGGGGTTCAGGCACACACACACACACACACACACACACAAATACACACACTTGTACATCCTCCTCTGTAAACATCTTAAGCCTCCCAAGTATCCATCCTTTTGAAGGTACAACAATCCTCGGCAGCATGAAGCAGGCCAAAGCTTATTTTACCAGCCTGCTTGTTTCTGTTAGTTGGCGGTTTTCAAAGAATGAAATGGCTTCCTCGTCTGGAGAAATTCAGCTTTTTGTCAAGCTGCGTGTTTACAAGGCCTCTTCAAAGTCTTCCTGTCCTATTGATGGCACGTAACAATAGCTTTTTCACAGCGTTTTCATCACAAAATTGTTGAATTTTACAAAATCCAACAAAAATCTCCCCTAATGGCACCTCACACAGAGTTGACGGACTTATTATTAACGGGACTTTTTTTCATATGTGAAAGGAAGCACTGTTTATAACCACTGTTATAAAGTGGATATGCTGCTGTGGTAATATGCACTGTGCATATATGCAGAGATGCTTATAAGAAGGTGGATCATATTGTGCATCTAAACGCATCGTATAAAACGTTATTACTGAGACAAGCTAAGAAGATCATTTACGCAGGTCTGCAATGTTGTTATAGAATCTGATTAAACATGAAAAAGGAAATTAATAGGATAAAGTCAATATAAGCAGCAGCTAAATTAATCAGTTATGTCATTTATCCGAGTCACATAAGACATGAATGACCCTGATTGTGCAGCACTGAGGTCTTTAACCTTACATCACAAACACCAGTGAGGCTCCCAAACGGGGGGGGGGGCAACTTTGAAGCAGCATGAACAAGTACAAAATGAGGAAATTTAATTTGGATATGCTCACGAAAAATACACAAAGGCCTGAGAATCAGTCAGCGATATACTTTATTTCTGTTGTAACTGATTTCGATAAAGAGAGTGAGGATTTTCTCCATTAAAATTTTTTGTGTTTTTATCATTTAGTTGAAAAAAAAAAATTAGGCACTAAATGTTCTTTTGAATAATTCAGTCTGTTAAAAGCCCAAACTGATTGGATTTGAATGGTGACTCCGGTTACCCTGCAGGAGTCTCAGCAGCAACACAGTCTCTGCAGTCACACGCGGTGATATGCTCATAGACGTGTGTTCTGCTCGTGAGGTCCAGGCACTGCAGGGTTAAAGGTCTCCTCTCGGATCTTCGCTTCTGGCAGCTCTGGTGTGTCTGCTCCACCTGCAGGTTGCCGTCAAACACGACCCTGCTGAGCCACAGGGACCCCGGGCGGGTAAGAAATCCATGTGAAATGAGATTCTGTGATGTTGCTGTCTCCATCTCACCTCTGCCCCGACGCACACTGACCCTGACACACAGGCATCAGTGCGACGCTGCTGCAGTTGCCGACGGTGACGTTCATGCTGGTCAGCTTTGGTGCACAGCTCTGGTTGCCTGTAACACCAGTGTATCATCTTTCCCCCCTTACTCAACCAATGATGATCAAACATGTCTTCCAGTTTTCACAGGTTTTGATTGGACTTACATGTAAAGCAGCAGTGTTGATGATCCCAGATCCTATCCTCCTGGTGTCACAAAAGTCAGTCAGTACGACGTCGCACGTCAAGTATTGTGTAACTGTAGTAGCTGCAGTAGAAGGGTTCAGTACCTCCTGACAGTTTTCTTCGGGACAGACCTTAGTGACCGTCTGAATACCTTCGTTGCTGCAGCTGAAGGACATGCAGGGCTGCTCAGCCTCCCACCACCTGTCTCCCATCTGCACATGGAAGTAAATGAACATGCGACGCAATATTCCAGCTAAATCTCTGCCCGCTGTTAAAGTTCTTAGTTTACGGTTATGCTGCTTGTCTCAGAAGCAAGGTTAGTTAGCTATTTGTAACCACAGATTACATGAGAATTTAAATCTTTAGACTAAGAATGCAGCAGGAATACTCATTGGCAATGATATAGTGTTTGCTTTGAGAGTGAACACAATAAATGAGGGACCTTGACTCTTGGTGCTTTAGCCTTTAGCTCAGTCTCATATCCCTGTAACCTGCTTGTGCCACATACCTTGTACGTTTTTCCATTAAAACTGCAGGTCTTTTCAACTGGAAAATAGAGCATGGATAATACAGGCCGTTTATGTGAGGGTGTCAGGGAAGAGAAAACACAGAATTGCAACTTTGACTTTCATAAATTCATGTGCAGCACTAATGTTTACCACAGAGTGGCTCCCCACAGCAAGATGTGTTGACCAACACGGTGCCGGGGCTACAAACTGGTGTCACGGGAGGTCTTTCAACACACTCCTCGCTCTGGGTCTGTTTGTTACACGTACACAGGTGACAGTTAGACTGCCACACCTCACCTGGCTGGAAGAGTAGAAAATAAAGAGTAGAAATTAGTATTCTCTAAACAGGGTCTAAATTGCAAATATTACTGTTTCTGCTCTAACCAGGGAAAATCTCTTTACCTTTTTGGGCTCACCAAGGGACCCTGTGCAGTCTGATGGATGGAAAAAGACAATAAGCAATAACATTTATTCAGTATTATTCTGTTCTATATGCATTTTACTCACAGTGACATTCAGAAACACAGACGTCTGAGTGATTTCCAGCCCTGAATTGGCCGCTGGGACAAAAACAACCAGTGCTCTGGTGCTCCAGGGAGGCTCCAGGAATCTGTGCTCTGTGCAGAGATTAAAAAAGGTTAAAACCCTGAGAGTTCTTTCTTTCTTTCCTTTAACACTGAGTCACAACTAGATACATTCAACAAACCCTCTATAACAGAAGTCATCCAGCTTGAAGCGACATTCATCATGTACAAGGCCTTTCGCACACGTCAGATCTGAAACACAAATAAGAAAAGAGAATGTTGTTTCAGGAAGAAATCAGTGAGACACAGAGGCAACATAGCAGCTAAAATGTAGGTACTGCAGCGTCCACTCGTCAGCTCTCTCCAGCTGATGCAGAATCCTGCCTTCTTGCATTCTTCCGCAGCTTGTTCCAGTGAGGAGCAGACACCGGTTCTGCATGAATCAAATCTACAGTTGTTCTTTTTTTGGATTAGATTCACATGCTTGCTGCAATTTGAGAAGACCCTGGGGAAAAAAGACAAAATATGTTTTTCTTGCATAACGTTTAATGAGTATTTGTGTGGATGTGTTCTTGTACCTGCTATATACCATATATAACAAGTTCCAAAATAGCAAAGAAAAGACATTTTTAGGATATGAGGGCATTTTTACCGGTCCTCGTGACTTAAAAGGACTGTTTTGAGGGTTAAGACATGGTTTTAAGATCCAGTTTAGGGATTGTTAAGAGATTTTGGACTTGAGGAATTCATTATGTCTAAGAAAGTCCTCACAAAGATAGAAGTGCAAGTGTGTGTGTGTGTGTGTGTGTGTGTGTGTGTGTGTGTGTGTGTACTTACGGGTGGTCTAAGAGCTCACACAGGGCCATCGCAGGGCAGGAGGTGGTAGTAGTGTGGCTGGTCGTGGGCACTGGCGTGCTGGAGTGACAAGGTACATTTCTCGGTGCAGAAAAACAGGCTGGTTTCATGGGGTCATCGTACACCCAGTCGTAGGCCGTCTTATCACAGCAGCCGTCCTCTTCCATTGGCCCTCCTTTGCGGATGCATGAGCCAACACCACACACCCCTGGAAAGAATGTGATGGTGATGCAAGGATCTACCCTTAAAAAAGGACGCACACATTTGCATTGAGTCTTTAATCTACTTTTTTCCCCATTACTCACCACATTGTCCTTGGGTGTTGTTGAGGAAGTGTTCCATGGCCAGACTGACCACCACTGTCCAGGATGGACTTAAGGACACATAAGATCGGATCTCTGGGAGGTGAATGGACACAATGTAATCTGTGGTTTCAAATGAATATCCATCCTCCTTATATGGGGGCTTTATGGTCTCATTATTTAAAGTGGCCTATGACAGATTAAATAATGCATCATTAGTTTCAGAAAATAACAGTATTATTTATAAAGTTCTCTTTTATTTCACCTTTACTGTAAACAATTGAGGGTCAATTTTGAGTGAGGCAGTATTGTTCTTATATTTCAATATAATGCTCTTTGCACAAGAGCCGTCGAGGCCTGGTATGCAGAAGTAGTTGTCCACAGCAATGGTCAGATGATGTTGTGGTAACCGCTCTTCCACCAGTACATAGGTACAATCTTCCAGGAAATCAAAGGGTACACCTTGGAAAGATATGTAGTGGGGGTCCCCATATACCTCACATTGACCTAGAAGCAACAAAAACAGATGATATCAGATTTTTGTGTTCCCTAGGTAACAGCATTAGGTCTACAGGGGCGGGGGTCGACATACTTACAGTCACATTTCCATGTTTCACAGCATCCATCTGAGACTTTTGTAGCCCGTTGTCTGGGGCAACTGGGAATTGTCATCTTTGGGCAACTCACTTGAGTCGACTCTATCATCCCATTTATACACACTTTATTAAAACAGTCTTCGGTCCAAGTCTGACCGCAGACCCACCTTCTTTTGTTCTTGAGATCAACACACTCACACTTTGCTAAACATTACAATGGAATACAGAAAATTTAGGACAATAAATGTGCTGAGCAAGTAATTTAGGGATTTGCATATTCGAAACAAAGGCATGGTCTACCCTACCCGTGGTCGACTGTATAGCTGTAGTTGACTCCGTTGTGACTCCGAACGTACTTGATTTGGAGGTCGCCGAAGTGGTCGGAGTAGTGTATCTGGTCTCGATGGTGGAAGGTATGGATGATTCTGTTTCAGTTGTAGTTGGGGGAGTTGTTATTGTTGCCATGGAAGTTGATGGAATCTCAGTTGACCAACTTGTAGTTGTAGTTGAGATATTGGGTGTTGTTGTCATTGCTGTAGACGTAGTGGAAGGTATGGATGACTCTGTTTTAGTTGTAGTTGGGGGAGTTGTAATTGTTTCCATGGATGTTGATGGAATCTCAGTTGACCAACTTGTAGTTGTAGTTGAGATATTGGGTGTTGTTGTCATTGCTGTAGACGTAGTGGAAGGTATGGATGACTCTGTTTCAGTTGTAGTTGGGGGAGTTGTAATTGTTGCCATGGAAGTTGATGGAATCTCAGTTGACCAACTTGTAGTTGTAGTTGAGATATTGGGTGTGGTTGTCATTGCTGTAGACGTAGTGGAAGGTATGGATGACTCTGTTTCAGTTGTAGTTGGGGGAGTTGTAATTGTTGCCATGGAAGTTGATGGAATCTCAGTTGACCAACTTGTAGTTGTAGTTGAGATATTGGGTGTGGTTGTCATTGCTGTAGACGTAGTGGAAGGTATGGATGACTCTGTTTCAGTTGTAGTTGGGGGAGTTGTAATTGTTGCCATGGAAGTTGATGGAATCTCAGTTGACCAACTTGTAGTTGTAGTTGAGATATTGGGTGTTGTTGTCATTGCTGTAGACGTAGTGGAAGGTATGGATGACTCTGTTTCAGTTGTAGTTGGGGGAGTTGTAATTGTTGTCATGGAAGTTGATGGAATCTCAGTTGACCAACTTGTAGTTGTAGTTGAGATATTGGGTGTGGTTGTCATTGCTGTAGACGTAGTGGAAGGTATGGATGACTCTGTTTCAGTTGTAGTTGGGGGAGTTGTAATTGTTGTCATGGAAGTTGATGGAATCTCAGTTGACCAACTTGTAGTTGTAGTTGAGATATTGGGTGTGGTTGTCATTGCTGTAGACGTAGTGGAAGGTATGGATGACTCTGTTTCAGTTGTAGTTGGGGGAGTTGTAATTGTTGTCATGGAAGTTGATGGAATCTCAGTTGACCAACTTGTAGTTGTAGTTGAGATATTGGGTGTGGTTGTCATTTCTGTAGACGTAGTGGAAGGTATGGATGACTCTGTTTCAGTTGTAGTTGGGGGAGTTGTAATTGTTGTCATGGAAGTTGATGGAATCTCAGTTGACCAACTTGTAGTTGTAGTTGAGATATTGGGTGTGGTTGTCATTGCTGTAGACGTAGTGGAAGGTATGGATGACTCTGTTTCAGTTGTAGTTGGGGGAGTTGTAATTGTTGTCATGGAAGTTGATGGAATCTCAGTTGACCAACTTGTAGTTGTAGTTGAGATATTGGGTGTGGTTGTCATTGCTGTAGACGTAGTGGAAGGTATGGATGACCCTGTTTCAGTTGTAGTTGGGGGAGTTGTAATTGTCGCCATGGAAGTTGATGGAATCTCAGTTGACCAACTTGTAGTTGTAGTTGAGATATTGGGTGTGGTTGTCATTGCTGTAGAAATGGTGGATGGAATTTCAGGTGTGGTTGATGCAGCTGTAGTTGGAGTTGTTGATAAAATAGTAGTAGCAGCAGTAGTTGTTGGTAGAGGTGCTACGGAAGAAGACAATCTTAGATCTCAGTTGTAGGGGTAGAGGGTTAAATGAATTAAATTCATACTTACGACACTTGACTGTCCCATTCTCACAGCGGCTGACAAGGATTAAATTGCAGGAAAAATATTTAGTTACGGAAGTATGAAAAACAAAACGGTAACTCAGTGTGACTCAACTCACCAGCTAACAGAGTCAAGCAGCACATCAGATCCAGGATCAACCACAGTGTCGTTGAAATAACAGGTGCAGTTTCTAAGAATGGTGCATTTGCCAGTGTTTGCATCATAGTATGGTGCTTCCTTTGAACATCTAGGGTAGCAACCTTCGACAAGAAAAGACACGCTAGCTTTTAAAGCACATATAAATCCAAACCCATATGCATCTGTTTATAACTAGATTTAGCATCTATTGGATGTAGGTGAGCTGCAGTTACCTTCCAGCTTGTGACTGACGTAGTTGTCGCCGCAGGTTAGCGACTCACCACAGGCTTCATAGTGCCACCTACACTGGCCCTGCTCATTGTAGTAGTCACAGTACACCGCTATTTTTTTTTTTTTTGCAAAAAAAGACTTTACAATATGCTGCATTGATTGAGGTATTGATTGCTATATTGTCAAACAGAGAGGGTTACTTACGGCATAAATCGGGTGTTCTCCAGTTTATGCACACAAGCTGGTCGCTGCAGGCCTCAGCGTAGGCTGCCACAGCTGTGCAGAAACCCAAGAACTTCCCTTCAAACTCACAGGAGCAGGACTCCTGCACACAGGCGTGGTAGTAGGGCTCTGGTTCCACCTGGATATCATGGAAACATGCAAATCTGGATGACCTCAACATTTGAAATAGCTGTACTACTATAAAGTAGCAGTTTTAATACAACCCAGTAACAAATGTGATTGAAGATGACAAACTGGTGCGCTGAATTAAAGTGCATACCAACAAGTGACATTGTTTGAATGTGTCTCCCTTTAGAATCATACAGCGCCGCTGTGCCCAGGCTGAACAGTAGGAGTTACGTTCACATGGAAATATCTCTGTGGTCACGTCTGAGCAAGGAGGTGTTGTTGCTTTCCAGCTGTTTCCAAACGTCATAGGGCTGCCAATCACTGTAAGCATGTTCGAATCAACATTTCTATTTTCGTTAAAGTAGTTCATATGTGTTGAACAATTAAGTGGCTTACTTGCAGAGTCACTTAATTGCAGGTCGTTCATCTCACTGGCGTCAAAATTTCCACAGAGGCCGCACACTTGATTCTTGAATAGAAGTTGTGAAATAAATGAAATGTTAATTACCAAAGGAGACTCATTTGAAAAGACAATGAAAGCAAAAGAGATTAAAAAGTAATTTTATAGCTACAGAATAACAATGTTGTCGTGTGACGAATGCAACACTCACCCTCCAGTGTGGCTGTAGCTCGACAGTGAGCCGAGTGTGTTTGTCCCAGATGAGCGTTATACCTTTGCTCGGTACTGAGACTATGATGTAGAGGCCGACAGAGCGGACTGTATAAAGCAGATCTTTCCCTAAGGTCCAGCCGTCATGGTGGCGTCTGGTCACCTTCATGTCGCTCAGTGTCAGCGTGACAATGCCCTTTGAGTTTTGGTCAAAATTACAAAGGATGTTGTAAAGCAAAACAAAAAAGTAGATTTAAAAATGCACAAAAGGAGAAATTGGAAACACGAGGTCAGTTTTTTCATATAGATGGATGTGTGGTGAAAGAGATGTTCACCTGCAGGTCAAAGACAACAGAGCGAGAACAGGTGAGCGCTTCGTCGCAGCAGGGGACGCTCTCAATCCTGATGGAGAATGTGCCGTTTCTTGTCCCACAGGCATCCTCAAATGGAAAAAGAGCCACGTTACAGAAGGAAAGAAGACCAAGAATCACTTCTAAAAGATTCAAACGAGTGTTTGATGATGGATTAAGTCTGTGTTGTGTTGTTGGTAGGGCTGACCCACCCATGAGGAAGAGCAGAACAAAGAAAAAATAGATATCATCATTTGTTCTCACCTCTACAAAGGTGTACTGACAATGTCCGTCAAACCGGTACAAGTTGGAATCAAAGGTCTGATAATGTCCATTTCCATAAACTTGACACTTCCCGGAACAAGGCTCGTCTCTGCAGCTCCACTGACCCTGACCACAGATACTGGAATGTGAGAGTACAGGTCATACTGGGCGTCGCGGCTTTGCTGACTTTTTGCGAGACACGAGCTAATAATGACGCTACCAGGTTTTGCAGTTGCTTTTCACGCTCTGTCCGGCAGTGAACACCCTCCCGCTGTAGATACAGGTGCAGTTTTCCACAGAAACGCAGTTGCCAAGGTGATCCTCATACTGGTCGTATGGGCAGTAGCAGCCGCTATCGCAAGTCACACTGGCTTCCTGGAAACTCATCATAGTTTAGCTCAAACAAGATATTTTAGGTCAAGATGAAATGAAAAATAAACCCAGTTGACAGAGATTAGCAGTAGTGGAAGACCACATAATTCCCAATAAAGTTTGCAGGTAAAGATCACCTTACCACTGGTTTACTGAGACTGTCACAGGTTTTCCGAGCCGTGTTTACTGGGAACTCAGCGCAATGAACACAAACCTTCCCATTCCTGCAACCTGGTGTTTGCAGCCATTACAACCAAAAGATAGGTACATACAGTATAGTGAATATGGGTATTAGTTAAACATGGCAAAGTATAATATAAAGTTAATAGCCTCCAAACATGAGGATCACATTGATTTAGATTCAGCTGTAGCATAAAATATTGAGTTTTCAGACGTATTTACCACAATCTTTAGAACAATGAAGTTCTCCATCCTCACAGATGCTGCAAAAAACACATAACTTTAGTGCACATCTATTAATTTAAAATCAATAATATTGCCTCTGACTGGAAAGGCTGTAAATTTTAGATTAGCTCACCACTGTCGGCCGTCAATGACGACAGGACCAGGTGGTGTTGTACCACCGTAGTAGTTGCAAAAGCAGTCTGCCTTTGTCGTACACGTGGCTTCTAAGTTCAGGTGGGTTCCTTCTGGACAGCCACAACCGTCGACAGGCATATCATCCAGGCCACAACGAGGATCGGACCCGGATAGAGAGCGACACGTGTGGTTGCAAGCTCGGATGTTGTAGGAGAATTCTTGGTTGTTCTCACATTTAACAGCTGTGACAGAACAAATGCAGCAATTTCGTAAATGATATGAGCAACCTATGGCCCATTACTCCATAGCATCATCAAGAGAGATCAAAGAAAAGTTTTATATTGGTCAAATCTAAACTCACTGCAATTAGTAGCCTTCCTCCAATCACCAATGAAGATTCCGAGACCAGCACAGGCTTTGGCATAGTTTCCCAGAGCAACACAAATACACTCCTCCAGACGCCTGACGCAGTTACATGTCCGCTGGATGCAAGCCTAGAAATGCAGGTACCATAGTGACGGCAGCCCATATTGATTTGTAAATCACTTTGCAGAATTAATTGCAGGTCAAGAATCGACCGCCCGCCTCACCTTATGATAGTGATCGGTCGGAATGTGATGGTGACACTTTGCAAACATCCCATTTGGGTCGTTCAAAATCGAACACTTCTCCTCTGCAAATATTTCTGCCACGACAGATAAAGGTTCCCATAAACGTTTGATAGGAGTTCTTACATGTTTTTATTTGTTTTGGCAGTACCGTTGTCTGTGTTGATACAGGTGTCCAGTATGTTCACCGCGCAAGTGCCCAACGTCCAGGACAGAGCGAAAGGCTGAGCCGAGTTCTCGACGATCCCGCTGCTCGTGGTGAAGTCATCCCTGGTGTCGCTGTTGCTGTTCCCACAAAGACCTGAGAGGAAGAGTGACGGCCATTACAGCTGGCTCGAACTGGGCTAATCCCAGTTTGGATTTGAGAGGCTGACCTGAGATCGGGCCGGTGTGGTTCGTCGGCGGGGTCAGATACAGCTGGATTTGTGGCGACACCTGGACTTGGATCTTCAGACCAAGTGATGTGTGGACCTGCACGTACATGGAGGACTCCCAGAAAACCAGAGCATGATCTAAGCAAAGAGAGATGCAAGATGGTTACCTCCATCTCCAGCAAATATGTGTTATCATCCTCGGCTGTTACCAGACGTGTGAAGCTCAGTGATCTTATCTTCTCCAATTTTCACCATGTTGTGCGAGAACGTGTACACTTCCTGCAAATGAAATCAAAGGCGTCGCATTTATCGTGCACAATAATCTTTGACCTCGTGTTTCATAGCTCTGCTGGTACCTGAAACAGATGAAGAATAACCGTTTTGAGAGTAGGAGTCGCCTTGTAAAACTCAGTGATCACTGTCCAGTTGTAACCCTGGAAGAGATGTAACATAGAGGTCAGCGTGGTGAAAAGAAAAACTCAAATTTTATAATAAAATAGTGGAGAAGAGGGCAAAATTACCTGGGAGGCTACATATGTACATTTACCGGGGACGGTGTAGCGTTTTCCATCGATGGTGGTCACAAAGTGGCCTTCAATGACACATGTGGCAGGACAGAAGTTTGCCGAGCAGTGCCACTTCCCGCTGTCACACATGCTGCCAATAGTTCGGAATTGCAGATTTATGAACAGATAAATGCAGAAAGAACATCTCTTTCTGTCCACCTACCATGTCTGGCACTTGGTACTCCTCGTGTCACCGGTTGAGTAGCTCTTACCCGCAAACACACAGGGGCAGCTGGGCACGCTCACGCAGCCAAATCCACCCCCGACATCATTACGAAGCTTATCTTCCACAACAATTAATTAAGAGTTTACTGGGATGCGCTGAGGCTAAACGTGTGCAGCGACGAGACAAACACGTGATGCTCACTTTTCGGGCAGACGCAGGAGGCGACGAGATCCTGGTTGGATATCGCAGGGTCGGGGTTGGAGCAGCTGGGAGCAAAGGCTGGCCCCTGCTCCGCATAAATAAGGTCTCCCGGACAGGTGGGCTCCTCTGAAAACACCCACAGCGACGATCAACGGTCATCAAACGAAACCTCTGCGGCAGCACATCCACACGCAGCACTCACTACAGGATGTTTCAGTCCTCCAGATGTTCCAGATGTGGCTGCTGTTTCCACACTGCTGCACCACTTCTCTGAAGAAGGCGCATGCGATGTAGGAGTTTGCTTCATAGGTGTAAAGGTTCTCCTCACAGAGCTGGATATAATGAAGGGTCCTGGCTTGCAGACATTCCAAAGTGTAAGAAAAGAAGTCTCTGCATATCTTCAAGAGGCCATGTGAACAGAAGGAGTTGACACATTTGGATATATATATGGTAAAAGACATATGTAATGATATTTTGTTCATTGTGATCATTAACATACTTTATTGTCAGCAAATGCAGGATCTCTGGTTTGGCACGTATCATCAGCTAACGTACTCTCGGCCACCAGCTGCTGTCTGTGAGCTAGTTTCAGAAAAATAAAGTTTGCATTCATAAAGACAATGTAAATGACATCATACCCTTCATTAACATGCAGCTTCATTTAAGGTCACTGCTGACATGATGAACAGAGTTCTGTTTAGCTCTGCTTGTGGGAACAAACGCAACAAATATCTTGATATGATTTATCGTAAAGATACCTGTGGCGTTATGTTTTCCACACAGTCCGGTCACGAGACCACTCAGCTGCTGCTCCACTTCCACCTTAACCACACAAAATGAATGACTAACCAGAGTATATGGAAACTAATGTTTTGTTGCTGTGCAAGGATTTTATTTTATTTTTTGAGCAGTGAAATATAAAGAAGTTAGTTGTTGAAGCGAGCTCTCACCCGCAGAGAGTCTATTCCCCCGGGGACATTGTGCCAGGTAACAGACAGAGGAAGCAGAGAGCTCCTCAGTTTGGTGAAGACGCCATACTGGAAGATATGCTGGTAGGTGTGGTCGTATGGAAGTGAAACACTGGCAAGGATGAAGCATAATGAAATAACGTGTCTAACGCATCGTCACAGGTAAATGCTGAACCTGTCAGCCTGACCTTCTGCCCTCCACCAGGATGCTCCCGTTCTGCAGAACAGTCCTGATTTTGTTGATGATTATTTCGACGTGCACCAGCAGGCCGCTGTCGCCTCTGCGCATGGTGATGTCACAATCCACCCTGTTGTGGGTGAATCGGGTGAGGGTGAAGGGGCAGTTGGACCTCACGTAGAAGCTGGAACCATTAAAGGGCTGGATGACTCCACTGCCAAAGGTGCTGCAGGTGTCTGAACAAAGAAGGAAATTTACTCATTAGACATGAAAAGCAGGAAGCAAATAATATATTTTAAGGTGTAAATACGTCAACTCACATTTATGAGCTTCTGTCGTCGTGGCTGTTTCACCTGCGCTGAAAACTAAAAAGCAAACAATTATAAAGTGAAATTAAATACAGAGTGAATAGAAATAATGCGTAACAAGTGAAGAACATTAAAAACTTGAGAAACAACAGAAATTTGTGATTTAATGCTTAGAGAGTTAAGGAGCTAATATAATATGTCTACTACCACATTTTTAAGCTGTCAAAACATTTGTTATTTTATTCTTTTTGCTTTAACACATAAAATCTGTCATGATTTTACAATACGGTTGCTTTAATCATCATCACTTAATGCAATTAGCATTAAATATCAGTTTTCTCATGAGGTACAGGATCTAAGTTACTGTTATGGATGATTTATTCTCATGCTGAACATTTTAAGACTGAACCTTCAACTTGTGCTCATCATTATTAGCATTGATTGTTTTTTCAAAATTGATTAAGATTTCTTTGATGATACATTTGGAAAATACATTTAACAACTTAATTGGTCCATCAAGTAATTATGTTCTCTACCCTCAGGGTTAAATCTTTGCACGTTTATTATTATTATCATTAAATTTGCTTTATTCCAACGAGGAGATGCAGCATGAAATGAACGAATTCCTTGTTTAACCACTCCATACATGTGCATGCATGTCGTATATCAGTCAGACAAATGTGTCACTTCTGCCGCTACAACTTTTGCTGTTTTGTCTGTGATAATTGTTAAAAATGACTGATGAAGTCAGTGATGGTACCTGAAACCAGTAAAAAGCAGAGCGTCAACGTCCCCCGCGGTGAAATCATCCTGCCTGATGATCCCTCGCTGCTGGAGAGCGGGCCGAGCTGCACACACACCTCAGTACGCCACTTATATACTGTATATCCTGTGTGTGTGTGTGTGTGTGTGTGTGTGTGTGTGTGGGTGTGGGTGTGGGTGTGTGTGAGTGTGTGTGGGGGGGGGGGGGAGGAGGATATGCATAGATACAAAGAGTTTATTTGAATGAAAAAAGCAGGAAACCAGAAAGTGAATTATTCTGATTAAAGATTAAACTACATATTAATTAACCTGAATCACTGAGCTGCACCCAACAGGAACAACCGTTCATGACTGGAATATTTGAGAAATTATCATGTGTATTTTCCAACTGAAAACGGATGTTTAGGTTATTGTTTCAAAATTAATCACTTTGATATGGACTCCCGTGGGAAATGTGTGTGTGTGTGCGTGTGTGTGTGCGTGTGTGTGTGCGTGTGTGTGGCTGTCAGGATGGATGAACACACGCATCAGAACAAATGCTGAAGGAGGGGTTGAAACTTGAGACACTTTTATTCTCATCGGAATTTACTGGTAAAATATTAAATCCCGTGTTAAAAATAAGAGGGATGTTTAGTTGGAACAAACAATTGCTGAATTAGATACTGAACTGGGTGGGGGGGGGTCACAGGGGATTAGCAGACAAAGAAAAAGGAGCACAGGGAAGTTGCTTGGGTGCACGAACCAGGATGTAGTTAACTATTTGCGGTGGAAAGCACCACACGCTGTTGTGCAGCTACTCAGGTTTCTTTTCAGGTGGAGATTATACGGACGGCTGTAGGTTATAATCGCTGGGGTGGTAAAAAGAACCGGGAGGCTTCATCAATCCCTGGAACTACGTAATGTTTTCCCCCATGCGTTTGTGTTGGAGACATTAGCTTTCCAAGGTTAACCAGAACGTCAGTCTGGAACCTTGGAAAGACTCTTTTTTAAAGTGCAAAATGAAAGATGCTTATTAAGGGTTGGATGGGAATCAGCGCTAGAAATACATTGAAGGGCATGAAAAGTGAATATGATTTCTAAATATTGATCAAAACATTGATTAAATGCACATTAATGAGTAATGTTAACAGGATCAGGGGTCGAGGTCGGGGTCAAGGTGAGGATCAGGGTGAGAGCTGCATGAGCTGGTTGCCACTTGACCTGGTTGACATCTTGCTGTTCTTCTGGTTGCATCTCATGTCTGCTGCCCAGTGAGGGTCCCAAACTTGACAGAGTCCCACCGGCTGGAGCGCTTGTTTCATTTGTTGTTACCGCGGCTTTGATGCCGCCCACAGGTTACAGTCCAGTACGTCCAGTTTTCCACTCTGATGATTTTTTAATGTGCCTTTTTAGACCGTTCGCCGTGGTGATTTGCTCGATTGAACACAATGAGCGTGATTATTGAAGACCTGGAGGAAGGAGGGGCTCTGCACTGTCTCTGGCTTGAGTGAATCGGAGTTTGTCACATTTATTCATTTTAGAAATGATGTTCAATAGATGATAAAACTGCTAATTCCGTCTTCGCTATCAGCGGGGCACACAAAGCAGATTTCCCTGAAGATACAGGGTGTGAACCCACCGCGTGCAAGGAATATTACTGCCCTCCCTCTAATGGGATCAATCACGAGCCATTATCTGCCCGCGCTCCTTCTCCATTTTGTTTGACATCGTTGTCCATGTATTGATTTTCCCCTCCACCCACGAATGCATTTCCAGCCACGACGTCTCTTCAGGCTGCAGTCATGCACCATGTTCACAGAGATGGGGGCATGTTTGGATACTGGCAAACAACAACCTCAGGACTTTCTGTGACAATTTTCACCTCCATTTTGTTCTTTCATCCTTCATAATGATGCCCACGATGATTGCAGACAGACAATTAAACTGAATATATGTCCTGTGTTATTTTCCACAGAGTGTAGGCAAAAACAGACCACAACACATTTATTTAACTGCACGGGCCATTCTCCTGTGGTCCCATTACAACATTCTTCTTCTGGTTGCATGGTTGCACTATTTCCAGATAATAAAAGTATGTTTAAGACAGTGATAGCACAGTGTGATTTTTACAATAAACTTCACTAGGATGGTGCACTAAAAGCTTTTTTAAAATTGTGTTGTGTTCATGATGTACAAGTTAAGTTAAAAAAAAGAAGCTATTATTCCATGGGATAAAGTTTATATTAAGAATGAAATATAAAATCCTACGGCGATTCAGCGTCTGGTCTCTCGAAAAAAGATTATGAATTTAAAATAGATTTCGGTTTGAAGAATTGAAAACGTTGTCTCTGAGAATTAATGGAGCTGTAGTACCGACATAAGTCCTGCAGGGGGCAGCCTATTTCCTTTTATTCTGCATACGGGCGCAGTAAAGTAGAGGAAGACTTGATTCCTCGTTTTAATTGACGCACAGCTTGTCCAGTCACATGTTTTATTTATTTATACTGACGCTTCGTTCGAAGTTACATCTATTATATTACACCCGCCCCTTTTTTGCGACAATTCCGATTGCTAATTAGCTTCATCCTGTCTGAGTGGCCGCAGAGTAGTCGCGCACTCCGACCGCAACCCGCTTCCGAAACATTACCTTGCGTCACGGCGACGCGGCCAGTGACGAACTACTCCACTCCACTCCCCCGATGTCACCTTTCCTCCTCACTCCTCCTCAACTCTCCCATCAGCACCAAAGGGATGTGACTGGCTGACAACTTTGCTCCGCAGCGCTCGGACCTCAGAGTTTTGCGTGCACGGCTCGAGTCCGAGAGGCGTGATTTTAGTTACTATTGAAGTGCGTGAGTGTGCTTCTGTTTTATTTCCCTTCTTCTTTTCTTGAGTGGAAGCGACTCAGCAGCCCTTTCCTGTCTTGTTTTTGCCATATGTCGCGGAAGCAGGGCGACCATGACTACACCCTCCGGAGTATGAGCAACCTGATGGGCGAGCGGTGGAGGAAAGTGACCGACGGGGGAGAGCGGAGTCTCATCAAGGCTCCGTCCAGCGCCAGCATCAGCAGCCAGGGCGCCCCCGCCGCCGCTGCTCCTGCTCCTGCTCCGGCAGCGCCGTCAACGTCCACTGGAGACCTGGAGCGGGCTGCGCGCAAGCAGTTCCAACAAGATGTTACGCCCGGTTTCGTCTACGTGCTGGCGGCGTTTTCCGCCATGGGGGGCTTCCTGTTCGGGTACGACACCGGGGTGATCTCCGGGGCCATGCTCCTGCTGAAGAAGGAGCTGGAGCTGAGCGCCCTGTGGCAGGAGATGCTCATATCAAGTACTGTGGCTGCAGCCGCCCTGTCTGCGCTGCTGGGCGGCGTCCTCAACGGACTGTTCGGGCGCAGGGTGTGCATCCTGTTGGCCAGCTTCTTCTTCACCGTCGGGGGAATCGTGCTGTCCACTGCTCCGGGCAAGGAGGTCCTGCTGGCAGGGAGGCTCATCGTGGGCGTGGGGCTCGGTAGGTTCTCCCTAATGCCCAGATCAATTCAAAAATATCACCTGGAAAAGGGTGGGAACCAATGTTTTCCAACATTTTGTTTTACACGTGTTTTATTGAGAGAATTAGGAAGTTAGGAACCACAAAAGATGGTGTGCGGAACACAGGCAGGCAGAACATCGGCAAGTTAAGCCATATTTTAAAGTGTGGCATATGCAGTCACGCCCCTGAGTCTGTGGCATCAAATAAACACATAGCAACATACATCTTCAAGAAGAGGCGCAATCTGCAACCTACCACAAGGGGTGTCCTTCCCTGCATCGTGTGCCAGTATCAGCCGTGCTTTCAAGACTGGCTGCAGCCACTTTAGTTTGTGATCTGGACGGGTTAGTTATCCAGCAGAAAAGAAAAACCAAAGGACGATTGAAATGTAACCTGATGACACACTGACCAATTTTCAGGCCAGTTAAAAGCATTTCTCTTTGCTTTTGAAATGCCTGCAATGCCGAGTTCTCAGGTCAGATCAGGTGACTGTTCCTTGATGAAGAACCTGTCAACAAGTCTCCACATATTCAATGAATGTGTTGTTGCTCCGCTGTTTATTTATCCTTTGGTTCATTTTTGCTGCTATCAGAAAGTCTGTCTTTATTGCTGTTATTATTCGACTCAGGTGGGGAACTGTTGATTCTGGAGATCCCATCAAAGCGTGCCCCAAAATGGAGTCTACTTGCTCGCCACTTGTCTGTGTAATCACCCTCTCCTTCATCCCTCCACTCTCTGCCTGCCTCGACATGACAGGCCTCTTGATCAGTATTCAATGACTCCAAATCATTAATAGTGTCTGTTGTTGTTCGTGAGTCACAGCCTCTACAGACAGGCCCGTTAAAGCCGGCTTTTCCAGGCCGAGCAACGCGTGAAGCACGGCCTCCCTTTGGAGCCATAACCCTGAAGATCTGATTACGTTTTATGAGATGATCACTGGGGCACAAGAAAGAAATCTTATGAATAATAATTTTATGTAGGTATTTTTTGGGGATATTGCAGTGGGGGTTTTTGTTCTGGGACCCTTCGTGGTCTCCTGGGAGGTGATTGACAGGCACAGCTGATAAGCCACCGCTCATTGGCTCAGCTTTGATGAGCCTGGATTTAAGTTCCCCCTTTCCTGCGGTGGATCATTCAGCCTGTGCAATTTTCCGCTACAAATGAGTTATTGATGAGGTCTAACCAAACCTTATCTTTAAAAGGCCTGGCAGCGAGGCCCCGTGCTCTCCTTTGCTCTCCCAGATGCAACATTTTAGGGCTTTTCATCCATATTTTATCGGTCCGTTAAATATTGCCAGTGTGAATTAGGTTTTCACTGAGATCGCCACAGCGGCTGACAGGCGCACAGTTATGAATGCGTGGACATTAATTCCAGAGCGAGCAGGATGTCTCTCCTGCCAGTGTTGTCTGATTCCCCAGTAATGAATGGGATGGTTTTTCGATATCAGGCGGTATTTCCCCTCCTCTTCTGCCTTCACCCTTATAGAGTCACCTTCATAAGAGGAGCACGCTTGAGCCCAATAGATAATGAAACACATTTTGATCATGCAATTAGCCCCCCGTGATTCTAATAAGCCCTGATTTTTAATCCTGTGCCAGACCTGTCAGGGAGCCCTTTGAGTTCCACGCTGAAATGGGCAATAAAAGGTCACAGTGATGTTTGTCCAACCAGGAAATGCAGGCTAATTCCTGCACCCAAGATCCTTGTCTTTGCATGCTCTCGGCCACAGGGCTGACCTTTGTCTGTGCACACAGATTGTTGTGGCGTGTCTCTGCAGAGCGACAGCACCGAGCCGGCTTTTATTTCACAAACCTGCCATTTCAATTAAACCCTCGACGCTGAAATATTAGAGGGAGTTTGAATGTGAGAGCTGAATCTATGACTGGATGAGATGTGCAGCCTGTGAGGTTTAATGACACCCTTTCTTGATAATTTAGTGGGGTAATTTTGGCCAATCAATACTTCACACGTGTGTCCCAGGGATTTCCAATATTGCAGCACAGCTTTAATTAGGTCTGTAATGAACAATCAATCTTGAGAAAACAATGTCTGACACTCAGAACTGAAGAAGCCTTCTGGATAGTAGGCGAAACGTCTTCAAGAGAAGAAACCCAGTCCAGTTGACAGAGAAAAATACCTTGGATACAATGACCTGAATGACTGAGAATTTACACAGACAAATGTCTGACAAACAAAATCCATCTTGAATGGCCATCCTGGTGAAAGACTCTAAAATTGATGTCATACCACCGAGTTTAATGCCATCATATCAATCGATCAGTAAAAATGATCCTGTTTGTTACCTTGTGAAGGTGAGAGCTTGTTTGTTTGCTCGTTTGGCTGTTTCCTCACAATCCGTTCTGAAAAATTGCAACGGTGGATCAACCATCCACCATTTCTCTGCAGGTGTTAAAAGAACCTCCCGTCTGCCTGTAATTACAGACACTGCGCGGTTCGATTAAAATGGCCCCCAAAAAAGGACAAACCTGCCATCATCAGAAGCCTTTTCTGATCCCCGAGCGTCCATCATAACTCACTGCCTTGTTTTCTTGCTGCTGCAGATGTTGAATTCAAAAAAGAGAGAGAGAGGCTAGAAATAAATTTCATTGTGATCATGTTTATTTATGACCAGGAGGCCTGGCAATTAAGCAGTTGGTTTGTATAGTTATTATTTTTTCCCGTTAACTAGTTAGAATATGTGGGCTTAATGAAGAGTTTAGGCTCCTAATGGAGGAATTTAAATGTCAAAGTCTCAGAAAGATCAGAATAATAGACAGTTTTGACCTGACATTTGCACATTTTGCGCTAATTTCTTTCTCCAACAAAGCTTAATGAGAACAGGAAGTTAGTGGATGGCAGTTCATGCATTAATTTGCCTTTAAATAAAGGTTTACTGAAATTCCAGTATGAGCATATCAACAAATGACAATATTACTTACTGCTTTCAGTACACATGTGGGGTTAAACAGCAGCTTTCTTTTCCTCACTGCCCATTTTCAGATAGCTCCCATTAGCCTCTAATTGCCTGCCTCCATCACAATCAGCTGCTTGGAAGCAGAAATGGTCTCGGCTGCCTCTGCACTCCAGCCCAGTGATGGAGGGTCTGCTGAAGTCCTCTGATCAAGTCAGTCAGTGTCAGCTTTGTACTCGCGGCTGACTTCACTACACCAGACAGTTTCTTTGTTAAGTGTGGGTGCTGCTTTGAAGCTGAGCCCAGCCAGACGAGGAATCTGAAGAGCTGGTGTGTGTGTGTGTGTGCGTGTGTTTTAGAGAGGAGGAGAGGAAACTGTCCTTGGTGCTGAAAAGAGAGTAGCGGTAACTAGAGAGGGGACATGCTGTGTTTGGAGAACATTCACACAAACAAGAGCAGGAATCTGCCCTGTGGCTGAGCTAATGCGCTTTGTTTTCAGGACACTTTTAGTTGCACTGATGAGGTTCAGAGCACGATAAATGCTTGAGAGGGCTCCGGTTCCCTTTGAGGTACTCTCTGCTGCACCGCGGGGCTCAAATTAAGTTTGATTTTCTGGGCTGAGGCCACTTTTCTCACACGGTTGGACTCTAGGATAATGGGTTTCTTAAATTAACACAGGTCTGTGCGTCACAACAGTCACCGACGTACATCTTTGTTCACAGAACATCCACATCTGGAGAATCATTCAACTGAATGTGCTCGACAGGTTATGTAAATGTGCAATGATCTGATGATGTTCTTTGAGGAATAGGCTGATATCCAGCCGGTTTCTGTCTACCAGAGGTTAGGTTCTCTTCTCTGGTGTCCACCAGCATCTCTAAAACAGCTTATCAGTGTTTTGGGTTGGGTTTTTTTGCTTTGTTTGCACAGGCAAGCTTCGTGCCAAAGAGCAGCTAATCCCATTTGGTCGGAGGTCTGGATCTCAGGTTTCCACCATCAGATGCTGATGCTTTTAAAATGAGGCATAATTTATAATTAAGAAAAAGACTTGTGGTAGTGTTTGCTGTCAAAAAAACCCCACCCGGTTTTATCAACAACGAGGGCGGTGTAGCGGTGGTCAGAGCTTTGAGTTGTGACTGGTTCTGCAGTAATGTTGTGGGCTCCTTGCAGAAGCGGAGCAGTGCTTTGAAATGCTGATGACGGTGATTTCCCTTCGGCTCTTGCCTCTCCTCTGCAACAGAAAGAAAAATATAAAAAGAAAAAGGAATCCTCTTTGTTCTCACGGCTATCGATTTTCCCTCCCCAGCGTTGCCACGGTGTGGTATTCGCACTCAGATGGCACCTAGCAAGGGGTTGCCATAGCAACAGGTAGCCACATACTCACGGCGGCCGTCGAGGGCACGGCCGCGGGGGTACAGGAAGAATTTTTGGACTATTAATAGAGTTTATCGGGAGTCAGCTGTGGAAAGAGTTGCTCCCATGGCACCTTGTCAGCTCTGTTCTGAACCAATGCTGACTTTGTTTGGTGTGTGCACATGGGTGAATGTGTGTAAAGTGTTTCTGTGTGTGTGTCTGGTTGGATGTTTTCCAGATCAGGGGGCTGCAGGCCCCATTACTGAAATGGGTTTAGTATTTGTGGCTCTTTGGTTCAGCTCACATTAATAAGTCGTGAGTGTTGCTGTCATTTTAAATACGTCATCTGGTAAAATGCTTTTAACAAACCTTTTCTGATCAAAATCGACATTTTATTAATGATATCTTAAATCAGCTCACAAAAAAGTCATTGCAAGTGTTCAGAACTGAAATTGCTTTGGAAGACATCTGGTATTTATTGAACCCTGTAGGAGAGCCTTCTCTTGAACATTCATTTTCTCATATAATACGTTTTTATTCTGACTCTGAGGCTTAAAACATAAGCTGGAAGTTATGAAACGCACAGAAAGAGTTGAGAACTTTCACACCACCCCAAAAGGTTTCAGGCAACTCTTTAATAATTATTATGTAACGTGTTTTTACAGAACAACACCCTTGTGATTTCAGGAAGGAGCAGGAATCATACATTAAATCTTCCTCCTCTCCCCTCAGAAACCTCCTGCTAACTCTTCCTCTCCCCGTGTCTCCCTCCGCAGGCATCGCCTGCATGACGGTGCCAGTGTACATCGCCGAGGCCTCCCCGCCCCACCTCAGGGGCCAGCTGGTGACGGTTAACACCCTCTTCATCACCGGTGGGCAGTTCACTGCCAGCCTTGTGGACGGCGCCTTCAGCTACCTGCAGCACGACGGATGGAGGTCAGTCTCCCACGTGGCATGGAGAGAAGTTGTAGACACACTCGGCAACAAATCGGTACACTTGTGGCACATTGCAAGGAAGTGATCGATGGTCAGATTAGCCTCATTTCTTCAGGTTCTTATCATATCAAATGCCAGAAAAAGTCAGACTGGCTGGAACGCTTGATGGAAATGTCAGTGCGAGCACAGGTCAGCTGCTAGCATTTCCCACTCGCTCACTCTAAATGTAGCATATGAACGTTGAGAGCCATCAGAGCCCTCATTTTTCTTCTCCTTGTGTGATGATTAGCATTCCCTGCAGTTGTGATGGTGAAGCCAGGATTGTTTGGCAGAATGGCGTGATTCATATGTGATAATGACTTTTGGGAGACGTTTATTGAGTGATGAGCGCTGGGTGATTGATGTCTTCGCCGCCACAGCAGAAGAAAAGCCTCCGATCTGCATGTCGAGTTCAGTAAATTACACCGATTTCCTTCAAGTGCTTCTCTACTTCCTACATGTAACTCTCATGTTTTATTAGAACCTTTCAAAACATCCCTGAAAAAGATTTTACTGCTTAGAAATCTGTCTCTTACTGCTACTGTCTTCATATTTCTCGTTGCTGTAAACCTACAAATGGTTAAAGCTGCGGTTTGATGTTATTGCTGCAGGGTTTTTAAATAGTGCAATCTAAATTCTGTATTTCCCAGTGAGTATTTTTAATGAGCAATATTGTCTGACGCTTAATTGCAGACAAATAAACTCAGGACAGGACATTTAGCTGTAATAAACACCCGAGGGTGTGATACTTATCTGGTGTGCAAATAGAGATCCCTAATAATGCCTTTCTGGTTCCTCAGGTACATGTTGGGTCTGTCGGTGCTCCCCGCTGTGCTGCAGTTCATCGGATTCCTGTTCCTGCCGGAGAGCCCTCGTTGGCTGATCCAGCGCGGGCTGACCCAGAAGGCTCGGCGTGTGCTCAGTCAAATCCGGGGCAACCAGAACATTGATGAGGAGTACGACAGCATCAAGAACAGCCTGGATGAGGAGGACAGCGGTGGAGGTAACAGCGGGGGGGGAAGCGGGACACAAAAGATGGATGTTGTTTTTGACTTTGAAGGAACCTCGCTGAGAAAATATAACACGATTTGCATAAAAACTGAAAATTTAATTAGTTTTTCCACAGACAATGACTGCCTGCAAAACAATAGGAAGGGGGGGGGGGGGGCGGGGAGTAACACGGCATCTCAGTGTCAGGCTCCGGGAGGAATGTGTGATTAAATAATTTAGGCCCATTGTAAGGGTCCAATTTAGTTCTAAACTACCCTGCAAAGGCAAGTTCTGGTGCGATTCAGCTGCAGACACAGAGTCTAAAGGAGAAGGAGGCCTGCGAGGTGCCAGGATTGGGTTCGAGTATGAAAACTCAGCATGACTTTGGCTTCCTGCAAATGAAATGAAATTTTAGCTGACCTTTGCGTGGAGGCTGCCGTTGGCTCCGAGATCTTTCAGCCGAGGTGATTGAGCGAGATTGTCAGGATGTCGGCTGGCTTTATCGGCTCAGTATTGCAGCTTAATAACAGCAACAGCCTGTCCAATCTGACACATCTCGACTTTTATTGTGGAGGGAGCCACAGTAAATCATATGAATATCATTTAAGGAACGTCACCTTCTCAAAGTGACAAGCCTTTCCTCGCCTGTGGAGAAACAGAAATATCTTTATAAAGTGTCAATTTGAATAATGAATTAATGCTTTGTTGTCACCATGGTTACCGGAGTCACGTTTGGCTGCAAGAATAAAAACAGCAACATCTTTGTTTCAGTAACAGTCTCAGTAATTGGATTTGGCTGATTGGTGTGTAGTTCTTCATGACCAACTGTTGTGACTGACCAACTGTTCCAAATAGAAATATGACTGATCATCAGGTGTGTGTTGGCCATCACTGGCAAATACAGCCAATAATAATGTCGGCTTCCACCGTATTGGTTCCTCCACTGGTTTGGTCACTTAGATTTAGGTTTGGGAGTGTTCCCAGGGAGGGTTATTGGAGATATGAGCTGGGAGTGGAGGGAAGAAGAACGCTAGTAGAGGAAAGTGGATTCATCCTGCTACTAATCAGCCCTGGCAACAGAGAACGTCATGTGTTTTCCAGGAGTGGCATCTATAAATCCCACGGGTCCCCGCGGAAGGATCAGGGTTCGTAGAAACCGAAACGCACGGAAATCAGGATAAAAGTGCGACGTTCCACTTCTCCTCACAGCAGCTTCCTGCAGCCTGGAGCTGGAAGCTAACGCAGATGTTGAAAAGTCTTGATCTTCCCTCGTCAACGAGTGGTTTTCTCGCACTTTTCCGATTGTTGTTGGACAGAGCGCAGTGACTCGTTCCTGTGGCGTAACGATGCACGTTTCTAAACACAACTTGTTGTTGTTGTTCACTCCAGCTGGGAAATTTAATCCCATAAATAACCTTTTCTCTCTCTGAAGGAGTCTTTGGTTTGGAACACGGGCTCTCGGATCTTCTAAATCGACGAGCACAGCCCGGGTGTTACGCTACGTTATCGGTGTTAACGTGTAATCTCGGAGTCTGTTTACAGCGTACGGTATGTGGAACCCATGACATGCAGGTTGCCATGGAAACAAAAGTCCCTCTTTCACACTTCATGTAAATGTAGATCTAATGAGGATTAAAAAGTATCACCCCCCCTTTACTCCTGGTGCCCCTAATACATACGGGCACGCACGAGCAAAGGCGCGCACACACACACACACACACACACACACACACACACACACACACACACACACACACAGAGTTAATGGTGTAAGATCCGGTCAAAAAGCTGATAATTGGCAGGAAGATGATTATAGAAGCACAGGACGTAGCTCTCAGCAGACAGCTATCATCACTTCCTGTCAGCAGCTTACTCACACGCTGACATTTACTCAGCAGGACCCAAGAGCTCTAATTTTGTTGGACACCATAATTAGAGTAATTCTTTATTAAAACTCATTCAGACAATTGAGGAGGACCAACATAAATGCACGTGTGTTGTTTGCTTTTATACTTAAACACCAGCCTTACGGTACATACAACTGAATGTCCTGGTTATTTGAGGAAGTGTTAGCAGCCCTACATCTGAGGTTATGGTGGCCAAGGAGGCGATAAAGAGAGAGCGGAGCGGTAATTGTCAATGTTGCGCCGGCAATGATGATGGAGAAGCAGTTCAGCGGCGTGGTTGCAGGTTAATTCTGTCGCCCTTTATGTTGCCATTCTTCTTGAGAAACTTCATATGCTCTGGATTGAACGAGCCCATTGATTTCTTTGGAAACCTTATTCATAACAATTCTTGTTCCAAGCAACACCAAATAGACTCAGATGTGACCTTTGTAAAGCAAAAGGTCGGGCCTGGACAGACGGCGCAATACAGCCATCAAAAGATCCGCGCATCCACCAGCACACGGCAGAGATACACTCATTTATGTTTTCTAGAAGCTGTTGTCAAGTGCGCCCAGTGGAAATTATGGGGTATAAAAATGAATTTTGCTGACACTAGTTTTAGTTCTTTTAATCTTTTTTGACTTTGCTGCATCTTTAAGTTTTCTGCATTCTGGTACTTTCAAGGATTCCAGGCACAAATATGCTCTTTTAAGCTAAGCTAAATTGTACGGCAATATATTAATGCTATACAGATTTTGGTTTGCATTTAATTATTCATAGCATACTGCGAGAAAAGCTTTTCCTGTATTTATTCTCAGTTCAAAGAAATCCTCTCTTTAACCTGCTCTCCCGTCTGTTTGTTTTCCCCGTCTGCTTCCAGGTAATTGAATGGCACATACCGAACTATCAACAAAAGAAAGCTGTGTTTGTGTTCCTCTGGTGCATCTTTGAATTATTAATTTTATTTATCACAATTTAATTGCTTCTGCATATAAATGTGCACACCTGACAAATATCTGGGGGGGTTTTTTCTTCTCCCACAACGCTTGTCTTGTTTTTTACTACCGATCATTAAAAATTCAAAATATATCATGAGCGTCCACTGCAGCTTTGGGTCTCTTTAAGTCCACAAGGAAGTCGTTATGGAACCAGGGCTTTGTAATTAGGGAGAAACATGTTTAGTGTCATCACACAGCTGTATCTTGGTTTCTTTTTTTAAATGTATTTTATGCATAAAATAGATTACGTCGCTGTCATTTTATCTTAATTAAATAAAAGGTTTGAGGCCTCCAACTGGAAAATGCAGTCATCTTAAATAGGATTTAATTGAATCTAAACATGACAAGAGGAATTGGCCTCCCCGCTGATCTTATTTTTAATCAATAATCATTCCGCTCTGATTCATTTTTGTTCCACTCTTCGTATTTGAGCGTTAACAATGTGGAATGGGCTGCTTAACAAATATGTCCTTCAGGACATTCTGGACAAATATTTTGATATTAAGAGACTGAAAAATGTCACATTTCTGCCCTCGCTGTCATCATTTTGCACAGCAGCGAGCGGGTGGTTTGGGTTTTTCACGCTGGGTGGAGTGCACGGAAATGAAATCACAGTCCCAGATGGGGGATTATTATGGAGGTCACATTAGCAGAGGATGCAAGCAAGGCGAGCTCCTTCTGATGAAAGCAAAGAGGGGAGATTAGGGAATTCTCTCTCTCTTTACTTCAGTAATTGGCTTTTATTTTGGCATAGTTTGCTCCAGCAAGTCTAAAGAAAGTATGAATGTGACACCACTAATATTAACCTTTTATATGCTGCAGATTCGCTATTAGAGATTTTGAATATGATGGTCAATGGTGACTATTCATGAGTTAAAGTGTATAGAGTACAGAGTGTTGGATGTTGTGTGTGCACAACATGTTTTGTGTGTGTTGTGTGTTGGGGTGGTGAAGGACACAGTGGCTCAGATTTACCTCCAGGTAAGTTTGAAGCTAATCCTTCCTGCTGCAACTGGGGGGGGAGCAGGAAGCAGCCCCCCACCTTGATAGCAGTAGTGCAGCAGGTCTGTGCATTGTGTCGATGTTGTATGCTGCTGTGTTTTGCTCCATACCCAGCAGGTGACCTCGGTGGAAATGATTGGAATGTAGACCGTGAGCCCACCTGATCATAAATACTTCATCACAGACTGATGCTAGCAGACCCAACGCTATGAACGCCTCCAAGGGCAGACTGTCGCAGGAGGGTGCCAGTTTTATCACGGTCACCGCCAAAGCTAACGGAGAACATACCTCTGAACCGAGGATGTTTACAGATGTGATTTCAGGATTTCTCAACATTTATAATTATGATTATCTGTGGACGCACTTGTTAGAGAAAGGACAAATTCTGATGGCTTATGCAAGAACACTAATATTCAGTGTTTGCCCTGAGCTAAATGACTCACCGTTTCTTTTTCTGTGTGTGTGTGTGAGTGTGTGTGCGCCCAGAGGATCAACCCCTGTGATTTGCATCGGAGCAGGTGTAAGGCCTGAAAGGCACGAATCTTAATAACCTTGTAGACTGAGTACCAGCGGGCTCCAAAACAGCACTGGAGATTTTATTATGGGACAACAGGAGAAGAGAGATGGATGAAGTCTGCCTGCTGCACAGTTTTGTAATAGGCAGCATGAACAGGTGAACACGGCCCATTATTTTCGAAAAAGCATGTTTTTAGGTGGTTTTCTTGAAACCCTGATGTATTTAAGATGCATCCGATGAATCCGATATGATGCTGTGACCTGAGTTCTAATAACTTACAAGTAAATTTATCTATTTTTTTCATTTGTTTTCATTTATGTAGAGTTTCTCTATATAAATTGCAGAATGGAATATGCAGGCATTAAAAGTAGAAATTCTGAGCATCTAAACTTCTTTAATTTTGCTGCAATAGTTAGATGCACGTGTAATAATCCCACGCAGTCTGTCCCAAGGCTGCTGCATCAATAGACGATTCGTGCAGAGAGAAGATGCTTTAAAAAGAGCGGAACCTGTTGGACTAAACTCCTTTTTTTGTTCCTTTAGAATTACTGTTCTTTTCTGTGGTTGACGTGGTGAATGGTGGTAAAAAACAACAACAAAACTAAATTAAGGATCGACTGTTCCATTCTCTGTCAGTCCTTCAACAATTAGGAAACTTTTTCGGAAGCAAAGTCACCCCCCAGCAGCCACGATTCCACTTTCGCCAGCTTTTGTGAGTCATGTTTGGTAGCGTTCATCCTCTGCACAGACTGCAGGGCAGATTGGACCATGTGAGCATTTAAAATATGGCCGATCTGTTGAGTAATTGGCTCTTGACTTGAGTCAAGTGGGAGGGAGGAATCCTGTCCCACTCTGGAAGGGCTGACCCATCCATTATCATGTTTTTCCCCTGGTTTTATTAGCTTGTTCTAGAGGAAAACTCAATAAGTTGCTCTTGACATTGTTATTAGATTGAGCAATTACAGGTCAGGGATACAGGAAAATACCAGTTATTTAACAGGTCCGTACTGGAACTTATCAGTTTAGAATCTGTCTAAAATTGGCTGCAGTACTGAATATTGTTGCAGCCATCCCAGTAGTAAACACTCCTTCACTGTCCCAACAATAAACCAACGTGGCTGTATAAACATGTGCTTGCCTTCCATCACCGCTATGATGGTGAGTTGTGGGTGTTAAGTGAAAAGCAGCGTCCAAATGTCTCCCCAACTGTTCCTGCCATTTCAAGAAGCATAATTTGACATTTTGAGCAAAGCTGGACGCTCTTGTAGCCAGAATTGATAATGTACCAACCCAGAGCTCAGTGGGGAAAAAGGCCATTAATGTATTAAGCACAAGCCAAAACTACAGTTACGTCACAATCAGCAGTGAGGAAAAGGAAAGCAACATGTGAAGAACAGAGCTTCATTCTCGCCCCGTGTTCTCCTTCAGGCTTTAAATATCTTATTAATTATTAAGACAGCAGAGCTGGTTGTGCAGGGGCAGATCTGTCTTGATTCTCCTCCTGACCTGTGAATGCATATTCGACCCCCCCCCCCCCCCCTCTCTCTCATAGTATTATTTCTATTTTTAAAAAAGGGACGCCAGCTGCATTATTTCACCTCTTCAGAATGTGATAATTAATTTCATTTGGCAGAAACTGTTCTAATCAGATGTGTGTTTCTGGAGGCGACTACAGCATTCAAATGTGTAATTTGTGTGTTTATTTGCTTCAAAAACAGCTTTTCGCGGTCTCGAGTGTCATCAGGCTGTTGATAAAACCACAGTCTACCTCAGCATGCGTTGTTCAGGAAGATAATCTTACTGTGATACCTCTAAAATAGCCTGTGCGCTCTGTTTTTGTGTTTCCCTGAAGGTTATTGCTCAGATTTATATATTTTATTTGTTATAGCCGCCGTCTCCCCCCATTTCTGGGTTTTTATCACCAGAACAACTCGACAGCCCATTTAGAAAAACCTCGTCCAATTGATTTCCTTGATGAAAATGAATTGAAAATGGAAAACTGGTGGTCTTGCGAACATTTGCAATGTGACTCTGCAGCTTGTGAAAAATTGTCGCAATTGGAGTCGTTTTTGGATGAATGTTTTTCATTTTTATTCATCCAGGTAACTCCAGATAGATTTAGACACCCTGCTGCAGAACAGGCAAAGAAAACTAAGGAATAAAACATTTGTGGCTCCTCGGCTGGTTTGTCTAGCCGCCTCCCTCCGTTCATCCCCGTCGCTATGGCAACAATCTTAAATCTTTAAAACACAATTAAATTCAGATACAAATGCTGAAACTGAGAACATTAGTGTCTGACATTTATGTCCCAGGACCCTGTGGATTAGAACTGTTGAGTCCATCCATCCACCCATCCATCCACCCATCCATCCACCCATCCATCCACCCATCCACCCACCCATCCATCCATCCATCCATCCATCCATCCATCCATCCATCCATCCATCCACCCACTCACCCATCCGTCCGTCCGTCCGTCCGTCCATCCATCCATCCACCCACTCACCCATCCACCCACCCACCCATCCATCCATCCATCATCCATCCATCCATCCACCCACCCACCCACCCACCCATCCATCCATCCATCCATCCACCCACCCACCCACCCACCCATCCATCATCCATCATCCATCCATCCATCCACCCACCCACCCATCCATCCATCCATCCATCCATCCATCCATCCATCCACCCACCCACCCACCCACCCATCCATCCATCCATCCATCCATCCATCCATCCATCCATCCATCCATCCATCCATCTATTGCTCTTGGCAGCTCTTGACCCCTTATTGCTCCTGGAGAAAAACGCAGCTGCGCTCCTGCATCCACGGGCACTTCAGTTCCACTTAAGCTGTGCTCTCTCTCTCTCTCTCTCTCTCTCTCTCTCTCTCTCTCTCTCTCTCTCTCTCTCACTAACACCCAGTGATTTTCAATTATCCAGGAGCCAACGAGATCTTTGCTCTCCCAACAACATGTCTCTAATGTTGATGCTGCACATGTTTCTAACCATCAGTGATCCATCCCAGCATCACTAGAACCACAACGTTAGTTAAAAGACACACAGATGCAAAGTCTTCAGGCTGTTAAAATGAAAAACCTAATAATCTTGCACTGATAACACTTCACCTCATATTTCTACTGAAGTTGATGTGAATAATCTTGAAATGATTTGCTGACCTGTGAACTGTGACGCAGCAGTTTCCATCTGTGCCTCAGTAAAACTGTTTATAAAGCGTTAAATGAAGATCTGGACAAAAGGCAAAGTAAAGCTTGATTCGCATGTTACACATATATTAATGCAACATTTTTAACATATTTACCTCCAGTCTTTTGACTGGTATATCTTTGTTTTCCAGTAAAGTTAACACGTACGCTGAATTCCCTGGAATCGCTGACGACCTCATACTTACATCTTTGGACCCTCTTTGTGATCAGTTTGTCTGCACATTAGAAAATCTCACCTGCCTTTAGAGATCATCTGACATGATTATCTCATACATTAAAGGCCCCATATGTTCAGCCTCAGGTGCATACAGAGTGTAACCCCTGCTCTATTTTATCTTTTACATCCGACTTTCCTCCCTAATATGCCTGTCTTCCTCTTTACTATCGACATGATTCTGAATCTGTGCTTCAGGGCTAATCGGACATTTCAGGGTACTTCTAACAACAATCATTTCTTCATCCTAAAATTGAAATCTGCCATCATCTGGTCCTAGTGTGTCAACCTGCTGCTCTGATCTTGGAAGGCAGCGAGGATATTTTGAGGGGGAGATAGATTTGGAGGTGGGAGGGCTGCAGATTGCCTGTCCTGGCTTTGCTCCTTGATTGCTGCCTGCTCTCTTGCGTCAGTGAAGCCACTTACATTTTGAGGACATGCGACTGGGTGGATGGAGCTATTCTTGTCTTCTCTGGCTTGTATCTTCATAATTCCTCCTGCGCTTCCAGCGCCTCCCTCATTTGTGCTTGTTTTTTTTCCTGATGAGCCATTGTTCTTCCCCCTCCTCCATGATGGTGATTATGGCTTGTCCCATGTATTGAAAATTCCCTCATTTGCAGATTTACTGTGTAGCACCGCAGATGGACACTTGTGGGTGTTCCTGGAATACTCATTTCCATTTGGCTCCTGTGCTCCTTATGCATTATGCTGCATCCTTCATTAAGCACATAGTTTGTTTGAAGCATGAATAAATAGCAACATCTGACACGCCTGACGGTGCTAAACAGGCTCCGTAATTGGCCGAAGGCCTTGTTTGTTCAGAGCGGCTGGGCCATTTCTGGAAAGCAATCGTTAATTGCAAATACCTTCAGTGAATAAAGAGTAGAAAAAGGAGAAAATGAGCTCATTTAAAAAAAAGCCTCCCCCGCTCACTAAAATTTAAATAATGATCTTTAAATGAGGCAGTTTGTTAAATGTGAAGCCACGACATGCGATTCAAAAGGCAACAGTAGCAGCAAGATTACATTAACCTTGTCCTGTGTGTTGCCCAGGGAGATGTGCGCGTTTGATATTGCGCAATTATCCAATCAAACTATGGCGAGGAAGGAGTTGAGATGCAGGAAGAGGTTGGAAAAGGTTTTAGGTGGAACACTAAGGATGGCGTGAGCATTAATCACCGAGCAGCTCGCACTCTCGCTGATCATCGCCATCCTTCCTTGTCAACGTCTCATCTGTTGAGATGACAGTTGGGTGGCGTTCAGAGCAGGAAATGAAGCCGCGTGCGCGTTTTCACATCGCATATATGCGGAGGGAGCATTCCTCTTGTATTTTAACAGGTAAATAGGTGAAAAGTGCTGTATTCTCTGGAGGTGTTGCAGGTAAGGAGCAAGACTGCACCTGCAAACGCCGCCGTGTGTGTCTGAGTAAGTTCAGGGAGCCGTGGGGCGGTGGTCAAGGCCCTGCTTTTCAGGTTAATGGACTCTGGCCCGTGAATTCGGACTTTCCTGTGATGCGATCAGACGAAGCTCCTGGTGCTCTGTTCTCCAGGGAACAGCCAATTACCCTCCACCGGGTTGGATCGAGGGAACTTGCTCAGCCTGAAAATGATCGATTACCTCTTCTGCACGATCTGAGATGACTTGACATGAAAATCCTTGTGTGTGCCGCTACCCCCCCCCCCCCCCCCCCCCCATTCATACATGCAGATCTATCCACAATAGTCCCACTTAGCTGTAACAAGAGATGGGGAAGAGTAACATCCAAGTCCTGTGATTGAAATATGTGATTGAACATTTGTAAGACGGTGAGCCGCTCCGTTTGATTAAGGATTTACAGATTTGAGTGTTCCTCTGGGGCCGAATCTAAACCCTGCATCTGAGGCTGCACCTAATGCGATCTATATTCTACATTCCCCACAAGCTAATTAAGTGAAAAATCCAACAGACAGCCCATCAGTTTTCCCAGTGCTTTTAAAAGCCCTGGGATCTCCTAATAGGATGAGAGTGACTTTTGACAAGCAGGTGGATGTTGAAAGTCTCTTTTCATGTCAGAATCAATGAGAGACAAGCTCGGATTCCTTTTGTCTACAGAAGCTGCTCTGCTCGCCAGACAATAAAAGCTGATTTTGTCTGATCTTCCCTCTCTTAACGGCTCCCAAATTATCATTCTGGCTCATGGCAGTCGTCAGACATGTCACCTGTGTGTGTCTGGACGTGTTTATGGGCTCGTGGATCTGATCTTTTGCCACAGTTTCATGCCTGTCTGGCCCTTTTCTCATCCTATTAAGTCTCCTGCCCTTGTCTCTGAGGGCAGAAAAGCCCTTTCTGGCTTTGTTTCGGAGGCAATCAGGCCAGAATCTAGGTGTCAAAAATGTCTCTAAACACAAGTGGTCGCGCACATGAAAATGAGCCAAAGGCAGCGGATGGAGCTGCAGAGCCGCTGCCCTCTCGACCCCAGCCTGTGAAGGTTACGGCACTTTCACGAACCAACTGTGCGAAGCTTTTCTGCAATGCAACAATGTTACTGTGTCTTCGCTGGGATCTGGTGCTGTGACTGAAATTAACATTTTTTTGTGTGTTTTCCTGTGAATTTGTGGTGCTTCCAGACGGCCCTGTGATCTGGCGCATGCTGACCTACCCGCCGACTCGACGAGCCCTCCTGGTGGGTTGCGGTCTGCACATGTTCCAGCAGGTCTCAGGAATCAACACCATCATGTGAGTGAAAGCAGACTCAGATTTCAGACTTCGATGATTCACAATCATCAGCGATGTTTCCGTCACCTGTCATCAATAAAACAGGAGACTTTTCTGAGGGCATCAAACTACCAGTGACAATAAAACTAATTGAAAACACGTTTTTATCTCCTTGGCCTTGAGGGCAAATCGATACCAAAGCATGGTGCTGATTGTGCGTGTCACCAAACCCCGAGACGGATGGGCTCCCTTTTGCTCTCATCTCGCGTAACCTTCCTTCATCCCCAGAACGGCGGAATTGTCTGTGGCCGCACGCGGAACGTGCGGCCGCGGCCCCTCCGTCCTGTTTCCGTGTCTCCGTGGAAGGAGATTGTGTCATCTGTCTCCGTCTCACATTCCCTCTGAGATGAACTATATTACAAGCTCTGTAAACAATCTGTGGACGTGTGCTGTTGCTTAGCAACCCTGGAAGGTGAAAGCAGTAAGATAAGTGTGCCGCTGTGTGTGTCTGCACGCATGTGGGATTTAACGCGTGCCATGTGACACTCAGGACTTTGGGGGTCTGCGCTTGTGCACCTGTGTGACGTGCATGCACGTGAGACGTGTGCTCGGTTGTGTGTATCTGTGTGTATCTGTGTGTATCTGCGGACCTGCTTTCATGAGGCTGTGTTGTGTCACTGATACTTGTCGCTCGTACTTGCCACCTGCTCGTCATTCACTCTCCTGTTTAAAGCCCGTTTGTCAGTTCCTGGTTATTTCCATTTTTAATTAATTGTTGCAGCTTTTTTGTAATTGTCTGTGTGGAAACACAGCGATTAAGCTGTGATTAGCGCCGCCAATATGTTGGATCTGTTACAAATGTGTGTAATTCTCACTAAACGTCTGCCTGTTGACTGCCGGCCTTCTCGCTTTTGTTCGTCTTGATTTAAACAGTCTGAGCTGCGCCAACAGAACCTGTCAGTCTTTTTCTCTTCCAATTAAATGGCTCCGCAGCCAACAAATAGACAGAAATGTTTATTTATTTGCTATAATACCTCCAATCGATATCTGATGATGTCTCCATTTGTGCAGTATTAATGTAAACAGACATTTGGCAGCGTTCAAAGATGGCTGATAATGACATCGAGTCACCAATATCCATGTAAAACTAAGATATGAAACGATATCCAGGAGACTGATGATACAGGACAATTGATGAGAAAGTGAGATTCATACTTCGTAGTTATTTGTTATTTATTGTCGTCATTTAAATATAAGATAATAAACGGTGAAATGCTTTTTTATCATCTTTCTCAGTGCAAATATGACAGTGGAAGCTGATTTTAACCACATTCATTAACAAGAGCCGCACATTGAACTGTGCATAAGTGACATATGTCTGATGTGGATGTTCATGTTCTACTCTCTGATTTGGTCTGTTAGCACATCCTGTTATCTAGAGCATGAATAAGAATCTCAGCACAGAGCCCACGTGATTAGTTTAGGATGGTAACAGCCCCGGTGGATCATAATCACCCTAATTAAGATTCAGAATGCACTGAAAAGAGAAAAACAACATTGTTTTAGCAGCAAAGGAAGATGCTAAATTTGGAGCTCAAACTCAAAAACATGGGAGCTCCTTCTCCCGCCCTGTCGATACAAATGGATGCAACAGGCCTTCCAGCAGACATATGCTTTGCCTGGACTCGATTTATTCATCCTAATCTGGGAATGTGTCATCCCACACTGTCCTGACAGCTGTCTGCATTATTATAATTTTCCCCAGCATGAATCATCTCGTGTCTTTACTACCTGCAATGTTTGTCCCTGAGCAAGGCAGCAAGTCTTCCCCTATTAGTCGTGAGGAGTAGCCCAGAGCTAGTAAATTGGGCTTGGAGACAATCTGTAGGCCCAGGACCCTCCCCGTCCCCCAGCTGCTGTCTCTGATTAATCCAAGGTTGGCAGACAGAAAGACGGGAGGGCGGAGGGGGGAGGTGGGGGGGGGGCGCTGGCAAAAATGACTGTCACGTTCCAGGACACAAGACAGACGATGATTGTGTGTTTTTTGTTAGCTGAGCTTGTTTTTTTTCCATCTCGTCTTACTTGGAAATCTTTAAGATTAAGGAGATCAAAGACACACCGTTCCCACACATCTGCCCTTTCATCTTTTCCTTTCTGATGCTGCAAATTGTTGCTGGAATCCAACGGGGCAAATCACGTCTGTAATCGAGCGGATCTGTGATGTCTCTGAAATATGGGATGGTTCCTGTCCGGCGTCAGTTTCATCGCCGCTCCGTAAAGAACTGCAAATGAGCCACGGAACCAGTGTTTGCGGCTCAAAGCAGTTTTAATTTTACAGTTTAATGTCCGTGCTTTCTCTCTGGGTCTCCTGTGCCGGTGCCGGATATTTTAATTGGGCGGCTCAGGTGCGTGAGCCTGACAGAGCTGACATCCAGAGGCTGTCAGAGAGACAGAGAGGTGACGCGGCTGGAAAATGTGGTGACAGACCGCTTTAATGATGCGGATCCAGCCTGGCCCCCTCAACTCTTTTTCTCCTTTTTCACCTCTTTTGTCCTCCTCAGGTGCTAATTAGCTTCAAAACACAATCATGTCAAATTGTATGCATTTTTTTTCTACAATGGGTTCATTTGTATTCTTTTTTATGTCAAGCACATGAAAAATAAAGTAACAGTTCAGACTATTAACAGCTATTCACTATCAACAGCTGCGCAAACATGCACACGTTTTTGTTAACAGCCGAGTTAAAGTGGATCTGACGGCTGCTATGGAGAAAACCTCTCAGCACGTTCACGTGCACAGAAGACTCATAAAACAGCACGAGTCTGTCAGAGATTCCCATCTGATGAGCGATGTGTTTGTCAATAATACATTTCCCAGGAACCACAGTGGTGCCACTCGGCGTGCACGGCCGGCTTGTCTCACTGCCCACATGCGTTCACGTCCCAGAATGGCTCCTCGTTTGGCCCGAATGATGGGATGGTTGCCAGGTAGCATGATGACATGGACAGATTAGTGTTTTCTGATCTTTTTCTTTTTTTTACCATTTACTGGTCCGCTGAGAAAAGTGGAAATATGTGACACAGCGGTCGATGAAATTACATGAATTAGCCACTGGATCATTTTAATCGAATCAGCCACAGAATCTAGCATGTAAAGGTCACTATGGGCTGGCGGGAATGGCTTTGTCAGCCTGTGGGCGCGCCCTGGAGTGGGTGGAAAAGCAGAGGGCCGGATGATAGAGATAATGATGAGGTGGGCGGCACGGAGGGGTATCGAAGGTGCTGACAGGCAGAGGAAGGGTCAGATGTACATCTAAATGTATGTCTTGGGCATTAAATGTATGTATTTATGGAGTTCTATGATGGAGGACCCAATGGTGGGAGGCTTCAGATCATTACCCATGTTCCTGAAATCCTTAGATCAATGTTTGACATCATGACGGCTGATTGTGTTTGTCCAGAATTATTGATCCTGCCAGTTTTGGATCAGAGCTGACCAGATGGGCAGAAAGCACTCGCTGGTTTTAGGTAGTTACAGTTCGGTAACAGTGGCACGTTAATCTACGGTTACACAACAGATTATTTATCATTTATGACGCTGCCATGATTTTGTCATCGCACAGCGGTAGATTTTTTGTCAGTGTCATGGGCCAGTTGGCCCTCACAGATGGTCCCGCAGACAAATGTCACATTGGAAATGTCACAAAACAACAATGTTTACATGGTCTCTGCTGGCACACCCCAGAGCTTGTGTGTGTGTGTGTGTGTGTGTGTGTGTGTGTGTGTGTGTGTGTGTGTGTGTGTGTGTGTGTTGGAGTGAATGAATGTCCTCCTCCCTGAGCTCCATTAAATTTCTCAATAATGAGAATCCTTCCAATCTACATTGTATTCAAACCCAGAAATCAGGTCCTACTGGATCAGCCTGACCTCTATTTACACCCTGTCGGCTCTGCTAAAGCAAGCCTGTCTTCTTGCTGGTCTCATTGGGAGACTTGCCCATGTTTTTATGTGAGAGGAGACAAAAAAAATATCCTTTGGTTCTTCTTTTATTTGTTCACATCATAAAACAGACACAGTGAGTTCATCAAGAGAGGAGATGTGGCTGTTGCGTCACTGGCTAACGTCACCTCAGGGCCACGAGGTGTTGGTGTGGGGACAGACTGGAAAAATGTGCCATCGGAATGGAAGAAATGTGATTTAAAACATCTCAAGATCCTTCTTGAGATGAGAGGGATGCGACTTGTTACAGTAATTAAGGAGGAGACGACAAGCTTCAGCAGCTCTCAGCTACCCTGTACACACACAACACACTTGTTAAAGCGAATTCAGTGAAAACAAGGGTTGTCGATAAGCCATTGATGCTCCAGTCGTTAGAATCAATCTGCTTGTTTGGTCTCAGCATTTTGTGTTTCAGCGCATCAGTGACGCAGGTTGGTTTTTATATGCATTCATTTGAAAAATAGGTCAGTTCCCCTGAGAATCTCCATCGCTGCATGTCTGCGTCTCCCTCACTTCCCGTCTAATCCATCCGTTCTTGTTTCCACACCTACAGCCCTCCTTCTCTCCTCTCTCCATCCCTCCGTTTTTCCTCTCACCTTTCGATCCACTCCTCACTTCCGTCTCGCCGTCTCTGCCTCGCTCACAACAACACACTTGTTGGATGGATGTTTCATCCATCCTAATTTCCCCCTAAATCCATACTATTACCTTATGTAATTGTATTTCAGCATAGATGAGGGAAGTCTTCTCTCCTTCTCTCTCACACCCTCACAAATACCTACAGGTTTGGCGAGTGCTGCTGCAGGTTTGGGATTCTCACAGTCTCACCGTTCTGTTGAGTCTTCTTCAAAATGCTCCTAAATCCATTGAATTTTGTGCCCGAACAAGGATCCATCAGAGAATGAAAACCTCCAGTTAAAGCTGCAACATCTGCCCGTCAAGATCCATGTTGTTGAGGCAAAACGTGTCTTTTAGAGGTTAAAACTCATCTTAATTTGTGTCATTATTGACCTCCCCAAGGCAGTTAATAACAAGGTTATTCGTTAACGCCGAGGTCCTGGTTTGATGTTTGATGCAGGTGTTTTTAGCCTAGGCTAAGTTAAGCTAGCTAAAGTATTAACTACAACATAAATTACTGTTTTGATTGTTTTTCAACTCTTCAGACTGCACAGTTGACTTTTTGGAGGATATTGAATAACTCAAACAGTATCGATGGAAGTGGGGAAAGACTGCCCCCTACATGTGTGGAGGCTGTGAAGATGTAAAGAATCAGCAGAGAGAGCTTTCAAGATTAAATGGAGTTCGTCCCACTAGAGCTATTTCCCTCTAAGAAGCCCAGTTCTTCGTCAAGGGTGAACGACGTCCACGACGATCCAGTAATGTGTCAAACGTGTGTCGGTCTGATGCCTTCAACACCAAAATTAGCCGCGAGGGCCGCCTTCACGAGCCACGGCACATAGAGATGAATCCATTATCCCAGCTTCAGGGTTAAATCTCTTCCACTTTCATCCGTAGGTACAAATAGCAATTCTCTTTTATTTCCTACCTGTCGCCCATTGATTTTCCCTGCTGAGCTCAGTCCTCTTGATCCTTCTTCGCCTCAACATTGTCACACTCCATGATAGCACCGGAGGAGAGGGTTAGATTTAAAGCGTGACAGAAGTATTGATCCTGAATTTTGTCCACCAGATTAGAGGGCAAATCCCACCTCGCGTGTGCTTTGCTTGTTCTCTTATGTAAATCTGTCAGGGCACTAATGGAAGAGAGGATGACATCTGTGGATGTGCTTAAATGTGGCCTCGCTGTGCTCAGGTGACCATGATTCCCAGGAGGACTTCAGGGGTGTTTGGATGAATTCTGTCCAGTTTGATCACACTGGCTTATTAGGGCTGGTGCTCCCTGTGGTTCTGACCTTTGATGGTGGTATTTCAGGCTCCGTGTCAGCACAGACCAGGACTGGAAGCATATTGTTTCCAGTCAAACTGGTTCCTGCTGATAGCTGCTCTCAACTCTAAATGTAGGTTGGTCCTGACTGGCGTGCGAGGAAATTAGGTGTAGTAGCGTAAGACTGCGCGTTGTAATTGGACGACTGTTGGAGGTCTCTTGGACTTCATGACTCTATTTTTTTGCTGCACAAAAGAGCTTTTTTCTGTTCCTACAGGGTGTCTAAATGAAAACAGCACGACTTTGTGCAGATAAAGTGTTGAAGTCTTTTCTTTTAACATGTGTTTCCTTCTATGTGGGCCTCCGGCTCTTTTGTTTCATTAAACACCTGCCAACATGTGTGTGCGTCCAGGTCAAACTTCCCACATTGTCCCTTTTCCCACTCCAATTGGACACAAATGGCGGGATGGTAAAAATCCATTATGCAAATCTCTCAGCTTTTGTTTGGGGGAAGAGAGCAAGCGAGAGATAAGAAATCTTTTGAAGAGAAGCGGGATGCTAATTCTGCAGCCTGAGAGACACACGGTGCTAAAGCCTTTTCCCCCGGATTTGTGCCGCGTTCTCTAATGGCGTACGTGCACATTCCCTCAAAATCAAGCTGCATGATTAAGTCAAAAATAGAACCGACGCAGGTGTGTGGCCGCGTTTTCCAAGTTCTGTATTCACGCTGGAAGTGGGAAATGGGCTGAACGCAGGCGGCTGCATTGTTGGAGCCTTTGCTGAGGCCGATCAGAGGTAATCTGCCTGCCTGGAGCAAAACGGTGCAAGGGGGAGTATAATTACACTGTATGAAAGCAGGCTGGGCCATTGAAAGTCAGCGTTGAGGACATTTTTAGCCGATCGCCTCTCCACGCCGCAGATTAAAGACTGACACTGAAGGAGAGGGGCAATAATGAGATTTGAGATCGCATGTCATTAAATTTGGAATGTTATTTTATTACCTTGCCATTAGGTGGAGGGAAGGCCATCTTGTTTCGTATTTGCATTTGCACTCTATGGAGGGAGATTCTGCCTCAACCTCCGGTGGTGTTTATCCCACAGGTACTACAGCGCCACCATCCTGCAGATGTCAGGAGTGCGGGATGACAAACTGGCCATCTGGCTGGCCTGCCTCACCACCCTCACCAACTTCCTGTTTACCCTGCTGGGCGTGTGGCTGGTGGAGAGGGTGGGACGCAGGAAGCTCACCCTGGGCAGCATCTTAGGTAGAACATTTTGAACGTCCACGTGCGGCAGAGACGGTTTTGCTGCATTTTACAGTGTGTTTACCTTCAACAGGTACTTGCCTGAGTTTGAGTGTGTTGGCCGTTGGATTTCTGATGTCAGCCCAGCACAGCCCTCCCGTCACTCTTCACCCAACAAACCCATCTTTGGCCAACTCCACCTGCTCCAAATACCAGTGAGTACCCAGTCCCCAGTCCCAGGTCCCAGGTCCCAGGTCCCCAGTCCCAGGTCCCAGGTCCCCAGTCCCCAGTACCCAGTCCCCAATACCCAGCACCCAGCACCCAGTCCCCAGTCCCCAGTCCCAGGTCCCAGGTCCCAGGTCCCCAGTCCACCAGACAGCAGTCTCACACACATTCTCGTCTACAGCCATGAAATGTCACTCCACATAAGCAGTTTTGTGTTCCTTGTGTTTAAGGTTCACAATTTTCTGTCAATTTGAACAACATTTATGTCCAACAGCCAAAGTAGAGTCAACATTCAATATCAAATACACACCAACAGAAACACCGAGGCGACACACTGGCTGTTAAATTTCACTTTGTCACATTACATCACTGATAACGGTGAAAATAGAAAAATGGCGAGAGAGGCACTTCTGCACTCTACAAAAGCACTCAATGTTTTTGGGGTGTCAGACTTTCCATCCAGAGTGTGTGAAGAAGAGTGCACTCAGCGCTGGAGAGTCAGAGATGATGAAACCCCTTTAGAAGAGTCATTACAGCTTTTCACATGTAGATATTTTTTAGCATGTAGAGTCGAGTCGCTGCCCAGGAAGATCCGTTTGTTCGGGGTTATCGAGCCCCGTCAAGGTAGGCTTCAGCAATTATATCTGCCTCTGCTTCATAAATAACTAAACAAACTAAGGGTTGCCATGGAAACAAGTCTCCAGGTATTACTGAGGGTTGTAATTATCATATTTCTTTGGTTGTGTGGACGCTGCGGTCATTTAAGGAGGTGAGTGCCTTCGCCTGACCCCCGGTGCGTCCACGCGACCCCACCAGTGGTCAACTTACGCTGACAACACTACCTCCATCTTTGCACCATTTTATCAAGCTAAAACCAGTTTGGATGCTCCAACAGGCCGCGAAATGATGGTTCAACATTGTGTTTTTTCCTCTAATTAGCAGAAGATGCTAAAAATGCCACTATATATAATCTAATCTCCCTCCCACACACGTGCGCGCGCTGGCACGCACGGCCTTCTTATGCTGTTGAGTAGTTTGATTGAGAGTGGAACAAAAGAAAAAGTGCACCTGGTAGTTTTGCGCTGATGGTTTATTTTGGGCTCTGACACGTCTTGATGGCACTTTTCACGTCAGCCTCAGACTCAGGTTACAGATTTGAACCCAGAGCAGGACGGAGCCCGAAATAAAGACCCTCACTTTCATCCCTTTAGCTCTGCTCCGTGGTTTCGGTGCCTCTCTTTGGATCTGAACTAGCGTTAGCATCCTTGCTCGCTCTCCTGCAGGCCGTCGCTGCCTGCTTATACAGTTCAATGATATTATGTTCAGCTCATTGGCCTCATTATAGCTTGACACAGAACAGGCAGCATGTTCCACTCTCCTTCAGACGGTTCCTTACATCCTCCTTCATTTGTGAGCACAAGTGGACTTTTAATGGATGCAACATAATAATGCCAGGATCAAGCTGTAATAAAGGTGAATGACTTCCTGTAGGTGGGGACACGCCCATACATTCATTTCATTTGTGTTACTAAAGTCTTTCTTCTCTGTTGCCTTTTGTGTAATATCTGCAGTAGTTTTCTTGCTTGTGTCTTTGGTTTTCAGGCTGTGCGAGCCGTGCATGCTAGACCCCAAATGTGGTTTCTGTTACCGTGAGAACGGCTCGGCGCTGCTCGCCTCCTCCTGCGTGCCCGTCAATAAGGCCTCCACCGAGCACGCAGCGTGGGGCAGGTGAGTCACAACACGCTGAGCATGCACACATGCACGTCAGGATCTATTTGGTGCAACGAGACCAATGTTGCTAATGCTAATATAAGCTGTGAAACTAGCAGCTAATGACACAAACCTTTGTCTTCCAGGTGTTCTAACTCCAGCCTGATGAAAGATCAGACCTACTGGGCCTACAATTACTGTCCCACCTCGTACTCCTGGCTGGTGTTGCTGGGCTTGGTGCTTTACTTGGCTGCCTTTGCTCCAGGTAGCTGAGGCGCATGTTGATGAGCTCATCACACTTTTATTTTTGTCACATCAGTATATACTGACTCTCCTGTTACCTTTGGACGTCTCAAAACACAGGACCTAATTTAAATAGACACGATCTTCCTGTCCTTTGCATCTCAGGGATGGGTCCCATGCCTTGGACCATCAATTCAGAGATCTATCCACTGTGGGCCAGGAGCACAGGAAACGCCTGCGCGGCGGGAGTCAACTGGACCTTCAACATCCTGGTGTCCCTCACGTTCCTCCACCTGGCTCAGTATTTCACTTACTACGGTCAGTCTCTAGCTGTTGAGAGGTTAAGACTCATATTTGAGGTCTGTCCTCATCCGACTGTCTGGGCCACTGCTGCTGCTGCTGCTGTAGCTGCTGCTGCTGTAGCTGCTGCTGTAGCTGCTGCTGCTGTAGCTTCTAGTGCTGCTGTAGCTGCTGCTGCTGTAGCTGCTGCTGCTGTAGCTGCTGCTGCTGCTGTAGCCGCTGCTGCTGTAGCCGCTGCTGCTGTAGCCGCTGCTGCTGTAACTGCTGTAGCTGCTGCTGCTGTAGCTGCTGCTGCTGTAGCTGCTGCTGCTGTAGCCGCTGCTGCTGTAGCTGCTGTAGCTGCTGCTGCTGTAGCTGCTGCTGCTGTAGCTGCTGCTGCTGTAGCCGCTGCTGCTGTAGCTGCTGCTGCTGTAGCTGCTGCTGCTGTAGCTGCTGCAGCAGCTGTAGCCGCCGCTGCTGCTGTAGCTGCTGCTGCTGCTGTAACTGCTGTAGCCGCTGCTGCTGTAGCCGCTGCTGCTGTAGCTGCTGCTGCTGCTGTAACTGCTGCTGCTGCTGTAGCTGCTGTAGCCGCTGCTGCTGTAGCTGCTGCTGCTGCTGTAGCTGCTGCTGCTGTAGCCGCTGCTGCTGTAGCCGCTGCTGTAGCCGCTGCTGCTGTAGCTGCTGCTGCTGCTGTAGCTGCTGCTGCTGTAGCCGCTGCTGCTGTAGCTGCTGGTGCTGCTTGTGTTCCCTCGCATCAAGACCAGCAACAGACTCGCACCCCAACATCTCAGCAGCCCTCTCTTTACTACCTTCCTCCGCAGCGGGTTTCTCCTCAGACAGGAAGGAAGTGACCTTTGTCCACCATCGATCTATCAGGTTGGATGCGGAAGCATCCTGAGATTATTGCTTTTGCGCCGCTCATCCGTTTCTCTGTAGGCGATCACGAGGTTGTAGGTTTACTGCTGGTATTTACAATCGTGCCGACTTCAAAATGGCCGCCTGCTTTGGCAGGAAAACAAATCCCAGAGGAGAGAAAATCTCCTGAACGCTGAGGTTCTTTGCCTCCAGCGTCTTCTGTTGACACGGCTAGAAACACGGAGGGATCCATTCTGTGCCCTCAGGCTGTGCCGTCGTTGCTCCTTTTGCTGTTCATGAGTGACAACAAGTACGTTTGTCTGTAAATTGCTGTAAAAACCCCAGCACTGGCGTTCGCCTCTGGAATTCTCCCGTGACAAGAGCGTTCTTTTGTTTTCAGGAGCTTTCTTCCTCTACTCCAGCATGGCCTTGTTGGGCTTCTTCTTCATCTACGGCTGCCTGCCGGAGACCAAAGCCAGGCGCCTGGAGGAGATCGAAGCGCTGTTCGAGAACCAGCTCTGCTCCTGCGGCGCCTCGGATTCAGACGAAGGGCGCCAGGTCGAATACATCCGCGTCAAAGGCTCAAACTACCATCTATCGGACAACGATGCGTCCGACGTGGACTAGAGTCTGAGCACCGTCTCACTTTTAGCCGTGTAAAACACATCAGTCAATCAGCAGAAATTCAGTGTCCCTCTCCAACACCCGGAAGGGAAACACGACTGTTTAACACACTGTATGTCCACAATATACGGGATCGTGATGTGCTTAACGTCCAGAATATTTTTTTACATTTTCTGGTTGGATGTCATTTGTGCTTTATATATAAAATAGTTTACAAACAGTGTTTAAAGACAGTCGACCTACAGCTTTATGTCGGTGTTCCAGTCTACCATTATGCCTTTGTGTCTGAAACTTAATTAAGATCTAGTTTAAAGCTTGTAGCACACACGACATCAGTTCCTATTGGTGCCTAAACAAATGAGTTAGTAGCATTTGATATTCTCTGTTGGTGTTTTCTTAAATTTCACCATTATCAGCATCCCAAGCTGCACTGCAACAAATGATTAGCAACTATAGCGTTAGCATTTTTTCACCAGTCTGCCGCTTAACTCGGTCTTTTTCTGTGGTTACTTGTTAAAACTGCCCATAACGTGAACCATCTCTGGCTGTTGTTGTTGTGCATTTAAGAAAAAAGTAACGTAAAATTACAATTTTTGACCGATGCCAGTATCTCCTTCAGTTTTGAACATGGCGTGTGTTGTGAAGGTTCCCCATGGCTGTATCCACTACAGCTTCTTTTATCAATAAGACTTAGCTTTTCCTCCTTTTTTAATGTACATATTTGCCTTTTATTTCTTTTTGTCTTCCTTCATAGCCTTATGTACAAACAAGCATATCATTCAGGTGGTTTTTTCCCATCAAAAGTGCAGGAGTTGACTTTAGCATCATTTGCTAATGTTTTGTAATATTGTAAACAACGTGAGGTAACACCTTGTGAGTCGAGTGCACACGCTGTACATGTACGTGTCTGTAGCAAACCCTGTTCTGAGTGAACCAGACCACTATTACTAACTGTGTAAATTCCCGTAAAACATGACAGGATATAAAGGCAGAAGATTTCTTTGTTTCCGATCTGTCACAATCGAATGCACAATCACAGCGTTTCGTGACCTCCCTCACTAAAAATGCATCTCTTTACATTTTACTTGCTAAAGGACAGACTATTCACATGGACGGGCAATTCAATTTGCACAGATTTGAATATTTTTGAAGCAGACCCAACAGAAGGAAACATTAAGATGTCAACCTGGAGGATGTGCAGCTGTGATGCTGCTGCTGCCGATTACGGGTTTCTACCGTTTCAGAGGATTTACGAAAAAAGACCCTTACAAATGTTCCGTCTACTATATTTGATTAATGTTCAGGCTAAATGTTTTATTAGAATTTATATTCTCTATATTAAAAAAAAGCCTACATGAAATCTGAACACTTGAAGATATATTACGAAATAAACCAACTTCAGAGAAACTGTAAAGAGTTGTGGGTTTATTCCGCTGTTCGAACAAACACTGCATGCTTTGAAGAACTATTAAAGAACCTTTGAATTAAAAGAACTCTTGTGTTTGCTCCATCTTTCCTTCTTACAAAGTGAGCCTAATTCCTCCTTTGTTGCAGTAGAAGCAAGATGTTGGCCACCTCTTGGATGCTTTCCCCCTCTGCTGAGGGGCTGTTGACAGCTGTCACCTCCTCTCTCCCTTCATCACACAAGCTTTTCATCCGACGCTCCTGCGTTCTCTTACTTCTGGCCTCTCTCATGGGAAGAAACACAGTTATTATCAATAACGACAACCCTTTCCCCCCATATGAACCGACAGGCTTTTCTTTTACCTTTGCTGTCACTCAGAGTATTGAGAAAGAGGTTTATCGGTCCTTCTACAACGACTTTGCTCTCACTGTTGTTATTATGGGATTCATCCACGAGGTCGGTGCTGGATTCACAGCTGGAGCTGGGTTTTTTCCTCCTCCGGGGTGAGTTGATGCTCCCTGCCTCGCCCATTGAGGCCGTGCGAGTGTCTGGCTCCACAGCGGCGCCACACTGCCCCCTACCGGCCGGACTAAGGTGTGACACGTCAACAGGTGGGTGGCAGATGTTCATCTCTCTGACTTTACTGGCGACGTCTTCAGCAGAGCTGCATTGAGTGGAGGCATCCCGCATCTCAGCCAGGGGACGAGGAAGCGTTTGACTTCCAGCTTCTTGGGTTTCAGGCTTCTTGCATTTACATGCTACCTCGCCAGTAAGGAACTGGCTTTTCATTCCCTGGCCAGAACTTTGAGCAACATCCTCTGGGATGTTGTGAAGCTCTCTGAGGTTGGATTTAGGTTTTAAATGTGGGTTGAGAAGGCTGGGTCCTTGCTGTGGGTCACCCAGGTTATAGTTCAGGCTGTCTGCACAACAGACTGGGTCCATATATGCGGAGCAAGCCTGAAGGTTTGGTAGCAGAGCAGCGCGACACTTGCAAGACCCCCAACATTCTTCTTCCTAAATAGAATTACATTAGTTATTAATATGAGGTTTTTAAATATATATCAAAAACAACACCATTAAACAATTCCACAAAATGTAATCAGCTAATGAAATGATTTCAGCTGACCAAGACCTGTGTGGGTGTCCGTAACTCACATCGTTTGAGTCAGAACTGCAGTGATCTCCTCCAGAAGAGGAACTTCTGTCACAACCATTCATGAACCCACCGCTCTCTTCAGGATCTGATGCAGGAGCGACAAAAACCAGTTCAATTCATACACTTCTCCAGTCCAGACTTTACAAAATTATCCGATGTATGATTCAGGAGCACGTACGAAGCTCCAAGTCCAGCGTGCTGGGAAACTAGAAACAGAAAAAGGAAAAATTAGGGTAGGTGCCAGACTGCACCGTTAGGTGGCAGTAGAGCGGCGACCTTACCTTCACACCCCCAGAATGGGACTCGGGGACGGTTCTAACAAGAAATTCAAGGTCAAATAAAGCATTTTTTCCAGTAAAGACCAACCAGTGTGGGTGTTCTTCATTTATGAACACATACTGTGGCCTTGAAGAGCTGACTGGGGTGTCGTCTTGGAGAAATATTCTTTTCCGTCGCTCAAATTGAGGAGCTGAAATTGAACGTTATGGTGAGTGAAAAAAAGGCTTTGTGAGTGTGCAAATGTCCAAAGCAAGTAGTCACCTGCTCTTTCACATTCTGTAGTGCTGCACCCTCCAAAGATGCCTCCTTCAATCTGCAGCTCACGTTCTGGCTGCTTGAGAAGGAAGTCCAACAAAGGCTCATTGTCCTCCGCTTGGTTGTTGGAGAAGTCTGTGTCTCTGTGCCACCACAAATAAGTTAAAAGTCTTACAAAGCCACCAGCTGATTTGTGTATCATAACCATCCATTATGTCCTAATGTTGTCCTCACCCCAGCACAGGACACCCAAACGGGACTCTGGTGTTAGTCTCTGTCTGGAAGAGAGGCAGCTTGGTTCCGCTGGACCAGGGGACGGAGTCGGTCATGCTTCTGGGCTGGGAGAAGGGCTGGAACTAGAGATAAGAGTGCCTTAATGTACTGAAGAAGAGTGTGATGGAGCCCTTTACCTTGGTGTTCTCCATTCCTGAGATGTCCCAGGTTGGGTGTGAGAAGGAGAGCGGTGAGTGTTTCTGGTGATCAAGCTGCAGTGGAAACACGCCTGTGGAGGTGGGATTACTGCGCCTCGGAACGCCACCTATGGAGGGAGCGATTGGGAAGGGGCTGAGGAGGTCGGGAACACACGGTGTGTAGTCGGGCACGCTGCTGTCCGAGAAGGCCGACTCCAGAACCGGGGAGAGCTACAGGACAGACACGTCAGTCAGGCTTCAGCAAAAATCTGAAACCTTTTCAAAAAGATAGTGAAAAGTGATCCACCTGTCGATACTTAAACTCTCTGGGAATAACTTGCTTTCTCTTTCTGGATTCTTGAGCACTAACCAAAGTACAGACGTAAAAATATTGGGTTATTAAACACGATAGATTATTAACACGCTGGTTTAGAGCTCACAAGTTCCCTCGGTTCACCTGTCCTGCGTGCTGCTTTCAACAAGACTCAGCTGTGATGGAGAACAGGGGCTCATCGGGAGAACCAGAGATCCGTTCCTCTTCTTTCTGGATCCTCCTTTACTGCTGCCAACAAATGTCACTTTTGGAGGTTCTGCGGGTCCAGTCACGGTGTTAGACTCGAACATTAACATTCAGAATAATGGACCTGGCAAATTCTCGTCTGAGCCGTTTGTGGACCTCCAACCAAGCCGTCCCACCTACGTCCCTGCCCCATTTGTGTCTCCACTATTGTCTCACCTTTTCTTTCTTTCTTTGCAGCGATCTGATTGACGATGAAGAGGGTCACCAGGTCCATGCTGGCAGAGCTGCTACCTTGAGGGGACGCAGCCAGAGACAGACCCAGGGTTTTCAATTTCTGCTGCATTTTCCTCCTTTCAAAGAACTCCTTTAGGAAAGCAGAAACACTCCAAATGAACGAGGCAGATGACATTTATCTTTGTGAAGCCAGTTTGATGCCTTACTCTCTGTTTCTTTGTGTCGCTCTTCATCACTAAGCGGTTCCTGTAGCCACAGGTATGCTAACGTTACTGAACAGCCAATAATAAGCTAATGAATCAACCAAGCCCGTTACTTACC